>NC_134353.1:192527230-192871001 GCF_048569485.1 Anomaloglossus baeobatrachus
TCTCACTCACTGAGTAAAAGACTGTATGGGAAGCAGCAGCGTCCTTCCTCCCATGCAGTGCTTTATGATATAGCAGAGCTGCATGGGTTGAAGGAGAAAGAAGAAAGAAGAACATGGATCGTGGAGGGATAAGAGGGAGTAATAAACATGGAGTCTATAAGTGTGTATTTATTTCTATTAAAGTATTTTTTCTCTGTGTGGTGTCTTTTTTTAACCCTTTATTGGAGATTCTTAATGGCTGGGTCAAACTTGCCTGACATTAAGAATCTCTGGCTTAATACTAGCTAGAAAAACAAAGCTAGTATTAACTCATAATCACCTAGCAAGCCACCCGGCTTCAGGGCTGCTGGAAGAGTTGGATACAGTGCCAGATGATGGCGCTTCTATGAAAAAACAATATTAAAAAACAAATGACGTGGGCTTCGCCATATTTTTGTGTCCAGCCAGGTACAACTAGGCAGGTGGGGATTTGAATCCACAGCACAGGTTGGCCTGAGCTTTCTGGGCCCCTCTGCTGCGAATTGCAGTCCGCAGCCACCCCAGAAAATCGCGCTTTCATAGAAGCGCCATCTTCTGGTGCTGTATCCAACTCTTCCAGCTGCCCTGGTGACGGGTGGCTCAATGGGTAATAATGGGGTTGGGGCTAGCTGTATATTATCAACTGGCTCTAAGCCCGAAATTCATGGTGTGATGCCAATATTAGACATGGCCACCATGAATTTCTAGTACTGATAAAAAACCCCACAACACACAGAAAAATATTTTTATTATAAATAAAACACAACACAATTAGTGACTCCATCTTTATTGAAATAAAGAACCCCCCTCCGCAGTAATCCTGGGTCAAGGGTCCCACGCCGTCCGACTCCAATATCACCTGATCGGTTTGCTGGAAGGCAAAGCGATCAGATGATGTGTCAGGTTCAAGGGCCTGAATCACATGACACAGCAGCTGATTGTACAAACGGCTTTTATACAATCAGCTGATGCATCAGTGCAAAAAAAAAAACCCCTACACACTTCAGTGCAGACTCCTGTGCGACGGTATCAGCTGATAGTTTAGCCGGCCGGGTGGTAAGAAGCCGGCGACACCGCTCGACTTATAGTGTCAGCTGATTCCTTCAGGTGACTGCATCAGCTGATCACCACCAGGTCTGAGAAAGAGAGAGAGAAAGAAGAGAGAGAAGATAGAGAAAAGAGAGAAAGGAGAGAGTGAAAGAGAGAGAGAGGAGAGAGAAGAGAGAGAAAGAAGAGAGAGAGAGAAAGAGAGAAAGAAGAGAGAGAGAGAAAGAAGAGAGAGAGAGAAAGAGAGAAAAAAGAGAGAGTGAAAGAGAGAGTGAAAGAGAGAAAGAAGAGAAAGAGAGAAAGAAGAGAAAGAAGAGAAAGAAATGATAGAGAGAAAAGAGAGAGAAAGGAGAGAGAGAAAAGAGAGAGAGAGAAAGGAGAGAGAAGGGAGAGAAAGAGAAAGGAGAGAGAGAGAGAAAGAGAGAGAAAGAGAGAGATAAAGAAAGAGAGATAGAGGAAAAGAGAGAGAAAGAAAGAGAGAAAGAGAGAGAGGATAGAGCAATGTAGCCTCATTCTGTGAACTGCTCCGATTTTAGAGCTGTGTCCTGCGGCTCACAGCTGATGTCCGGCTCCTCCCCCCAGTGCATAATTAAATTATAATTATAAATATATTATAAATATATTATAAATATAATTTAAAATTAAAAATAAAAAAATAAAATTCTTTACCGGGAATAGACCTCGCAACCTAATGCTTCTCAGGTGAGCGCTCTATCCACTCAGCTATTGATAAAGATAGGCAGTAATTTGATAATCTTGAAGTCTGCATTGCTGAAGTCTCTGCTGACCGCGCGATTCACTTCACTGCTATGTGGAGCTGATACAGAGCACTCGTGTTCTGTAGCAGAGCTGACAGTGTTGTGTGGATTACGTCGGACCTAGAGGGGTATTTGTGGATTTTAATGAAATGGTGAAACAGGTTTTTTTTTTGTCTTTTATTCCAAATAAAGGATTTTTCGGTGTGTGTTTATTTACCTTCACGTTGATCATGGAAGGTGTCTCGGGGAGATGCCTGGCATGATTAACTCTTTATTACCTCGATTGCCACCGCACCAGGGCAATTCAGGATGAGCTGGGTAGTGTCCCCCGGGACTGTCGCATCTAAGGGATGCGGCTATTCCGGGCGGCTGCTGGGTGATATTGTTAGGGTGGAGGGCTCCCCATACCGTGGCAATCTCCATCCTGACAATACCAGCCTCCAGCCGTGCGGCTTTATCCTGGCTGGTATCAAATATGGGGGAACCGCATTTTTTTAAATTTTTTATTATTTATTTATTTTACTGCACGATATAGACCCGGCAGCTGTGATTGGTTGCAGTGAGACAGCTGTCACTCAGCTTGAGGACGTGTCTGACTGCAACCAATCATGGGCGCCGGTGGGCGGGGAAAGCACAGAATAACTAATTGACTAATGAAGCGGCAGCCATTTTCTAAAGAGGAAAAGATGCTGCAAATTTGTGACAGATGTGGAGCGAGATGCCCGTGATCGGTGAGTAGGAAAGGGAGAGGGATTGTGCTGGGGACGCAGGACGCATGCAGATAGCAACATGTGCACATAGCCTTACTGTGAAAAGCCACGTTTATGGTGATCGAACCGTTCTCGAACGTAACTCGAACCGTCGAGCTTTTAGCAAAAAGCTCGAGTTCGATCTCGAGCACCCACAAAATTACTCGAACATGAAATTGGCGACCCTCGAACCTCGAACATCGCTCAACTTTAGTCATAACGGCCACCCCTGGCCACATTACACATACAAATGTACCGCCTCACGCTCGGCCGCAGCCAAGCCGCTCGGATCCGGGCTCGTTGGTGGGTGGCTCGAGCGCCTCCGGACCCGGGGTCACGTTGCTCTGAAAGGGGATGCTGGCGCTTTCGGTGGGGGGTTAGGTAGGTGCACGGCTGGAGCCGCGCTTGAGTTCGTGACGCCACCCACGGGATGTGGTGAAGGTTAGACACCACTGCTGCAGTTGTGGGGCACCCGGGGGAGATGGTAGTGCAGCAAGATGTTAACCCCTCTGTGGGCAGGGATGATGGCCCCCGGGACCCGTTGGGGATAGCTGGGCGGTGCAGAGTGATGTGCTCAGCCGGAGGGCACTGTTGTACTCACTGTTATTGATACACACAAGTCACTGCTAAACTAAGTTGATGGTGGTCGGTGCCCGCAGCCGGCTGCGGTCGGGTCCCCCACCCGGATGGTGGGCTCTGCCTTTCTCCTGCACCGTGTTGTGTAGATGTAGACTGCCTGCGCTTCAGCGACGGGAGTCCACTCCCCGGCTGTGTATATGTCGGGAGAACCCGTTTGCCCACAGACGCTGGCCCATGGGATCTCTTTGCCTGTGCGGTGGCTTTCTATCCCCCTCGGTGGGCTGTTGTATTCAGTCGGGACTTGGAAGGGAAAGGACCTATAGTCTAGACCGCAATCAGTGAATTAACTCAGTCCAGTGGATTCTGGACCTCGTTTCACGGTCTGAGTACCCCCCGGTCTGCTCTGGTTTCCGAGTCGGTTCCCTGGGTCGGTAACGGCGGGCCACTACCCTGTCCCGGTCAACCACGGTTCCACTGAGCCGTCTTCCCAGCTCCTGCAGGCAGAGGCCTCCGCTTGCCTCCTAGCCAAGGTGTTCGGGCTACGACCCTCACACCTGTCAGTCCATCACAGACCTGTCATACAGGCCTGACCTCCTTCACTGAACTCTCAACTGAACTGCTCACAACTGAACTGACAACTCCACTCAGCTCAACTGCTGTGTTTCCTGCCTCAGGCCCTCTGAAATCCTCGGTGGGTGTGCCAACCGCCTGGCTCCGCCCCCCTGGTGTGTCCATCAAGCACTGAGGGAGGTGACTAGGGTTTTTGTGGTTGGCTGATACCTCCTTTTTAGGGGACAGGTGTAGTGCGGGGGTCTACCTGTGGCTATCTGGCTAGTCCAGGGCGTCACACAAACACTAGGTATTTCACTGAATAAAATGAATATTATATTGAATCTTGTCCAGCAAACTTTTCTTTATCATTCTGCTCAGTTTCTCTGTCTCTGTACCATGCTGTCTTTAAATTGGACTACATGTGCAGTATGGTTCCCTTTAAGTCAATGGGAAAGCTCTGAAATCAGAAACTGTCCTTCTTGATAAGTAAACCTTGGAGGTGTGACTATACTTACAAATGACCAGATATACTGTATGACACAGAAATTCAGCTAATATGTGTGCAGCAGGAAGCGTTTGTGAATGGGAAATAATAACAGTAATATTGCAAACAGTAAATCTATTCTTGCAGTTTGCAGCTCATTTATTCATTTGGACAAAACACGTCCAAAATCCCCCAAAATGCTGAGCAGAGCATGGACAGAATAGAGATGGGTATATGAACATTGTATTGTATTTATCCACCAGGGCAGAACATTAAATAAGCAATCCTGGCAGGAACTCACATCTAATTGAGGAGAATGTACAAGATAAAAAGATGAATGCGAAAGAACAGAATCTGGTGTAAAAATAGCAACTACAATTGCATAGATTTTGTCATATAAGTTTTCACAAATGTAAGTGTGAAAAATAAGCTACTGGAAATAGTTGTCACACAGCGCCTAAATAACAACACTGTATGGGCGCCTGTGATAATGGCGAGAGCTGCATGTGTTTAGTTAGTGGGCAGACAGCCGAGGATTTATTCTTTTGTACTGTGATGTACTTGTTAGGTGGTGAATGAAGAAGATAAATCTGGTTGCAACCATTGTAGACCCTAATCCACTGCATCCTCGAAGGTGATAAATTATGGTGGAGAATGCGGGCCTAAACTAGCGATTTTCTGTAAATTATCATGTTTTAGGTATATTTGAAAAAACACAAAAAAATTATTTCAAATGATAATTCTTTTTAGTTTATCCGAAAAAAGGAGTTTCCATTTACAATTTTATATTGAACATACTGACACTCTTCTCCAGCATAAATACAATTCTTTCCGTAATTTCACAGTCTGCTACTGGGGAAAAACCATGTGTCCTATACTAAATCTAGTGTACCAGTGGCGGACATACCGCTGCAGCAGACGGTGCAGTCGCACCGGGGCTCGGAAGTTCAGGGGACCCTTGCTGGCCGGTTAGTAATTAGGGCAATCTGACCTGTTGTCCAGAGCTCTAGGCTCCAGAGGGCTGTAGCGTGCTGGGCAGAGAGCAATCTTTCAGCTCTGCACAGTGTAGACAGCGGAACGCAGGTGTCTATCCTCTGCTCCATGCCCGGCACTTTCTGTGTGACACAGGCGCGTGCACCTTCATGACGTCAGTATGGTGCACGTGCTTGTGTCATTTGAAAAGTGTCTGGCAAGAGAAGAAGTGGTGCAGTGGGGACCCGTACTGACAGGTGAGGGGCGCCTTTTTTTTTAATAGGCTGAGGAGACAATTAGGAGGGGGATAATTGGGATCAGAGGGTGAAAGAGGGGTTTCAGAGCATTATAATGAATTTCAAGGCAGCCTGACAGGTCCCCATTTGCCCTCCAGCAGCATTCATATCTGTATCTCAAAATACCCTGTCTCACCAGCCCTGTGTAATGTTTTTCACTAAAATAAATATTTAAAAAAGGATTTATAAATCTCACTGGTTCTGTGCAAATTAGGGCCTTGACTAGTTGCAGGGATGTTGTTTCCCCAGACTAGTCAGCCCTCATTCCATATGATCACACACATGTGGGCAAAATAACGTGATTTCCACAAGCTGGTGTCACCGTCAGCCCCTGGAACTTTTGCGCATACATACAACTGTGTACGCGTCCCAGCTTCAGAGAGGCTCACAGAACATGATCGGAAGTGCAGAAGCTGTTCTTCCAATCATGTGCTGTGTGCCTCTCTAAAGTCAGGTGTACATATCTAACAAGAGCGGATGCTATAAAATAAAGAGAGAGTGCTATAATTAAAAAAAATAACAAGAGAATCCAATATTTAAGGGACGTTACTTTTAGAGTCCGGGCCCACCCATCACTAGTCAGTAGTGCAAAAACCATTGCTTTGCTCTTACCAAACAACCACTGCATTAGCCCAACGTAACACACAATGCAACAAACATGAGGTGCGAAGCTTTTCTCTTGATCTCCAATTTGACAGTTAAAGCAATACTTGTAAGCAATACACGCTTGCTTTGTCAGATTCTTCAACCTCTTTATAACCAAGTATGTCCTTGGTTTTATCCCTCCGGTCACCATGGGCTCCAGTGATTAGCCCCCGGTATTCTCTGCAGATGAAGTTCTTATTACCCCACTCTTTTGCCCCATTGAAAATAAAGCAATTAAAAAAATAAAAAAAATACACATATTTGCTATCGCCATGTTCAGAAATGCCCAATCTATTAAAATATAAAATCAATTAATCTAAATGGTACACGGCATGGTGACTTAAAAATTCCAAATGCCAAAATTACATTTTTTGGTCGCTGCAAAATTGCATGAAAATGCAATAACAGATGATCAAAACAGCGCATTTACACAAAAATAGTGTAATTAAAAAAAACAGATCAAGGCACAAAAAATAAGTTGTCACTGAGCACCTAAAAAAATTCTAAAAATGAGAATGCTATGGGTCTGGGAAAATGGTGACCAAAGCGCTATTCTTTTTTTTGGACAAACTTCTGATTTTTTTTTCACTACTCAGATAAAAATAAATGTATAGATGTTTGTTATCTACTAACCCATACTGACCTGAGGCATCATACTTACATGTCAGTGTGCCGCCCCCGTGCCGGCCTTCCGGTGGGTGGCTCAAGGGTCTCCGGACCCGGGGGATCCCGCGGACACTCCGAATGAAAAAGGGTTGGGGGGATGAAGGATGTAGGACATATATGTACGGGCTGGGCCGTACTAAGTTCGTGATGTCACCCACGGTATGTGGTGAGTTTGGACACCACCACTGCAGTTAAGGGGCACCCGGGGGAGATGTTGTGCAACAAGTTGTTAACCCCTCCGTGGGCAGGGATGGTGGCCCCGAGACCCGTTGGGGTTTGTTGGTGCAGGGAGATGGGCGACTGCAGGGTGCTGGTGTACTCACTATTGAAAGAAACACACGGCTACGTTCTGGTTCCCCCACCCGGCTGGTGGTCTCTGTCTTTCTCCTGCACCTTTGTGTAATGGTGGACTGCCTGTGTTTGCAACTTCAGGAGTCCGCTCCCTGCTGGATGTGGCCTAAGGAGCCCTTGCCCGCAGACGCTGGCCCGTGGGATCTCTGACCCGTGGCAGTGGCCTTTTATCCCCTTCGGTGGGCTGTTGCCTTCTAATTGGGACTTTGGGTGGGACAGGACCTCTAGTCCTGGCCTCATTCGGTTAATTAGTTGGTTCCAGTCACTTCTGGTCCCGGCTTCAGGGTCCGAGTACCCCCCTGTGTGCTCCGGTTTCCAAGTTGGTTCCCCGGGTCGGTACCGGCGGGCCACTACCCTGTCCCAGTCCACCTCGGTTCCACCGAGCCGTCTTCTCGGCTCCTGCAGATGGAGACCACCATCTGCCTCCTAGCCAATGGCACCAGGGCTCCTACCCTGGTGCCATTCAATTTGGGGTTTTCGCCTCTGCTGGTGCTGGACACAGCTCCAGCCCACACTCCTCTCCAACTTGAACTCCAACACAATCTGACTGAACTGATTTCCCACCCCGGGCTGTCCAGACTCCTTGGTGGGCATCTTCCAGCTGCCTGGTTCTGCCCCCTGGTGTGTCCATCTAGCCCTGAGGGGGCTGACTAGGGTTTTAAGGTTGGCTGATGTCACCTGTGAGGGAAAAGTGTTGTGCAGGGGCCTATCTGTGACTACCTGGCCAGGGCGTGACATCAGTTTTACCATATAGTGCACATGGTGAATAAAAAAAATCCAAATCATTGTGGAATTTCACTTTTTTCACTATTTCTCCACATTTGTAATTTTTTTCCAGTACAGTACACTATATGGCAAAATAAATGGTGGCATTCAAAAGTACACCTTGTTCCGCAAAAAATAAGCCCTCATATGGTAATATTGACGAAAAGTAAAAAAGGTATGGCTCTCGGAAGAAGGAAAAGAAAAAACAGAAAAATGGAAAATCACCCGGGGGTGAAGGGGTATGTAGTGTATTTACTACATTTGTAGCAGTTGTCCTGATTATTAAGAAGGATAAATTCAAATGTGTTAGGTTTAAAAACTGATAGGATTTTAACAGATCACTTTATCAAACTCTGTCCAGCTTGCTTACTTACTTACATCAGCCTATTCCAATATATAATGCATTAATATTATAAATGAATAGACATTGCATGTTAAAATCTAGTCATATCAGGCAAATTTTCATTTCATATTTGGAATTAGCGTGTTCAATTTAGTATAAATCACGTTTTTCTCTCAGTAGTAAAATCATTGTGGTGCGTTGTTATTGATTAGTCCTGCACATTGGTACAGACGAATTTTAGCCATATGGATGTAGGATGCGTCATCCAAATGAAGCAAGAAAGAGGACAGCGATCATAGGAAGCGAGGAGACTCCGGACAGAGACCGGCAACCCCTATCGGACCTGACCGCATTACAGATAGGTATAATAAAAGCTGTTTTTTTATGTTGTACAGATTGGCCTGGGCACTAATATACAGCATTCTAGAATACTATATATAAGAGCTTACTCGTGGTGGCTGCACCTTATAGGGGACAAATCTGGTGACAAGGTCCCTTTAAAGGCTGAAGGCCAGAGCTCCCCTGATGCCTGTGTTTGGTAGCCCATTTTAGAACTGCCAGTTGACCACTGACAGATCCCAGATCAGATATTAGAGAGCTGCTTTTTACTTATGTATTATCTTTACAATACACTAAGATTCTTGTGGTTGTCTTACCTCTACTACTGGCAAATTTTAGGGATAGGCATAAGATTCACATTTTAAAGAAAAGCAAATCAAGCCTTTAAAAATTTGTGTATTTCATTTTTTTTATACTTGTTGGAGCAACATATCTGCTATTTAGCATAAGTCAAAATTTTAAGGTGTTTATCTTCATAGTAAGACCACCTGTATATATATATACCTCTGAAAACATTACACGCAGTGTTTTTGTTTTTCGTTTGTCCATGGATGCCCATTTTATTGTTCAAAATACTTTATCATTAGTGATTGTCAGACTCACAGACACCTGAGATTGGAGGGTCCAACTGAGTTTAAAAAAAACAACCCTGTCCCGGCCTGGAATTGATCCCAGATGTCTGTCCGGACTTTGATCTTTATATGAGTTTATGGGGACCAGAATCCAGAGCTGGTAGTAGAAGGAATAGGGGGATTGGAGCAGGCACATTATACTTACCAGTTTCCAGAATGTCTGTAACGTTACCTCCAGCGCTGCTCATTATCCTTCATGCATATGCACTGCTTTCCCCTGCCCACTGGCAGTCCCCACATCTCTAATTGGTTACAAAGGAATATTTCCAGGCGGCACTCTGATTCCGATGCACAAGTTCAGGGAACGCATCTCCAACATCATACAGAACAAAAGGACCGGCACTCCAAGTCTTCAAATTAAATGGGATTTATTCCATTTAAATCACAGCACCAGCATAAAATGAACGCATTTCGGCTAGAGTTTAGAGATACCTGTTCCATATATTGTGACCAAACTTGCACTCTGTACATTAAAGTGGTCTCTCCTCCTCCTGCTCACTATAAAGCTGGGTTTTTGCCAGGAGACGCAGGTCTGTGAACTTAGTGTCCTCACCTGAGGTGAGGTCAGTGAGTTCAATGAGGTTACCTGAGGTCAACTTACCTGTGGTCACAGGTGGGGTACATGGGAACCTCCAGCTGTGACTGCAAATAAACTGAGTGACTGAAGCTCAGTCAGTCTCCACCTGAAGCCACAGCATGCGGACATGTTCTGTGCCTGCATGCTAGGACTTCAGCATGTATGTGGCAGAGATGGAATCGTTGTGGGACCTCGTGTGGATTACATCAGAACTGGGTGTGTGAGGTTTATAAAGGGAGGAAAGAGGCTTTTTTTTTATTTTATTTCAAATAAAGGATTTTTTGTGTTTGTGTTTATTTTCACTTACAGATTAGCAATTGGGAAGAGGTCTCATAGACACCTTGCATTACTAATCTAGGGCTTAGCGGCAGCTGTGAGCTGTAGTAAACCCCTTATTATTCCGTTTGCACCAGGTAAATCAGGATGAGCCAGGTAACGTGCTGGGATTGTTGCATTTAATGGATGCGACAGTTCTGGGCAGCTGCAGACTTGTATTTTTAGGCTGGGGGGACCAATAACCATGGGCCTCCCAATCCTGAGAATACCAGCCCCCAGCTGTTGGCTTTATCAGTTGGGTATCAAAATGAAAATCACAGTAAGTACATTACAGTTTTAACATTCACAGCAGTATTTGAGTTAATGTATTCATTAATCACAGTATGCTGATGCACCATCTATGTATATGTTTGTATATTTATCACATAGCGTATTTGTTTACCTGTTCAGAAATGTAATACTAACGGTGTACAGGACCTGTTTTTATGTTTTTTCTTTTTTTTTTTGCACTACATTGCTAGTTTGTCTGTTGTTTGCATTGTCAGTTATCTAAGACCTCATTATACCATATACCTAACAGCCTGCTGTGCCGATCCTGACCTACGGCTTCATGGATCCATCTCACCGGATGAGCCTACCAACAGGACTATGCCACTGGTTATAGCTGATCTGTTCTCTCTATCCCTGTGTGGCACCAATATGTTCATTTCTGTGGTAGAAATAACTTTTAAACTTTTCATAGCCTGGCAGCTCCCTGTCCCTGCATGACACTGATCAGTATAATCAATATAAAGTAAGAATAAAAGTTAAAACCCTCTTTTCACACAACCGTCAGTTAATAATAGATTAACTCTTTCAATATACTGCACACTCCCATGCAAGGGTTGATATATCATTGGTGAAATCTGTGCGACAGCACAGGGGCCCAAGGCGTTAAAGGTGCCCATTTCTACCTTGAAAGCAGGTGCAATTTTACATTTTTAGGAGTTGCTGGACTGCAAACAGACCATATAGTCTTCCTGTACAGGATGTCCTTTAGTGTCTGTGTCTGCCTGTGCTCACGTGTACAAACCCTCAAGCAAGCCACAAAGGAAAAGTATATCAATCACCTATTATAAGCCACCAGGTATGATCTATCATTTTGAACCCACAGGGAATAAAATACTAACCATTATTTTTCCTAACATCACCAGAGAATAAAAAAGCAGCCTATTTCTCTATTTGATCATCAAAAAGAGAGCAACACTACGGACCTCAATAGTTATTGATACTAACTTTACTTACTTCGGATGAGTACTAAAGCAGGGAAGGCTAATTTAGAAGGAGAGTCTATAAAATATTCTAGTTCAAGAGATTAACATGTTACTTCTGCTTACAAGGGTCCTCTGAGGACATAAAAAATTACCGTTCCAGAAGGGAGGGGGAGCACCTAAGGACCAGCTCCAGAGTTGCACTGAATAGCAGGTACTAGGTGGATGTGGAACAGCACTATTCATGTTATCTTTACAGTTTGTGGACAGGGCCATTAGAATAATTTATCTCCCTGGAGTACCATTTTAATATCAAAATTCCTGCCAGCTGCCTAGCTTTTATGATGACAAATTTAGCAAGTAAAACCATTCTTTATTACACAAAATCCTTTTATATTCCTCAATACAGTCTTATTAAACCTGTAATTAATGCTTTCTTCAACTTTCTCCTATTTAAAAGACAAACGTTCTTTAGAAGATGAAATGTATTCTGCAACTAATAATACAAAAAAGTGCTGCTGTTGGCTACAAAATCATTCACCTAATTGTACAGAAGTCCCTTTAAACATGCTGGCTAGACAGAACCAATTTAAGGATACATGTTCAAATGACTCTAAGAAATCAAGTTATCAAGTGTCTTTTTATAATTCAGATGGATTTAGCATCTCATTCCTTCTGTTTTGTCATCTTATTTAATAATACATTATTTATGATCTTAGAGAACTGAGTAACCTTTGAGCCCTTCTGAAGAATTGATCAGCAAAGTGCAGCCCTAAGCAGTGGAATTAACCACTTCAAATGAACTTTTTATTCCTCAGTAAGTTATTTGTAGAGAGACATGCTAAAGAATTTATCACCAATGCTCCATTTTTCTATTTAATTTCTTTTTATTTGGCTTTGGGATATAGAGATTTGAATGCCAGATTAAGAGTTGTGCAAACTTACTGATGTGACGGGTGATGGAGTGAGAAATTCTGGTGTATATCATCATGGGGTTTTTTTTATGTACTATTTCATCAACTCTTTATGTACTTTGAATTTTTTACATCTCTACATTTATCTGGTATGTTATTATGTAATAATTTTAATGCATACTAACACATTCTTTTGTAATCAAGGTTACAATTTTACAGCTCCATCAATATAATGCTCAAGACATGAAAAATTATTTTTTTTATTAGAAAATACCATCTTGCGCAAGTGAACTGTTGGGCCTTTGTAACTTGATAGTATTGTTACTGGAGTCTATGAAAGTCTCAGAAATCTGTCATTAGCTCTTGCCAAAATGTGCTGGTTTTATTGAAAGAATATTCCCAAATGGTCATAATCATGACGGGCCCGGGGTTATAAGGGCCCACCAGCCCCAGCGCATGCTTCAGATGGATGTGTATTTGAGGGTGCACAGCCAGCAGAAATGCATTACAGCTCAGAGACCAGTCGGGTCCCTGTGCTGCAATACAAATTACCGCTGACATCGGCATGCACATGACTGGTGGCATATGAGAGTGACGTCATGCGTCATTGTATGGATGATGATGTCTGTTGCTGCCCACTGCATGCTGGCTACAGAGTATGCTGTATGGATTGGGAGTGGAGGGAGGTGACTAGAATGTTTTTTTCATGATAGAGTCAGAATGGGACTGTATATAGCATATATATATATATATATATATATATATATATATATATATATGGGATATATATATACCAGGAAGGGGAACATATATACCAGGATGCGAATATTTCTACCACGATAGGGCCTACTATGGGGGATATATATACCAGATATACCAGGGCTGGAGATTTATATACTAGGATAAGGGACATATTTACCAGGATTAGTACAGGATGGTGGACATTACTGTATAATGAAGGAGAAGGAGGGGGAAACTCGTATATCATTATAGGATTTAGAATTCTACAAGGACCCAAACATCTAACCAATATGCAGAGGGTGGGGTCAGGCCCAAACTTTGTATCTAGGCCTTTCAGTCTTTAGTTGCACCACTGTTCCCAAACCAAATTAGAATGAGATGAAACAAGAAATCCAAGAGGTAGGAAGCAGCAGGGTTGGAAATTAATGCTGGAATTATATTTAAGAGCTAGTCCAAAACCAGGACCATATCAAAAAGTTGTAGTAGAACCAAGCGAGAAAATGAAATGAAAGGTCATTACAAGAAGATGAATATTAGAACTTGATTGGAACCACAGTGAATGTAACAGCAATATATCAGACTACAATGAAACACACTGGACGCTGGCACACATCTTGGACATGTCTTGGCAAGCATGGAGAGGACATTAATGTTTGCAGAGGCCCGAGACAGTGATGCTGGAGCTTAGAGTCCTAATTAATCACCTCATCTTTTAGCATAAATTTATATTCCAGTGAGCTCCTTTGTGTCTTATCTTTCTTATATGGATTCAGTAGAACAAAAATAATACCGAATTTACTGTCACAATCCTGTTAAGCCAACTCCATTCTGAGACTTTGTAATATAATACAGATAAAATGTCAAATCTGCTAAATCCACCACTGACATGATCTATGCTGCAGTTAAATAAAAGTACAGAGCCAGCAATTATCATTTAGCTCACGTCGTGTCAGTTCTCTTTGATTTCTAAAGCTTATATTTTGTGAAGGCCAGACTTTTGGATACAAAATCAACAGTGTACAGCTGAATATTAAGTGTAAGCGTGTCATTTCTCCACATTAGGCCGATGAATAGTGACTTTTCATTTATCAAATCCAGAGATTAACGTGAAGGGTGTTCATGAAGAATATATTTTTGTATTATTTTATCAGTGCTGGAACATAAAACAGATGTAAAGACTATATGCAATTCTTCATCCAGAAGGCAAAGCACTGCTTAGGCCTTGTGTGCACACTGCGTTTTTTGCTGAGTTTTTTCACATTGTTTGGGTGCAGTTTTGGTCCCAAAACTGCATGCATTTCCTTCCCCAGCAAAGTCTATGAGATTTCAGGGTTTTTTTTCCGCACGTTGCAGCATCTTTGTGGTGACCACAAAGATGCAGCATGTCAATTCTTTCTGCATTTTTGAGTCCTTTCAGTCAACATATTTGACTTAAAAAACACACTGGGCAAAAAAGCAGTAAAAAACGCAGTAAAACATGGCAAAAAATGCATGCCGAGGGTGGTTTTTTTTGGGATCAAAAACTTGCATCTTTGTGGTCACCACAAAAATGCAGCGTTCATGCATAGCCTTAAGCGGGCTAGCGATATCACAAGCGATAGCACCCACCCACGTCGGTGGCACGTCACGGGGTGATCGCTGCCATAGCGAACAATTTTGCTAACGGCAGCGTCACAGACAATTTCCTGTTCACCGACATTGCTGAGGCCGCTGAAACATCTCTCCTTTAAGGGGGAGGTTCGTTCGGCGTCACAGCGGCGTCAGTAAGCGGCCGCCCAATAGAAGTGGAGGGGCGGAGATGAGCGGCCGGAACATCCCGCCCACCTCCATCCTTCCTCATTGCCGGAGGCTGCAGGTACGATATTGTTCCTCGTTGCTGCAGTGTCACACATAGCGATGTGTGCTGCCTCAGGAACGACAAACAACCTGTGTTCCAAATGAGGAACGATTTTTTAAAAATGAACGACGTGTACACGACGAACGATTTGACACCTTTTTGCGATCGTTACTGGTCACAAAAAGGTATCCCACACAACGACATCGCTAACGAGGCCGGATGTGCGTCACCAACACCGTGACCCCGACGACATCTCGTTAGCGATATCGTTGAGTGTAAATGGGCCTTTACAGTTCAAGTTACCTGACACACATCTTAACCTCTTCATGACATCTGCTGTACATGCATGGCACATGTTAAAATGAGGTGAACAGAGCACGGTAACCCCAATACTCAGCAAGTAATGGCTGCGTGTTACAGCTAGGAGTTGCCTCTAACAATCGTGGGTGGAGCTCTGCCTCAGGATTGTTAACCTGTTAAATCCTGCTGTCAAACTCTGACAGGTAGATTTATCATGAATTGACATAGGGGTATGCCATTTTAAGCACCCATCGGTGCACATGTGGCAGGATTGCAGGTCATCAATGGGTTGCTATGACAGCAGGGAGTCTGCTGAAGACCTCCGTGCTTGTCATAGCAGAGCTCCTTTGAACCTCTGTCTGTGGCTGGGCTTCAAAAGAAAAAAGTAACAAAATATATATATTTTTTTATATGCATGACGTTTTTAAAAAAAAATGTTTTGAAAAGTTCAAATCACCCCCTTTTGCTCTATTTAATGTAAAGATAATAAGAAAATACAGCTATGGAATCATCGCAAAGCCCAATCTATCAAAACATAAAATAATTAGTGATAAGTGAGTGTAATCGTTGCTATTCAGTACTTGCATGAATAGTGCGTATCCGGGGTACTCGATATATTGCGAGTTTTTGTGCACTCGCCTCTCTATATTCGGATGTCCCACCCAACAGGTTAGGCACCTGATTTGCAGCCACTAAACACGCTGGGCTTCTTAACCAATCATAGTAATGCTGCAGCCATCTTTGTTTGGCATTACTGTGATTGGCTAATCGCGCAGCATCATACGGTCTATAAAAGCCTTTATGCTGCCATTTTGTGCACATTGCATCCGGAGCCAGCGTGGTATGAGTATAGGGACAGAGGGAGCAGCTGCTTGGGAGAGTGTTACAGCCTCTTTCACTTCCTGTGTTCTGGCAGGGTGGACACTCATCCTTGAGTGATAGTTCTGGTGAATAGTAGTACTGTAGCATTAGTAGACAAAGATGAGCTTAACTGAGTAGTAAAGTTTGGTCTTCATACAGAACACAGAGTTTACAAAAAAAAACAATGTTTGAGTTCGGCGTTTGGGTGCTTTATGTATGCTAACCACTCACTCGAGCATCACTGTACCCAGTTCGCAATGCTTTCAGTATTTGAATGGTTCACACTGGGGGTATAAACAGCATTATCAGATGTAGTGTGCACCCAAAAAAAAGCTATGACTTGCCCAGTCCATGGTGCTGTTGTTTATGCGGGCTCCTTAAACATATGGACAAAGATTGTCTCCAAAGCTGGGGCCCCATGCTGGACAAGACAGTCAAGTCTGCAAAGATGAGTCATCTTAGTCTGAGGGATGCAACCCCCGGAATACACCAGCAATGGAGGAAGTGATATACCTGGTTGAACACCCTACCACAAATAACTTCCTTTGCCCCATCCAGCCCTTTAAGGTCAGTGACATACAGGCCCAAGGACTTCGAGACACTGGATCTGCAATAACCCTGGTCAGCCCAGATATTGTTCCCCCAGAACACCCTTTACCAGACCACCAAGTGATCACATTCCTGACTGGCGGCCAGCACTTGGACATTATTCTAGCATATGTGCACTTGGAAGAGGGACCAGACAGAAGTTGAAGTGGGATTCATGAACCATCACCCCACACCTTTATTTTTGGGGAACAACCTAGGAGAAGGACTATCCAGACAGTTTGTCACAGCCATCACCTACAACCAAGCTAAGCACATCCCCAGTCTCCATCACCCTCCTCTCAGCCGACTACAGTGAGTACACCTAATCAAAATATGGTCATTGACTGGGTGGAGATAGATTGTAAGGAGTTTGGGGAAGCCCAACTCACGGACCCCAGTTTAGAGCTTTCCCACAGTGGTGCTGCCTGACTTGTGTGGGGAAGATCAGGGGGAAGTTTATAGATGAGAGCCTCTGTTGCTGACCTCGCCACCAAAAAGGAAAAGATTTTGAAAATACTGGTTGACCGTCCTGAGAAGAGGACAGTGATGATCGGAGACCTATCAGATCTGGCTGCCCTGTTAACAGCGACCTTTGCCAGGATACAGAAATTTTCTGGATCTAATTTAGAAGGGGGAGGAATGTTTTTAATTAAAGCAGACGTATGTTTATTTTGTTTGTTAATCTCTTCATGACACATGACATACTGGTTACGTCATGGATCGTGTGAGGTTAATCCCTGCGTTCAACCTGCGCCTATAACCCCTTACATCTTGCTGTCAAAATCTGACAGCGAGCTGTAACAGCACGCCGCCATAAGCATAACTTACCCAGCCCCATCAAAAGTCACGTGACGTGATCACGTGGCTTCCGCTGGTTGCCATGGTAGCACAGGGTCATGTGATGACTCCTAAACTTATTTTCATCTCATGGACATAATAAGGGATAATCATCCCAAAAACTGGGTGACCCCAGTGGACTCAATAGACAAAGAAAAGGGCAAAAAATTGCCCCAACAAAGTGAATAAGATTCATAATATTTTATTAAATTGTATAAACAGTAAAATAGTAATCTTTAAGAAAAAAGTGCAAAATACAATTATGGTACAACAGTACAGGATTTTGGCTAGTTGGGTAAGAATACTGATAGGAGGTTCACAAAAGGCACTAAAATACAAAGTGAAAGGTAATGTATTGGCCGAAAAAAGGCTCAAATGAAAAATTATTTTCCTTTTCCAAAATGTGAGAAGGGGAGACAGCGTCAGGTGAAATGATCACATTGTTATAGAAAGGTGAAAAGGCTCCACTAATTGCCCACAATCACACATAGGAAGAATTCCAATCTAAAATATTCCACATTCCGTAGTGGTGAAGAACTTCCTGATTGTGTGGAAGGGAAAAGGAATAAAAAGATCATTCAACTGATGTTCTGCATAAACGGGCCAACCGGCTCCAGTTAAACCCCCATCACAAAAAAGGAAAGGACAATTAAAGATCCTACTCACATGGTAGATAGGGATATTTACCCATTGTAGCACTGTGCCAGAGAACCCCCGCACTTCCCTGATACACATTTCGCTTGTTGCTTTCTCGAAGGGAGATCACTCCTGTAGCTATCATGAGTCACGTTCTCTCACTGCCAGCAGACTGCCGTGTGTGAGAGTAAAGCAGCTTTTGGAAATGGAAATGGAAGAGCGATCAGACTGCAGATCGTTATAGTCCCCTAAGAGGGCTAGTAAAGTAAAAAAAGTTTAAAACAATAAAAAAAAATACAAAAACCTAAAAGTTCAAATCACCCCCCATTCGGCCCACTGAAAATGAAAGGGTTAGAAAAAAAATATATACACATATTTGGTATTGCCGTGTTCAGAAATGCCTGATCTATCAAAATATAAAATCAATTAATCTGATCGGTAAACGGCACAGCGGCAAAAAAATTGCAAACGCCAAAATTACTTTTTTTGATTGCCGCAAATTTTGCGCAAAATGCAACAACAGGCGATCAAAAAGTAGCATCTGCGCAAAATTGGTACAGTTAAAAACGTCAGATGCACAAAATAAGATGTCACTGAGCCATAGATACACAAAATGGGAACACTATGGGTTTTGGAAAATGGCGCAAAAAGTGTGCCACTTTTTTTGGACAAACTTCTGATTTTTTTTTAACCTTAGATAAGAGTAAACCTATACATGTTACACCCGACGGATCCCCCCCCCTGCTCCTCAATCTCGGCCGCCGGCTCCTCGTCTCAGAGATGCGTACCGTCAAATATTTTTTTTACAAAAAAAAGCGCTGAGTAAGTGAATTCCTAAAGAATAAAAGTTCTAAAATGGGGTAATTGAAAGGTAATTTTAAAGCTCTTTTGGTACATTATGGCTCTGCAAATGGAGTCTCCAAACAATTTGTGCTCCAAGAATCAAATACCGCTGCCAAATGGTATACAAATTTGTTAATCACGTGTGATGTCTACATGCTCATTGAACCTCTTAATTAATTTATTAAAGAGTATAGTTTTTAAAGTGGGTCATTTATGGGAAGTTCTGCTGTTCAAGCACCCTAGGGGCTTTGCTAATGTGAAATCTCACCTATAAACCATCCCAGCAAAATCTACTCTCCATTATGACACTACTTTTCTTATGAATACCCAAAAAGAAAACAAGAAATTGTCTTAAAAATGTACTTTATTTAAATTATTAGTCAAAAATACTTAAAACATACATAAAAACATGTGTGGTAGGTCAGGATAAACACAGTGGATACAGGGCTTAATATTGGACACAAGATGCAAAAAATACAAAAAACAGCTAAAAGTGTAAATATATAGGAAAATCTCCTTTTTTAGATTATAAAGAAATTCAGCTGTACTTAAATTCTGGTTGGTTCAATAAATAGAGAAACAGGAGTAACCACAAAAAATTAAAGTGTCACATGCATAATGATTACAAAAATCGCTGATTAAATTAGTTTAAAGACAAAGTGTCTCGTGCATAGTAATTAATGGACACAAAAATGCTAATCTAAAGTGACACGTGCATTTATACAGACAAAATATAAAAAAGTTAGAATACCATAAAAATCCATTAGGCAATATACATGTTCACAATGAAAAAGGAACCACGGAAAAAAGCAAGAGGGTTTAAACCGTGGACATGATGCACACCACAGGCAGCAATCAAAAACAGGAGGACAAAAGTGGCTAGTATGCAAAAGTATAACAAATATTTATTTAGTAGTAGACACATCAAATAAAAAGAATATCATGGAGAAGAGAAAAAAAAAAAAAAAAAAAAAAAAAAAAAAAAAAAAAAAAAAAAAAAAAAGAAAAAAAAAAAAAGAAAAAAAAGACATGACATGAAGAAATTGGCACAACAGATGGTAAACAGTTAATGCAAAGGTCTGCACCGGAGGCTAAAATGATGCGATACTGTGCAGTTACAATGAAAGTACAAAATCAATCACAGAAACATACCCAGTGCAGCCGGATTAACAAGTAATAAAGTGCCAGTAGTGCAAACGACAGAGGTCTGGATACCCCCCTAGGAAGGGTAACGCGCGTTTCGCGTGGACAGAGTGACACGCTTCATCAGACCGTGAGGGATATGATTAGCTCCGTTACCAGGAAGTACTAAATGGGCCAGCTGACTCATCACATGGTTACTGAAGCCCAATGAATGGTGGGGAAATCGGCGCATGCGCGGTCGGCGCGGGCGCCCGGGGATGCGCACACAGCGTCAGACAGAGCGTGCACGAGAGGGGGCGTGGTCCCCGGTCCTGCACGCCGCTACCATAGAGACGCCGTCGGGCAATCCGGGACACCAGGCGCGGACCACGCATGCGCACAATACACCATCCGCGTCGAGAAGATAGCAGCTGTAAGTAAAAACCCACAGTAAATAAACACAGAATAGTGCCTGCACGGTGCCGGTAAATCACATGAAAGCGTATAACAATTTAATCCGCAACCAATGAGAATGGAATACAATAATTAGTAAAAGATTGAATATCCATGGCAAGCACTCGTGCGGAGACAAAAAGGCTCTGAAATAAATTCTTCAAACCGACGGTGGTGGTTAAATGCTGGTCACACAGAACGGAGAAGAAAACTGTGAAAAAAATGAAAAATAGGAAAAAATTAAAAACAATATAAAAACAAATAAAATTCTGGAACAGATGCCGGAGAATATCAGACAGGCAGATGTTCCAGAAAAGGAAGGGGGGTGAGGGAAAGAGGATCTACAGGAAGGGGGCAAAGCTAAGGGACTCATTCAGGCCAGCTGGGGTCAAAGAACCCAAGATGGTAATCCACTTAGTTTCCCTTTGGGCAAGGATTTTCCTGATATTACCGCCCCTACTACCGACATGGATTACATCTATACCCTTAATCCTAAGGGACTTACTATTACAATCGTGATGACTACGAAAGTGTCGGGGCAGGGTTTTAAGGGTGGAGATATCCACCACCGTCTTGGCCGCACCAATGTCCCTCACGTGTTCACGGACCCTAACTCGGAGTTCCCGTGAAGTCAGACCTATGTAGACCTTCGGGCAGCCACAAGTGGCATAATAAACCACATTCGAGGTTGCACAGGAAACATAACACCTGATATCGAAAGTGCGGCTGCCGTCTACGGTTGTGAAGGTCTTGCTGCGGGGGACATTGGTGCAGGCAAGACAGTGGCCACATGGAAAACAGCCATGTAGAGGGGCAATCTGGCCAAAGGGGTAGGACACCGCTGGAACGTAATGACTGCGCACAAGGTAGTCTTTAAGGTTCCTAGAGCGTCGTGCCGTCATAAGTGGGTGATCGGATAGATGGGGACTCAAACTCGGGTCGCTCTTAAGAATTGGCCAGTATTTATTCAAAATATCGCGCATCGTTTGCCACTCATGATTAAAAGTTGAAATGAAGCGAACCTCTCCGAAACCCCTATCCCCTCGACCAGAAGGCTGTAGGAGCTCCCGCCTCTGAGTATTCCGAGCCCGATTGTAGCCCTTTTTGATGGAGCGTTGACTGTAGCCCCTAGCAACCAATCTAGAACTAAGATCTTCCGCCTGTGCCTTGAAATTATCAGAGGTGGAACAGATCCGCTTCATTCTGAGAAACTGACCAACCGGGATAGCTTGAATAGTACTGGAGGTGTGAGAGGATGAAGCATGTAAAAGGGAGTTGACCGATGTCGGCTTCCTGAAGACGTCAGTCTGTAGCTGCCGACATGGGTCAACTCCAATGGAAATGTCTAAAAAATCAATCTGCTGTAAATCATATTTGAATGTGAGTTTTAAATTAATGGAATTATGATTCAATGTGTCCATAAATAAGGTAAGCTGCTCCGCTGTACCCTGCCAAAGGATAAATACATCGTCGATGTATCTAATCCAGCACTGCGCATGGGCAGCCGCCTGGACGCCCTCGTCGCCAAAGATGCCCCTCTCCCAATAGCCGAGGAACAAGTTGGCGTACGAAGGCGCACAGGCCGCGCCCATCGCAGTGCCGCGTGTCTGTAAATAAAAACGATCTTTAAAAATGAAAAAATTGTGTGTAAGAATGAAGCGGAGCAGCTCAAGTATAAGTTCACAGAAATGGCCATCCCGGTTGGTGTTGCCCAGAAAGAAGCGGACCGCCTCTAAACCATCCTCATGATTGATGCTAGTATACAGGGCCTCAATGTCTGCTGTCACCAAAAGGGTATCGGTATCCACAAAAATCCCGTCGACCCTGTTCAGGACGTCCGTCGTGTCTTTGGCGTAAGATGGTAAGGTCTCAACGAGTGGCTTAAGATAGTAATCTATGAATCGGCACACTGGATCACAGAGACCATCAATGCCAGACACGATCGGACGCCCCGGTGGGTTTTCGGGATTTTTGTGGATTTTGGGCAGAAGATAAAATGTCGGAATCTTTGGAGAGGTTACAAATAAGCCATCAAAGACTTTTTTAGTGATGATGCCATCCTCGAAAGCTCCCCACAGTATCCGGTGGAGTGAATCGGAGTAATGAACCAGAGGGCTCGACTCCAATCTCAAATAGGTTTGTCTATCACGTAACTGGCGGTATACCTCTTTCTCGTACAGACCGTTAGGCCAAACCACAATGTTTCCTCCCTTGTCCGCCGGTTTTATCTGTACATCATCGAGATTTTGCAAATCCCGGAGTGCCCTCCTCTGTGCATGGTTGAGATTATCAAATCTACGTCTTGTAGAAAGAAGTTTAAATTCATCAGAAACAAGTCTAGTGAAAATCTCTACAGAGGAACAGAGGGACAAGGGAGGAAAACGTGTGGAACGTGGTAGGATGGAAGATGGAAAAACACCCTGTTGGTCTACCTGTTGTTCAGTCAAGAGGTCTTCCAACACCTGGAGAGCTTCTTGTTCGGCCCGGTCAGTAGAGTTAAAGGACAAAGGGTTTTTTGAGTGCAACTTTTTCAACAGGACCTTGCGAGAGAAAATATGGAGGTCCTTTAAGGCTGTAAAGAAATCGAATGAGTTAGTGGGAGAAAAACTGAGACCTTTAGATAATAGTTCGACCTGAATTTGGGAAAGTGAATGTGAAGACAGGTTAATTACCTGTAGAGCATTTTTATGTTGTTGTCTAGTCATGGGGGGATCCGTTGGAGGTCTAGGCGTATCCGCCTGTTTCTTCTTATATCTCCTTTGGGGTATAGGCATCCTATTCCCGGATGTGGAGGGATCATATGCCTCTGTGGAGGATTCCTCACCTGAGGTAAACGACCGTATTGAAGTAGATCTAGAGCGTGATCGGTTCTGATTAAATCGTCTAAACGGTCTAGAACGGTCGGTTGACATCCTCCATTTATAGACCCTGTTGGATTGCAGGTCAAGTTCATCCCGATGGAATTTCTTAATTTTACTGTCCTTGACCTCTTTCTCCCACCTAGACATATCACTCTCAATATCCATCTCAAAAGTTTTAAAGGCCTCCGTACTGAGTCCCGCAACGATCCTGTTTTGTAAATCAACTGTCTCAGTCTCAATAGCCCGGAGTTGTGAGCTGTTAAGATCACATAACAATTGAATAAAACCCTTTGAACAGTTGTTGGCGAAATCTTCCCATTTGTCTTTGAAGGTATTATCATCTATGTCAAATGATGGGAACACCTGGACCCTGAGTCCTCGTGGTATAAGTCCTTGTTGTAGATACCGTTCCAAAAAGGCGCGGTTCCACCATATTTTGGTGCGTTTGTGAATGAGCCCCTTATATTTAGCCACTTCTTCCCGCAGGCTCACCTCACCGGACCTGGCATCTGCACCACCGTCATGTCTGAAAAAATCATTGAGCTGAGACCGCCACGTCTCTTCTCGCACATGGAAATCCATAGCCAAAAATGGAGACACTGTGCAAAACACAGAAAGCAAAGTTAGAATACCATAAAAATCCATTAGGCAATATACATGTTCACAATGAAAAAGGAACCACGGAAAAAAGCAAGAGGGTTTAAACCGTGGACATGTGTTTATTTACTGTGGGTTTTTACTTACAGCTGCTATCTTCTCGACGCGGATGGTGTATTGTGCGCATGCGTGGTCCGCGCCTGGTGTCCCGGATTGCCCGACGGCGTCTCTATGGTAGCGGCGTGCAGGACTGGGGACCACGCCCCCTCTCGTGCACGCTCTGTCTGACGCTGTGTGCGCATCCCCGGGCGCCCGCGCCGACCGCGCATGCGCCGATTTCCCCACCATTCATTGGGCTTCAGTAACCATGTGATGAGTCAGCTGGCCCATTTAGTACTTCCTGGTAACGGAGCTAATCATATCCCTCACGGTCTGATGAAGCGTGTCACTCTGTCCACGCGAAACGCGCGTTACCCTTCCTAGGGGGGTATCCAGACCTCTGTCGTTTGCACTACTGGCACTTTATTACTTGTTAATCCGGCTGCACTGGGTATGTTTCTGTGATTGATTTTGTACTTTCATTGTAACTGCACAGTATCGCATCATTTTAGCCTCCGGTGCAGACCTTTGCATTAACTGTTTACCATCTGTTGTGCCAATTTCTTCATGTCATGTCTTTTTTCTCTTCTCCATGATATTCTTTTTATTTGATGTGTCTACTACTAAATAAATATTTGTTATACTTTTGCATACTAGCCACTTTTGTCCTCCTGTTTTTGAAAATATAAAAAAGGTTTTATTATCTGAAAGTGTCGGGTGTGCAAGATATCCCCAAACCGATATATTCTTGTAAATATATATATTCATATATATGCCAACTTAAAACTTTATACAATAGATGAGCTAATAGCTTCAAAGTTAATAAAGTGCTTAAATATAAGAATTAAATGACATCGTTGTGGGAAATACCGCAAACCCGGCACTACAAATCACAGAATTCCCCCTTAGAATAACACATTTAAATTACTCCCAAAAAGCAAAGCTTCTCACAAAATAGCAGAGCATATGTGAATTATAGTCCAATATTACCCGTGTCAATACAGCCACTGTACAGAGTCCCTCTGATGCGTTTCACTACAGCATCATGATTAGATGACTAGAAAAAAGTTAGCTCCTCCTCCGCAGTGTACACCCTCTGACTGACCAGGAAGTAAGCCAGTTTAGTGTGAAAGTAGTAGGAGAAGCTGTAGCTGTAGAATATGGCACGCATGAGAAAAAAATCTAAATCAAAACAGGGCAGGAGCTGTGTCCCCCAATGAAGGCTCAGAGAAAAAGATTTTACGGTGAGTACACAAAAATCTTCCTTTCTCTCTCGCCTTATTGGGGGACACAGGACCATGGGACGTCCCAAAGCAGTCCCTGGGTGGGAAGAAAACCCAGTAACAACTGGTAAGGTCAGATAAACTGGCTGAACATAACTATAAAGGTAACTTAAAAGTGGGGTCCCTCTGAGTCAGAGGTAAGGCACCGCCACCTGCAAAACCTGTCTCCCTAGAGCAGCATCTGCAGAAGCCTGCGTATGTACTCTGTAAAACCTGGTGAACGTGTGGACACTGGACCAGGTGGCGGCTTTGCAAAGTTGAGCTGCCAAAATTTGATGGCGAACAGCCCAAGAAGCTGTCACCGCTCGGGTGGAATAAGCCTTGACCTCTCTCGGGAAGGTGACGCCTTTGACCCTGTACGCCTCTCGGATAACTAATCTAATCCAATGACCAATCGTGGACTTTTGAGGCTGAAGCACCCTTCTTGCGCCCTTCTGGCAAGGAGTGTGTCTGATTTGCAGTACAGCGCAGCTCGAGAGATATAAATCCTCACAGTCCTGACAAGATCTAGATTATGTTGGGACTTCACAAATGAATGAACTGGAGTAGGGCAGAATGAAGGCAAGACGATCTCATTTAGGCCCGTTTCACACGTCAGTGAAAAACACAGACGTTTTTCACTGGCGTGTAAAACACGCACATGTCCCTGCGTGTGCCGTGAATCTCGGCACACGTGGGTTGTCTAAGTGCAATCTGGGCTCCGTTCTCCGTGGCCCGTGATTGCACTTAAAGATTCACTCACCTGCGCCCGCTCCCGCTGTCCATGGTGCTGATCGCTCCCGCGACCCAGCATCCAGCCGGCGGTGACCCCCGCAGCAGCTGCTTTCGGGTCGGCTGTGTCGCGCATAATGAAT
This sequence comes from Anomaloglossus baeobatrachus, assembly GCF_048569485.1. Taxonomy (NCBI): domain Eukaryota; kingdom Metazoa; phylum Chordata; class Amphibia; order Anura; family Aromobatidae; genus Anomaloglossus; species Anomaloglossus baeobatrachus. The sequence goes on from NC_134353.1 coordinate 192,553,356, forward strand.
ATGCGCGACAGTTATCAGCCGGCTTAGAAGCAGCAGGGAAAACGGGCTGCAGAGGACATCACTGGACGCCGGGTGAGTTAAAATGTTTTTTATTTTAAAAGCACGTTTTTTTCTGGCACGTGTTTCACGGACCACACCACTGCGTGGTCCGTGGAACATCAGTGATGCCAGAAAAAATTGACATGTCTCCGTGCAGCAATCACGCACACGCAGGTACGCTGCACGGAGACACGTGCAGCGAAAAATCACTGACGTGTGAGCAGACCCATTCATTATAATGGGTCTGCGTATGTCAGTGATTCTGGTACGTTTAAAAAAAAGCACAAACGTCCCAGAATCACTGACGTGTGAAAGGGGCCTTAGATGAAAGGGAGAAACTACATTTGGGAGGAATGACGGGGAGGGCTGAAAAAAACCAATCTTGTCCTGGTGAAAAACCAGGTAGAGAACTCAGCAGGAGAGAGTCGCCAATTCCAAAACTCGCCTCACCGATGTGATAGCCGCAAAAAATGCGACTTTCCAGGAAAGTAAGAAGCAAGACCTCTCGCACTGGTTCAAAAGGCGCTTGTGGAAGGACTCCTAAAACCAGACTAAGATCCCCTGGATCTAGGGCTGACAATAGGGGGGAACCAAGTGGGTAGCCCCCTGAAGAAGGTACGAATCTGAGCTAGAGCCGCTAGCTGCTATTGGAAAAAACAACCAAAAGGAGGGAAAAACTGTCCCTTGAGGGTACTGAGGGCTAGTCTAGAATCCAGTCCTACCCGATAAAAAGGTCAGGATGTTGGATAAGGAAAAGGTAAGCGGCGACTTTCCATGTTGTTCGCACCAGGGAGAAATGATCTCTAGGTTCTTTGATAAATGCGAGCCTAGGAGAGCTTTCTAGCATTCATAATAGAAGAAATGCCCTGCGACAGAATATCTGGGTGGTCGGGAAGCCACCCAGAAGTGTCGACTAGTAGCTGGCTAGTAGCTGGACAAGTTCCAAATACCAGGCCCTCCTGGGCCAATCTGGAGCTACTAGTATCACCAAGATTCCCTCCACCTTGACCTTCTTGATCACCTTCGAGATGATGAGAAACGGAGGAAATATGTAAGGGAGCTGAAACTGGGACCACGGCAGGACCAGGGCGTCAGAGCCTATTGCCTGAGGGTCGTGGGAGTGAGCTATAAGGTGTGAACCTTGGCATTTTGATGAGATGCCATGTGGTCCACGTGTGGGAGACCTCACCTGTGGCAGATCCGCTGGAATACCTTGTCGTGGAGAGACCACTCTCCCACTGCCAGATGTTGTCTGCTTAGGAAGTCCGCAGCCCAGTTTTCTACCCCTGGGATGCGAACTGCGAAGGTGGCAGAGGCGTGTTTCTCTGCCCAATGAAGGATCTTGGAGACTTCCTCCATCACTGCTAAGCTGCAAATCCCTCCTTAATGATTTATGTATGCCACTGCAGTGGCGCTGTCAGATTGAATCCGAATCGGGCAATTCGAGAGAAGTGGAAGTAACTCTTGCAGAGCCAGAAATATGACCCTTAGGTCCAAAATGTTGATCGGGAGGGAGCGTACCGCAGAAACCAGCGACCCTGAACCGTGTGATGATAGAACACAGCTCCCCAACCTGTCAGGCTCGTGTCTGTTATGACAACGTGCCAGTGAATTGGGAGGAAGGATCTCCCTTGGGAGAGCGAGGAGTGATGGGTCCACCAGAAGAGGGAGTGAGTGAGCCGCTGTGTAAGATGCGCGCTACCATCGTGGGCGTATCCGCAGCCTCAGGGTGTCAGAGCAGGAAAAAAGCCCACTTCAATTACCATCCTACAGCGTTGTGAGGAGCAGTATTACCCCCCACCGTTTGTGGGCTGAACACCTGCAGCGCGAGAAAAACAGCTTTCTGCATCCTCACACAGAGCTGAGAGGAGCGGTATGGCCCCCACCTTATTATGGGCAGGACACCTGCAGCACAGACATCAGCTTCTCCCATGGAGGAGCAGAGACAGCCTCCACCCTTGCAAGTGCTGAACACAGAGGAAGGGGGGCATGGCCAGCAGTCACTGTAGGCCGAAGCCGGACCTAAATTAATGTCTGTCCGAAAACGCTCTGGGGACAGCGCGGTGCTGTAGAGCAGATGCCGCTGAAGCAAAAAGACCTTCTTCTCACTGCTCATGCTGAGAAAGGACCTGCCTGGAGAGGATGATGATCCCTACCTTCGTCCAAGGGGTCTGTGGAAGCCGCGCTGACCAGGTAACAACCAGAGGGGTGCAGACTTCAGCTCCACTGCTCCACGTAGCAATCCAGTCCTGGGAACCGCATACATTGCCACACTTGGTGCTGCTTGCCTAGAAGCGCAATGAGTGGGAGATCTCTCATCGCTGCCTGCCTAGAGGCACGGTGAGGGGGGAGCTTGAGCGGACGTAAATATGGGGGCTCTGGGCACCGGGGTGACCCAGAGCATACAATGTTCGGCCACTTGGGAAGGGGGGAGACCTGGTGACCAAGCACCCTTTTACTCTCTTCCCGCATAAGGGGTGAGCAGGAGTGTGAGACACCCTGTCGCCCATCTGTGGCTAAAAAATGCGCCTAAGAAAAAAGAAAAAAGGGGTTGACATGGGCCTGATAACCGGCCCATGTCCACCTCCTCGGACACTAAGCAAAAAACTGGCTTACTTTCTGGTCAGTCAGAGGGTGTACACTGTGGAGGAGGAGCTAACTTTTTTTCTTAGTTTGCCTAGTGTCAACTCCTGGAAACAGCAGCATACACCCATGGTCCTGTGTCCCCCAATAAATCGAGAGAGAAAATTCAATTTATGAAATAAGTTAAAAATACTGCTAGTTTACTTATGTTAGGATATACTCACATAGGACTACAAAATGATCTTAATATTTAGGAATTTGTGTTTTGTTCTCTTATTTTGATATCCAGTGTATGTCTTCGTTCTGTTGCTAACAGAAGAAAAAAACACCTTTGCACTCACCTTTCCTAGCTCCCACATTGTGCGGTGTCCTCCTTTGCATCTGACGTTCGGTGGCCGGCAGCAGACATCGGCGTCCGTGCTAAGGAACGCATTAGGTCACTGTAATTCGCCCACAGTTATGGTACCACTGACGTTAGCCGCTGGCCACTGTTTGACTGGCAGCATGTATTGTGGTGCAGGGATCCGACGGGTTTCTGCACCACAATGTATTTCAGCTGGATATGCGCCCTCAGGCACACTAGCAACTGATGCCACACCTAGACGCAGTCGTGACCCCTTCGACCATTATGCCCCTGCAGAACAGTAATATAGGAAATAATGTTTTGAGAATTTCAAAGACCAACAGAGTAAATAAATCCTCAATTTTTACCTGAAATTGTAGACCCAAGGATCCATACCTATGGCACTGAAAATTCACATATAAAATATTATAATGTCTAATCCCGCTTAGTAATCAAATATAGAAGACCTTTTTGTCAAATCTGTAGAACGTTTTTAAAGAATGTTTTTGTTTCAGTACATTACATTTTTTTCCTTGCTCACTAATACAATGCAGAAAACAGTGTTTTCCTGAAAAAGATACATGGCAAGAAACCCCTTAAACGAGGCAGATATTTTTATAATGCATTTCTTAAGCCTGCTTTACACGTTACGATTCTGCATACGATATCGTATGCGATCGTACCCGCCCCCATCGTATGTGCGGCACGTTCAATTTGTTGAATGTGCCACACAAACGATTACCCCCGTCACACATACTTACCCGACCATATGACTTCGATGTCGGCGGCGAACGTCCACTTCATGGAGTGGGAGGGACGTTCTGCGTCACATCGACGTCACGCGGCAGCCGGCCAATAGAAGCGGAAGGGTGGAGATGAGCGGGACGTAAACATCCCGCCCACCTCTTTCCTTACACATTGCCGGCTGGAGCCGCGGGAGGCAGGTAAGATCTGTTCAATGTTCCTGGGGTGTCACACACTGCGATGTGTGCTGCCTCGGGAACATTGAACAACCCGACGTGCAATTCTTCAGGATTTAACGATGTGTATGCGATGAACGTTTTAACGTTCAATCACAATCGCACGTAGATGTTACATGCTACAATGTAACTTACGATGCCGGATGTGCGTCACTTACGACGTGACCCCGCCGACACATCGTAAGATATATTGTAGCGTGTAAAGTGGGCTTTACTGCTCCAAATTGAGTACTCTGATTCTAAAAGAAGTGTTCCTATTACAGATGTGTGTGGCATCGTCAACAGGCTTGGGAGCCCAGCAATTTACACAATTTGGAAATTTGCCAATGAAAAGATCTGAACATGTGCCGCTAAGTCTTTATTTTGTCTATTTCCGTACATAGTTGCGTGAGTTCATGTGACGCCCTGGACTAGTCAGGTCGTCACAGGGTTCTGCACAATCTGTCTCTCCCCGTGCAGGACTCAAACCCCCATGGTTCTGGGTCCCTATCTTACGGTACTGCCTCCACCAGCATCCACAAATCCTAGTTACACCTCGCACCACACCTTGTCAGGCACACCAGTGGGCTGCTTAAGCTGGAATAGGGCCGCCCACCTAGGGGTCAGGCAGGGAGGTGGGAGGTGACAAGTCAGTCGACTCCAGGGGAGCAAAGAGAACAGAAGTAGGCCTCGAGCTGTAAGGAGCTCGAGGAAGCTGGGAGTTGGAGCTCCCAGGGGAAAAGCAGACTAGGTCGCAGATGGTGGTCTGGACCAGGAGGATTCGGAGTCCCGGTCATGGGAGATTGGGACTGGGTGATTGGCTAGTCTTAGAGGATAGCCAGCAGCCGCAGTTCAATAGCCGGGCTGGGACCGAAGGCACATCGGGGTACATGGACTCTAGGTCGGGGAGAAGCTTCAAGCAACTGCTTGACCCATGCTGAGTCAGTACAAACAGGTAATCCCAAAGGCTGACTAGGGTGTGTACGCACAGACACGAAGTAACCAGGACACACACACCGCTTAGAGGAGACCCCCAGGCAGACCCAGGAGGGGGTGTAGCCCTTGCGTCTCAGCTAGTGGTGGGTAGTGGGACTGGAAGCTAGGGAGTGTGCAGTGGCAGTCAAAGGAGTAGGAGTGGAGCAGCCGAGTCTGAGGTGTAGAGCTGAAGAGGAGGACACTAGTCAGACCCTGCACCTATAGTGGCTGCTGGCGGGGGAGTTCAGTCACAGAAGTTGGAAGGAAAGACGCTGGGGAAAATCAGCTAGACTGGAGGACATTGAAGGGAACCAGCTGGTCGTGTACGGAGATTTCTGGAGGACTAGGCATGCAGGGGAAACAGGTTCCCGAAGTAGGCTCACGTTTAACTACCTACTAAACATGCCGGTGGGGTGGACAACCAGTCCCACACCAACCATCACAGAGCCCGAGCATCAGCAGCAACGAGGGGGCCCATAAGGAGGATTGAGCCTGGAGCCATCTTAACCTTGGTCCACGCTGTCGCTGACATCAAATGGGTCAGAAAGGGGAGGAAGGCAGCCGCGACTTCCCTGGACGGATCCCATGGAACTCTAAGGAGTACTTTACATGCTGCGACATTGCTAGCATCGGCTAGCGATGTCACGTGCGATAGCACCCGCCCGCATCGGTGGCACGATATGTGGTGATCGCTGCCGTAGAGAACATTATTGCTACGGCAGCGTTACACGCACATACCTATGCAGCGACGTCGCTGTGACCGGCGAACCGCCTCCTTTCTAAGGGGGCGGTTCGTTCAGCGTCACAGCGACATCACAGCAGCGTCACTGAACCACCGCCCAATAGAAAAGGAGGGGAGATGAGCGGCCAGAACATGCCACCCACCTCCTTCCTTCCTCCTTTTCCGGTGGACACAGGTAAGAAGATGTTTGTCGTTCCAGCGACATCACACTTAGCGATGTGTGCTGCCTCAGGAATGACAAACAACATTGTACATGCAGCAGAAACAATAATTGGGAATAGGGGGACATGTCACCGATGAGCGATTTCAATGTTTTTGCGACGATTCAAAATCGCTCATAGGTGTCACAAGCATTGCTAAAGCGGCTGGATGTGCGTCACAAATTCTGTGACCCCAACGAGATTGCTTTAGCGATATCGTAGCGTGTAAAGCCACCCTTAGTCAGGGATTGTCCGAAACAAAAGAAGTGCTAGGAAGGCGAGTCAGCAGTCACCCCTGGATCAGCCTGAAGGATACCTGGTTCCACCTGGCTCATCATAGCATCGCCCGGGTTGCCTCACTCTACCATCAGAAAGTGAGTAAAACCCCTGAAAGACATTGCTGCCTGTGTGTGAGTTCTTCTGCGACCTGCCTGTGGTACTACACACTTACACCTGAGTCCCTGGGGCCAGCCTCACTCTCGGGAGGCCATAACACCAGACTGCATTTACCATCAGCCCAAAATGCTCTCTAAACTGCAGTGGCGGTCACCCCCTGACCACGATTACCGAGAGTGGCGTCATGATTCCTATTGAAGTTAACCTGACATACCTGTTGCCGGAAGATTCCCAGCACATGAACCTGCAGGTGAGGGGGCTTCACACAACCCGGCAATTAACCTGTGGAGGACAGGGCCTATATGGACTGTTCCCACAAAGCTTAGAGATCAGGGGCATTAGCGCAACGAGGGGGATAGGGCTTTCCAAGCAAAGCAGCCCACTGAAATCCCAAGCGTGAGCTCCTGAGAGCAAGCTCCTTTGCTACTCCTAGCAGGGAGTGGGGCCCGTAAAGCTCCAAGCTGACGGGCCAACTAAACACTCCAAAATACAGTGCCAGGAGGCAGGTCACAGACCACCAGGCAGTACAACAGGGAATGGGACCCGGACGAGCTGCCCAAGAGGACAGTGGCACCCAGAGACTTGGTTTACTACGTTGACAGCGTCTGCTTTCTTGCTGAGTGAGTACCCGATTAGCCCCTGCTCCCAAGCAGCCCTGTGCTCCCCCTGCACTGTCGCCAACCATCCAGAGTACCGTGGCCTTTCCTTACCCGTGGAGGGTAACGTCATCTAGCTGCCCCACTCCATCACCCCGAGTACTCCCAACGACAGCGGTGGTACTCCCTATTACCGCACACCACGGGTGGCGTCACAAACTATATCTCCCCTGTAAATACCCCCTTCTTCACTCGAGTGTAGGCCCTAGCCCCCGGGTCTGGAGACGCTCGAGCCACAAGTAATCACCTCCGGATCCGAGCGGTTCGACCGCTGCAGGGGCGGCACATTGACAATTGATGGATATCTTGTAAATATCAATATACTGGAAGTAGCTTTCTCTAGAACATTCCCATATAAGCTGTAGTTGAGTCTACGTAACACTATTTACAATGTGTTAATTTTATGTGTTGATTGATGTCTATGACAACTTTCATTTATTGAGAAAGCTGAGAATATCAGCAGACAGGCTTGTTGTGAAATATAGCAATGTGTTCTCCGTGCCTTGATTCACAAGGCATATCAAACAATGTTTTACAAATCAGGGTTCATTGTAAAATGTAATAAAGATACTTAATTCCCAGGCCTTATGCTATTTCTTTATAAAGCAGTGTTTCTAGTAATTATCTCCTTTTCAATTTCAAGTTTAACTTTGATGGAGCTGCTTGTTGTTAGACTTTTATTTCAGTAATAATATATATGTATTAGAAAATGACTGAGCTGAATTAGTATTACTTTTTCCTTGTAATTCACATTATGTGTGCCATACAAATTTATGAACTGATTATACCAAGGAAAAGGGAAATTAAAAAAATAAATGTCAGAGTATTAGATTAATTCACATAAGCCTAGAATCACATATGCCGTCTTGGCTTAGTTTTTTTGACTCATAGCTAGTAATATGTACAATAAGAAGGAAACACTTTCCAAAAAATATTGGCATGTAGTAGGAGTAGGATGGTCAACTGGCAAGTGACAAATTTGCTCCACAAAACTAGCAAAAACATTATAAGAAATGTATACTTGCTTATAGTACATACTAGCTGTAGTACCCGGCATTGCCCGGGATAGTAACTGTCTCTCTGTCTCTCTCCCAGTCTCTGTCTGTGTCGCTGTCTGTCTGTCTCTCTGTCTGTCTCTCTATCTCTGTGTCTGTCTCTATGTTTGTGTCTGTCTGCTTCTCTCTTTGCCCGTCTGTCTCTTTGCCCGTCTGTCTCTTTGCCCGGCTGTCTCTTTCCAGGGCTGTCTGTTTCAAGGGCTGTCTCTTTCTAGGTCTCTCTTTGGTGGTCTATCTTTCTGTCTCTTTCCAGGGCTGCCTCTTACTTTGTCTGTCTGTCTGTCTTTTTCTGTCTCTCTCTATCCATCTCACCACCGACATCATATTACCTCAAACAGAAGCTTCTTATACTAACAGTTTATTTTGTTCCTATAGCAACCACTGACAGTTGCTATTTATAGCCTGTAGTTCCCACCTCTATTCAGTTTAATAGAGGCAGGATTTTTGGAGAGTAAGTGTAAAGCGCGGGGTTACATTTTCCCGCCCAAACATAGTCTATGACGTTTCCTGAGTCACATGGGGTGGCTGTAAGAAAAGCAAACCTGCCACCTGGCAGGGAGATGTAGCCTAAATCCTAAATATGATATGTTGTATAGCAAGGATTTAAAATATAACTTTTAATAAATATAATGATAAAATAAATCAACGTGCAAAGTGAAGTATAATAAAAGGAAGGATCTCACCCAGTTCTTCTCCTGAGGGATCCACACCACTGTATAATCCAAGGCGGGCGGACACCAGACCAATGATGTAAAGCAGGGGATAAACAGTACAGTTACATTACCCCTGTCGTGCCCCTGCAATAGCTTCCGCCCTTACAAGGGCAGCACCCAAGTCAGGATAACTACCCCAATAAATACACAAAACCCCTCCCAACGCGTTTCCCTCTCCGTGTGACCGGAGAGTTCCTCAGGGGAGAAAAAGAAGGTAAAGCCTGCAGTGGCAGGTCAATACATTACACTACTTGCTTTCAGTCAGTGTGTTCACACACCGCTTTAAGTGTATGTGCTAATGGCCAGTGGGACGCTGCATACTGCCAAAACCCCACCTTATATACCTCTCAGTACTCCTGTATCACCTGCAATCAGTGGGAGCACATATTCCAGCAGCCTTATTAATCGATCACCAACTATGAACATAGAAGGATCTGCCCAGATTCTTATCAGGCAGAGCAGGTATACACATCCTCCTGTTCATGCAGGGCGGATCGGAACGATTTCACCCATCCTGCCCATCAAACTTACAGTTCAAGTGGACTCTAATCACTGTGCCCGTGCGATCCGCACTCAATCCATCAGGTCTGGGTTGCCCCGGCGGCCACTAGCGCGCACGCGCGGCTGGATAATATTTCTTCCGCGCTCCAGAGTGGAACGCACACACCGCGCATGCGCGGGATCACGCTCTCCAAGTATCGCGTGTATGTTGCCCGGGCGGCCACTAGTGCGCACGCGCGGCTGGTTCAAAGTTCATCCGCGTTCCAAGGTGGAACGCACATACCGCGCATGCGTGGGTCACACTCTAATATTATTGGCTAATAGGCGATATTTCAGCGTACCACTCTGGAACGCACCAGCCGCACAAGTGCAAACCATAATGGACAACCAAAAGAGATTTTTAAAAACACAAAAAAATAGTATTGTAAGTTAAATCGGTTAGCTATCACTGCCACCACTGGTAATTCCTAATATGTAGGGGAACACGAATAATAGCACCTAAAGAGCATGACACAGTCACCAGTCTCTTAGTCATGAATCAGTAATATTGTAAATTCTTTGGAGCCACTTGAACAATGTCCACATTAATAAGGGAATAAGGGATCGAAAACAATATATATAGGGTCGGCATAAACCAAACTAACACTGCACAAAAATGGGAGAACATAAATGATGGGAAAACCCAACAATACATCAAACACTGGAAGAACTGTAGGGGCAAATTCACTGCACCCCACAACCACCATAATAGCTCCCACAAGCCTACATGGGCTTGTGGGAGCTATTATGGTGGTTGTGGGGTGCAGGTGGTGGCAGTGATAGCTAACCGATTTAACTTACAATACTATTTTTTTGTGTTTTTAAAAATCTCTTTTGGTTGTCCATTATGGTTTGCACTTGTGCGGCTGGTGCGTTCCAGAGTGGTACGCTGAAATATCGCCTATTAGCCAATAATATTAGAGTGTGACCCACGCATGCGCGGTATGTGCGTTCCACCTTGGAACGCGGATGAACTTTGAACCAGCCGCGCGTGCGCACTAGTGGCCGCCCGGGCAACATTCCCGCGCATGCGCGGTGTGTGCGTTCCACTCTGGAGCGCGGAAGAAATATTATCCAGCCGCGCGTGCGCGCTAGTGGCCGCCGGGGCAACCCAGACCTGATGGATTGAGTGCGGATCGCACGGGCACAGTGATTAGAGTCCACTTGAACTGTAAGTTTGATGGGCAGGATGGGTGAAATCGTTCCGATCCGCCCTGCATGAACAGGAGGATGTGTATACCTGCTCTGCCTGATAAGAATCTGGGCAGATCCTTCTATGTTCATAGTTGGTGATCGATTAATAAGGCTGCTGGAATATGTGCTCCCACTGATTGCAGGTGATACAGGAGTACTGAGAGGTATATAAGGTGGGGTTTTGGCAGTATGCAGCGTCCCACTGGCCATTAGCACATACACTTAAAGCGGTGTGTGAACACACTGACTGAAAGCAAGTAGTGTAATGTATTGACCTGCCACTGCAGGCTTTACCTTCTTTTTCTCCCCTGAGGAACTCTCCGGTCACACGGAGAGGGAAACGCGTTGGGAGGGGTTTTGTGTATTTATTGGGGTAGTTATCCTGACTTGGGTGCTGCCCTTGTAAGGGCGGAAGCTATTGCAGGGGCACGACAGGGGTAATGTAACTGTACTGTTTATCCCCTGCTTTACATCATTGGTCTGGTGTCCGCCCGCCTTGGATTATACAGTGGTGTGGATCCCTCAGGAGAAGAACTGGGTGAGATCCTTCCTTTTATTATACTTCACTTTGCACGTTGATTTATTTTATCATTATATTTATTAAAAGTTATATTTTAAATCCTTGCTATACAACACATGGGGTGGCTGTGCAAAATTTCGTGATCTTTAATGCAATGGTGCGGATTCCTTTAGTGGACATACACACACACACACACACACACACACACTCACACTCAGCTTTTTATATTAGATAGCAATTTCCATGGACAGCCCATAAGATGCACAATTTACTTGGAGACATACAATTCCTAATAAATATGGCACGTGCTGCATCAGTTTTTATTCAAAGTTTACATATCAGACACCAGTCTTGAGACATACTCTCACTATTTGTGCTCAGAAATTCCACACAAGATATAGCCATTGTACAGAATGATCATACTGACAGATCAATCTACTGTTCCCAGCCATATTTGTTGTGTGAAAATTCTAGGCAGGCCTGTATTTAGTCAGGGAAGCAAATTGAGCACTTGCACAAGGCCTCCATTCCCAAATTCCCCCCACTCAACGTAGACCTACAAAGCCCAGGCCACCTGCCTGAACAAACCAGAAACTGCATTGATAACTCTTCTAACATAAATTTTGTTGACTACAAAGAAACGTGATCTTTAAGAATTTTGGAATGCTGAATCCAAAAAGCACATCAATTTCCTCCAGTTAAGTCTGTTCCTCAGCAAAACGATGTTTACTAAGGAATAATGATGGGTGGATTTGCAGATAACCAGAACTGGTGGACCTAACCGGATTAAAAAAATCCAGTTCCGGCTTGGAATTGATCCCGGTTATTTGGCTGGATGACAGTCCCTATACAAGTCTATGGAGACCAGAATCTGCTGATTAAAATTAATGGTAGAAGGGATAGGGGGATTGGAGTAAACGGACTGTACTTACCAATCCTCCAGGTGGCTCTAACTGCTCCCGCGGCCTCTCATTCAATTCCAGGGCCACTCATTATCCTTCATGTATATGCACTGCTTTCCACGCCCACCAGCATCTGTGATTGGTTGCAGTCAGATGCACCCCCACACTGAGTGGCAGTGAGTCAGCTGACTGCTTCTAATCAGAGACTCTACATGTATCTATCATGGTATAATTATAACTAAATAGCTAAATAAATAAACTATTTGGTTGGCTGCAGCCCCCAGCCGTGCGCTTATCTTGACTGTGTTTCAAAACAAGAGGAACCTCATGCGGCTTTTTTTTTTTTTTTTAAATATTTAAATAAATAATTTTAAAAACTTACATGTGATCCCCCCCAATTTTGATACCTAGCTATGATAAAGCCAACAGCTGGGAGCTGGTATTCTCAGGCTGGGGAGACCCATGGTTATTGGGCCCCCCAGGGTAAAACTAGCAGCTTGCAGCCACAAAAGATTGCCGCATTTAATGAATATTTTATTTATTTATTTATTTTTACTGTATGCTATAGACCCGCAGACAGGGTCAATAATTGGAAGCGTCAGAGACGCTGTCACTCAAAGTGGGGGCGCATCTGACTGCAACCAATCACAAACGCTGAAGGGTGGGGAAAGTGGTGCATATGTAATGAAGGATAATGAGCGGCCACGGAAGCGAATGAGCAGCCGTGGAAGCAGTTGCAGCTGCACGAAGCCTCTGTAAGTATAGCGTGCTCACTTTATTCTTATTTTCTTTATTTTTCCTTTATTTTTTTATTTCATGAATTGCCAGATCTGGATCAATACCTGGAATTCCCTGAAAGTTTCGGGACCAGCACTTGGGTATATTTCAAACTGCGCGGACCTGGACTTTTACAATCCAGGTCCACCCATCACTACTAGGAAATTATTATTGTAATAACGTAAATTTATTTATAATTTTAATTATATTATTTAGATATGGTGAATATGAAAAAAGAAGTGCTGAATATGCAATAGGTATACCACGGGGTAAATTTCTCATTATTACACGTAACTTAATTTATGGTATACCTCCAGGTACATTCCTCATTTTTACACATTATTTATGGACATCAATGATTACTTTGCCTGTGTGGATTGGATGGGTTGTTATTGACATTTGGTAAGAATTTCATGTCAATAGCACCATTAGAAATATATTTACTTTGAAAATTGGTAAATACATTCAATACTTATTTCAGCTACAGATAGGGATTTAGATGAAAATGTATTCATCCTTCAGACCACGCCTTTAAGGCCCGTTTCACACGTCAGTGAAAAACACTGTCATTCTTCACTGACGTGTAAAACATGCACATGTCCCTCCGTGTTCCGTGATTCACGGCACACGTGGGTTGTCCATGTGCAATCCGTGACCCGTGATTGCATATGGACATTACTCACATGCCTTCACTCCTCCTGTCCATGGTGCTGAATTCCTCGGGTCTGCAGCGTCCACCCACCGCTCTCAGCAGATACTTTCTGGTCGGCTGTTCCTGCTCTCATGAATATTCATGAGCCAGGCAGGAGCTGCCGAGAGTGGAGGCTGCAGAGTGAATCGCAGGCAAGGTAAGTTGAAAATACTTAATATTTAATATGTCCATGATTTTCTGGTACGTGTTTCACGGATCACACCATAGTGTGGTCCGTGGGTCATCAGTGATGCCAGAAAAAAACTGACATGTCTCAGTGCAGAAACACGGCCACAGGTGTACGCTGCACGGAGACACGTTCAGTGAAAAATCACTGATGTGTGAGCAGACCCATTGATTATAATGAGTCTGCATATGTCAGTGATTCTGGTACGTATAAAAAAAAGCACATATGTACCAGAATCACTGACGTGGGAAGGGGGCCTAACTCTGCTAAAAAGGTTTTGGTTGTATATGTCATCCAATACTTAAACCATTTGTGGATGATGCAGGAATGGTCATATTCTTTCACATTTGTGATTGTTTTACACCTATAGGACAAGTATATGTGATTTTGTACTTAAAGCTTATCAGGCCTATTTCAGGTTTAAACTTGGTGACCAGGAAACATTTTGGTCACCATATAAATGATGTGTCATGTGGTGTTTGGCTCCACACTCACGGAGTGCAACGACGGTGTCAGATTCTGTTCACATTGTAGAGTCTGACAGGCAATCTGATGTCTCCTAGTTGATCAGTCAGAGCTGGGTGTCGGCTGATTCATTTACATTTCTCCCCAGTCCTGCAGGAGTTAATTCCTGTGGATTGATGTGCAGCTCCTGGAGCTCAGGTTGTTGATTACCACCCACGGCCATCTCCTTCCTATTTAAGAGATGGGAGTCTGTTTCTCTGAGCCAATAATAGCTTCAGCATAGCTCCAGGGATTCTGTTCTTTTGTGGCGATCCAGTTCTTGGTGACCTGTAGAATGGTACTTTGAGTGGTGTGTAAGTTCCCTTGATGTGCGTTTATTTCCTTCATTTTTTCTTTATTCCCTCTGTACATGTGTGTAACAAGGAGTGCGTGTGTGTGTAACAAGGAGTGCGTGTGTGTGTACCATACAATGTGTAGCAAAGAATGTGTGTGTTGTAGTATCCAAAATTTCAAGATACTGGCTGTGTAGAGAATGGTTCGCCTAAGAGAAGATAAAGATGTTGATTCATCAAGGAATTTATTTGTTTATGCCACAACAAAAAATATTATTTTTGGCAGCACATCGCCCAGTGTAAACAGGACATTTGTTGTTTCCATCATTCTTCATCAGCCTGTGTAAAAAGGCTTATATTTGATCAATGCTTGTTTAACAGTGTGAAATTAGTTTGTGCAAATGCACTTAAGCGTATGTGCATACGTTTCTGCACCATTTCAGCATCTCTTAGCAGGGAAAACACAGCTGCAAAAATGCACATTTTGACTCATTTTATATTTATTTTTGCATGTGTTTTTCACCTGCGTTTTCTACTGTTTTTGGACATCAATCATTGCTATAGAGAAAGATAGACAGAGGCAAACAGATATAGACACAGATACAGACATATAAACAGACATAGAAATATAGACATGTAAGTACCCAACCCCCCCTACATATAATAAAATTGAGACCTGTGAAGCTTATTGGACAGCTTTTTAGAAATAGATCAATAAAAAAGAAAAAAATTACGTGGGTTCCCCCCTAGTTTTGATAACCAATAAAGGTAACACAGACAGCTTGTGAGCTGATACTATCAGGCTGGGAATATCCATAGGGTTTAATGTTATTATATGTCTGTCTCTCTATCTATATCTATCTATTTCTATTTATTATCTATCTTTATAGGTCCAACAGAAATAAAAGGAATCCCTTCTCCAATCATTAATGTATAAATCCTTTATTGTTACAACAACTCAAAGGCATATACATATTAAAACAATTTAAAAGGAGAAAATAGGGGAATGTGTAGTATGCAAAAAAACACACCCAGGGCATAAGATACAAATGTTTGAATCAAACCATAATAAATATAATATAATATTAAATAATGGATGGTAGTGATGCATAGGTTAAATATGTAAACATGTATACAGTCATATGAAAAAGTTTGGGCACCCCTATTAATGTTAAACTTTTTTCTTTATAACAATTTGGGTTTTTGTAGCTGCTATTTCAGTTTCATATATCTAATAACTGATGGACTGAGTAATATTTCTGGATTGAAATGAGGTTTATTGTCCTAACAGAAAATGTACACTCCGCATTTAAACAAGATTTGACCGGTGCAATAGTATGGGCACCCTTATCAATTTCTTGATTTGAACACTCCTAACTACTTTTTACTGACTTACTAAAGCACTAAATTGGTTTTGTAACCTCATTGAGCTTTGAACTTCATAGGCAAGTGTATCCAATCATGAGAAAAGGTATTTAAGGTGGCCACTTGCAAGTTGTTCTCCTATTTGAATCTCCTATGAAGAGTAGCATCATGGGCTCCTCAAAACAACTCTCAAATGATCTGAAAACAAAGATTATTCAACATAGTTGTTCAGGGGAAGGATACAAAAAGTTGTCTCAGAGATTTAAACTGCCAGTTTCCACTGTGAGGAACATAGTAAGGAAATGGAAGAACACAGGTACAGTTGTTAAGCCCAGAAGTGACAGGCCAAGAAAAATATCAGAGAGGCAGAGAAGAAGAATGGTGAGAACAGTCAAGGACAATCCACAGACCACCTCCAAAGACCTGCAGCTTCATCTTGCTGCAGATGGTGTCAATGTGCATCGGTCAACAATACAGCACACGTTGCACAAGGAGAAGCTGTATGGGAGAGTGATGTGAAAGAAGCCGTTTCTGCAAGCACGCCACAAACAGAGTCGCCTGAGGTATGCAAAAGCAGATTTGGACAAGCCAGTTCCATTTTGGAAGAAGGTCCTGTGGACTGATGAAACAAAGATTGAGTTGTTTGGTCATACAAAAAGGCGTTATGCATGGAGGCAAAAAAACACGGCATTCCAGGAAAAGCACTTGCTACCCACAGTAAAATTTGGTGGCTTTGGGGCTGTGTGGCCAATGCCAGCACCGGGAATCTTGTTAAAGTTGAGGGTCACATGGATTCAACTCATTATCAGCAGATTCTTGACAATAATGTGCAAGAATCAGAGACGAAGTAGAAGTTACGCATGGGATGGATATTTCAGCAAGCCAATAATCCAAAACATCGCTCCAAATCTACTCAGGCATTCATGCAGAGGAACAATTACAATGTTCTGGAATGGCCATCCCAGTCCCCAGACCTGAATATCATTGAACATCTGTGGGATGATTTGAAGCATGCTGTCCATGCTCGGCGACCATCAAACTTAACTGAACTGGAATTGTTTTGTAAACAGGAATGGTCAAATATACCTTCATCCAGGATCCAGGAACTCATTAAAGCTACAGGAAGTGACTAGAGGCTGTTATTTTTGCAAAAGCAGGATCTACAAAATATTAATGTCACTTTTATGTTGAGGTGCCCATACTTTTGCACTGGTCAAATTTTGTTTAAATGCGGATTGCAAATTTTCTGTTAGTACAATAAACCTCTTTTCAATCCAGAAATATTACTCAGTCCATCAGTTATTAGATATATGAAACTGAAACAGCTGTTGCAAAAACCCAAATTGTTATAAAGAAAAAAGGTTAACATTAATAGGGGTGCCCAAACTTTTTCATATGACTGTATATAAAGATTAAAGAAAGTAAACAGACTGTGTGTGGGAATAATTTCTCCAAGGTGTAAAAGTATGGGAGTCTTACACAGGGAGAACTAAGCCAGTGCAAACAAATGAGTAGACCGAGGTGTAAAATCAAATAATAACCACACATAACCATTATATGTGTAATACACCTGTAACCAATGCATCAAAATCGTTACCATATGAATGGGCCCCAGGGACCCCCAGGCATTTGACACTCATATTGACACTGGGGCCGAATAGTTTTTTATAATTTATCTCTATAACTTTCACTGTTGTCTAAAAACACAAAGAAAAAAGCAAGCATAAACGCTGCAAAAACTAAAAAACGCAGCAAATGCGCCAATAATTTTTATATCTGCATTTTTATAGCTTTTTTAAATCGGCTATTTGCTACAAAAAAAACTGCATCCATTATGCAGTGTTTCTGCAGCAATTTGAAGCGCACATGTGCTGTCAAATCGCTACAGAATATTCAGCAGTTATGTGCGCATGAGCCCTAAATGTTTCTGTCTGAATTGTACAATATGTTAGCATTTGCAGAACCACTTTTATTTTTTTCCTCGGCCACCCTTTATCTAAAATTGGCATTGATTCTTGGTTAGAAGTTTTAGTTTGCAAAGTTTGTTCAGTGCATAGTAGCTCATAATGTGGGACATTTAGTTTTAATTAAAAGCTTGCTGGAGTAAAATGTAACAAATTTATGAAGAAGCGCACCTCTTAATACATTTGTTGCATCATCATGTGTGCCAGGGAAGCAAATATACAATATTTTAGATAAACCTTACTCTGTTTCCTCGAATGCTTTTTTAAAATGGCGTGAACAGTGTAAAACATAAAATGTTGCACATTTGGTGCAAAACAGTAGTACTAAAATATTCTGTAATAAAGTCTTTAAAGGGAACCTGTCACCTACTCACCTGCGGGGTGGTCTGGTGCAGTCTGAAAGGCATCGCTGGTCTTGACCTGGCGCCTCCTCTATCCTTGGGATCGCTGTCCTCTTTCTCTGCTTCGTGTCGATGACGCGTCCTATGACATCCACACAGTGTCCTCCATTGTGTTCTTGAGCAGGCACACTTCTCTCTGCCCTGCTGCGGACATAACAAAGTACTGTAATGCACAAACACGGGGAAAGGTCAAAGACCACCCATACTTGTGCACCACAATCATTTGAGCTGCCCTTTGCAGGATAGAGAGAAGTCCGCATGCGCAGAAGTGCAATGGAGGACATTATGTGGACACATCATCCACACGAAGCAAGAAGGAGGATGACAATCACAAGGATAGAGGAGAAACTGGGTCAAGGCTAGTGACGCCCATTGGATTTGTCCACCCTGTAGGTAAGTAGGTGACAGGTCCCCTTTAATAAATTGCCCTCATATGTGGTTGCTTTCTGGACATCTACCTCTTGTGTTCATCTTGTGGTTTACATATTAAACCCTGCAATGATGCAGCCTGTTATGGCCTTAAGGACCCAGTGAGTAGTAGGGGATGAAACTAAAAATGTGATTTTCTGTACAAAAGGATGCAGATCTGGAGAATGCTGAGTATAAGTATAGAGACTGGGTTGGACCCGTATGTTTGTTATGTAATCTTCCCTCCTCAATGTCCTGTCTGTGGAAGATTACTTGTAAGAAAAGAGGTCACCAATTCTAATTTATTTCTTACACGCGGCCCATTATTATTGAGCATTGTATGAAAGCGACACCTTCTGTCAAAGCTATATTTCTCCATAACAAAAATTACATTGTAAGATAAAAAGCATTCCGTAATTCCTTTTTGCTTGAAATACATTTTCTTTCTATACACCAAATAACAGTTTGATTTTCTCCCTTTTCCGTACTGTGACTGTCTGTTTGTGACCCAGACACATTTAGTTTTGAAACCAGAATCTGAGAAAAGCTGGCTATGAACGATAAGAGAAGGGATAGAATATTCCGGATTGATGTCATTATCATATCATTTTACCTGGCACTTGAAAGCTACTAATGTCACCACATTTCATATCTTGCAGCTGTTTTAAAATCAGTAAACATCAATTGATTACTTCTTTTGCAAAAAGGCAGATCCTTTCATGGTAGATAGAGTTTAGTCTCGGCACTAAATTTGCACTTAATTTTTGTATTCCCCTTTCTTTGCAGTCCTGGATATATCATTGTATTAGAATACTACATTTATAGTTATCAGGCAGTGCAGAAAATGATACACACAAAACTTTTACATGTAGTACTTAAAAGAAAACAATATCCGTTGCCTAGATGTGACTCATATATTACAACATGACATAAATAACAACATGGATAGTACTACGCAGCAACCAGTGGCTTTGGTGGATGTGGGAAAATTGGCTTCAGTCGGCTTGAATGCTTAGAATATTCAAAGTCCCCAAAAGCTTTTAACTTTGATACATTCTAAATGTTTAAGGTATATACATTGGCATGTAAAAGTCTACTCATCTCTGGTCAAAATTACTGTTATTGTGAGCAGTTAAGCAAGTTGAAGATTAAATTATCTTTAAAAGGCATAAAGTTAAAGACGACACATTTATGTTGTATTTTAGGCAATTTTTTTAATATTTTCATCCTTTACATTTTTAAATTAACAAAAAAGGAAAATGGACAGATGCAAGAGTTTGGGTTAGTACCTCGTATCACACCCTTTGGTAAGTATCCCTGCTTGTAAACGCTTTTTGTAGCAAGCCAAGAATCTTTCAGTTCTTGTTTGAGAGATTTACATCCATTCTTCCTTGGAAAAGTCTTCCAGTTCTGTGAGATTCCTGGGTCATCTTGCATGCACTGCTCTTTGAGGGCTAGCCACATATTTTCAATAATGTTCAGATCAGGTGACGGTGAGGGTCATTGCAAAACCTTCAGCTTGCACCTTCTGAGGTAGTCTATTGTGGACTTTCACATGTGTTTAGGATTTTACAAGCTATCCTCTTTTTCACTTCTACCTTCTTACAACTAATTTCTGTGAGAGCTGCTCGTATGATTGCTAGAAACAAAAATCAGAACCCTAGCTTGGCTTCAAAAAACCTTCAGGAAAATTTAGCAGACTCTGGAGTTGTGGTACATTGTTCTACTGTTCATAGACTCCTGCACAAATATAGCCTTCATGGAAGAGTCATCACAAGAAAACCTTTCCTTCATCCTCACCATAAAATTTAGGGTTAGGGGTGCTTCACACATAGCGACATCGACGTCGCTGTTACGTCACCATTTTCTGGTAAGTCGCTGTTATGATCGCTGCTTAGCTGTCAAACACAGCGACGCAGCAGCGATCATAATGTCACTACATGTGCAGAGAGCAGGGAGCCGCGCACACTGCTTAGCGCTGGCTCCTTGCTTTCCTAGCTACAGTACACATCGGGTTAATTAACCCGATGTGTACTGCAGCTACATGTGCAGAGAGCCGGAGCTGGCAGCACAGGCAGCGTGAGAGCTGCGGAGGCTGACAACTAAGGTAAATATCGGGTAACCACCTTGGTTACCCGATGTTTACCCTGGTTACAGCTTACCGCAGCTGCCAGATGCCGGCTCCTGCTCCCTGCTCGCTTCATTTCATCGCTCTCTCGCTGTCACACACAGCGATCTGTGTGTCACAGCGGGAGAGCGCCTTTGAAGAAAACGAACCAGGGCTGTGTGTAACGAGCAGCGATCTCGCAGCAGGGGCCAGAGCGCTGCTCAGTGTCACACACAGCGAAATCGCTAATGAGGTCACTGTTGCGTCACCAAAACCATGCCGTAGCAGCGATTTCGGTAGCGATCTCGCTATGTGTGAAGCACCCCTAAGAAGTATGCAAAAGAACATCTAAACAAGCCTGATGCATTTTGGAAAGACGTTTCTGGATCAATGAGATTAAAATAGTATCTTTCTTTGTGTGGAGAAATCTTTCGCCACAATGATCAAAGATATATGTGGAGAAAAATGGGCACAGAACTTCAGGAAAAGAACATGTTGGAAACCATTAAGCATGGGGGTGGATCAATCATACTTTGGGGTTGTGTTAAAGCCAATGGCACAGGGAACATTTCCCAATTAGAGGGAAGAATGGATTCAATTAAATTTCAACATATTCTTCATGCAAACATAACACCATCTGTAAAAAAGTTGAAATTGAAAAGATGATGACTTTTACAAATGGATAATGATTCAATACACACGTCAAAAAACTACAATATTTCACCTCAAAAGGCGCAAATTGAAGGTCTTACAATGGCCCTCACAGTGTACTGTTCTGAACATCATTGAAAATCTGGGACTAGACCACAAAAGAGCAGTGCATGCAAGACGAGCCAGGAATCTCACAGAACTGGAAGACTTTTCCAAGGACGAATTGATGAAAATCCCTCAAAGAAAAATTGAAAGCCTCTTGGCTGGATACAAAAAACATTTTTTACAACTGTAACACTTGTCAATGGGGTGCTACTAACCGTGCAGGGTGCCCAAACGTTTGCATCTGCTCATTTGCCTTTTTGTTAATTTAAAAATGTAAGAGATTAAAATAATTGTATTTGATTTGCCTAAAACATAAAGAAAATGTGTTATCTCTAACTTTATATCTTGTAGAGATCATTTCATTTTCAACTTGTTTAACTGTTCACAATAACAGTAATTTGGGGTACTAATTTTTTCCATGCCACTGTTTTGCATTGAAGTAGAGACAGGTAAGTTTGAAGGCATACTAGAGAAATGTAAAAAAGGCTCTAAATATATCGTCAGTAGATTAAGAGTTTTCAAGAATATGTACAGAGCAGCTTGTAATGTCAAAATGGAAAAGCTGTAAAAGTACTACCGTATTTTTCGCTTTATAAGACGCACTTTTGTTCCCCCAAATTTTGGGGGAAAGTAGGGGGTGCGTCTTATAAACCGAATATACGGATTATATACTGCAGGGTCCAGGGGAGGTGGGGCCGCTCTGGAGCGGTGCTGGGGGAGCTGGTGGAGGCTGGTATAGACTTGTGAAGCTGAGGGCGGCAGCGTTTGATCTCCTGCACCCGCTCATATAATATGCACAGCTGCTGTCCACCCCTGTGGTGCTGAAATTGCACCGCGGTGATGGGCTGGGGGAGCTGTGCATATTATATCTGCCCGTGCTTCCCTTTGCTCACAAATGCCCCCTCCCCCTGTGTTATCTATGGCCCCCATGCTGCTACCCATAGTAAAATAATAAACTCGTTACTCACCTCCTCCAGCATCTGCCGTCTCCCTCCTGCCGCTATGATCAGGCATGCAGAGATAACACACTGCTGTGCCGATCACATGACGGGGACTGTGAACCAGGAAATGCAGGAGGCCGGAGTTCAACCCCGAGGAGGGGTACACGAGGGAGCACAGCGCTGGAGAAGGTAAGGAAAGAGTTTATTTTACTAAAAGCAGCAGCATGGGGCAGCGTGTGTGCCAGCCACAGGGGCCAGGGTGTGTGCTAGCCACAGGGGCCAGGGTGTGTGCCAGCCACAGGGGCCAGCAAGTGTGCCAGCCACAGGGGCCAGCGTGTGTGCCGGCCACAGGGGCCAGGGTGTGTGCCAGCCACAGGGGCCAGCAAGTGTGCCAGCCACAGGGGCCAGCGTGTGTGCCGGCCACAGGGGCCAGCGTGTGTGCCAGCCACAGGGGCCAGCGTGTGTGCCAGCCACAGGGGCCAGCGTGTGTGCCAGCCACAGGGGCCAGCGTGTGTGCCAGCCACAGGGGGCAGCGTGTGTGACAGCCACAGGGGGCAGCGTGTGTGCCGGCCACAGGGGCCAGGGTGTGTGCCAGCCACAGGGGCCAGCAAGTGTGCCAGCCACAGGGGCCAGCGTGTGTGCCGGCCACAGGGGCCAGCGTGTGTGCCAGCCACAGGGGCCAGCGTGTGTGCCAGCCACAGGGGCCAGCGTGTGTGCCAGCCACAGGGGGCAGCGTGTGTGACAGCCACAGGGGGCAGCGTGTGTGACAGCCACAGGGGGCAGCGTGTGTGACAGCCACAGGGGGCTGCGTGTGTGACAGCCACAGGGGGCAGCGTGTGTGACAGCCACAGGGGGCAGCGTGCGTGACAGCCACAGGGGGCAGCGTGTTTGACAGCCACAGGGGGCAGCGTGTGTGCCAGCCACGGGGCAGCGTGTGTGCCAGCCACAGGGGCCAGGGTGTGTGCCAGCCACAGGGGCCAGGGTGTGTGCCAGCCACAGGGGCCAGGGTGTGTGCCAGCCACAGGGGCCAGGGTGTGTGCCAGCCACAGGGGCCAGCGTGTGTGCCAGCCACAGGGGGCAGCGTGTGTGCCAGCCACAGGGGGCAGCGTGTGTGACAACCACAGGGGGCAGAGTGTGTGCCAGCCACAGGGGGTAGCGTGTGTGCCAGCCACAGGGGGCCAGTTTGTGCCAGCCACAGGGGCCAGCGTGTGTGCCAGCCACAGAGGGCAGTGTGTGTGCCAGCCACAGGGGGCAGCGTGTGTGACAGCCACAGGGGGCAGCGTGTGTGACAGCCACAGGGGGCAGCGTGTGTGCCAGCCACAGGGGGTAGCGTGTGTGCCAGCCACAGGGGGCCAGTTTGTGCCAGCCACAGGGGGCAGCGTGACAGCCATAGGGGACATGTTGCATCACTGGGGGACGTGTGCCAGCCCAAGGGGGCTATATTCAATATAAGGTGGCCATATCCAGATTAAGGGGGCTAATTTTAGGATGGGGGCTATGAGGGACATATACTCTATATGATTTGTTAGACAGACACTGGCATTATTAGACGGACCCCATTTATTAAAAAAAATTCTCTATTCCTTCACCAAATTTGGGGGTGCGTCTTATAATCCGGTGCGTCTTATAAAGCGAAAAATACGGTAATTATTCTTAATGAAAAAAATTAATTGATATAACACCACTTATTTTCTCAATGCAGCTGAATAGAAGAAAAATGTCAAAACTGTTATATTGAATATATTGAATTAACTAAGTATACAAAGAACAATTAAGTACACCTTTCTTCTTTTTTATAATGCAGCTTGTTACCAGGCAGGTCCATTTGAGATTATGTACAGTGCAGGGTCTAAAGGGATATGGGACTATATGACATGTCATACACTGCAGAAGGCATTGTTAAATGTATCAGTTTTGCCTAAAATATTCCTCTAACCTTATTTACAAAGACACAATTGGACCGGGTGTTTGAAGTTGGCGGGGATGATTTACCATCTTTGAGTTCCAGAACCGCCCTGGAACATATGAACAATCTAAAGTCTATGCTCAATAGAAAAACACGCCTTTGGTGGAACGTGGCCTTTATGAAGAGGTATTTGGACAGAGGGCTGGTTCCGAGGGGATTGAGGGTCAGGGTCTTTCCCTCCTTTACTGTCTCTGATGAGAATATTAAAACTCAATGGGAGGTGGCCGCGGCAGGCTGTTCTAAAGTCTTCATGCGGCTACTCATAGAATTAAATGAGAAATCTATCTGTGAGTTAGAGACGGAGATAGGGGAGACCCAGGCCCTCCTTTCCTCGGAGCTGACCCCTGAGGAGTTGTCCAAGTACCATGAATCTTTGGATAAGGAGTTCTCCAAATGGGAGAAAGAAATCCTGAACACCAAAACAAAAAAGTACCAACGGGATGTTATGGATTATAAAAACGGCCAAGTATTTCGGTGGAGAGGGGTGTCACAACCTAGAAAGAAACACCATCTCTCTATGACGTCAGTATCAGCATCATCACTCTCCTCACTAGATGAGGAGTCTACATCTGACAAAACACGGAACATAAGACCCAATACTAGAGCCACCAATGTCCGTAACAGACAAGGTCCTAGTTTGGGTGGTGGACGTGGGACTCTTCCTCCAGCTCAGAAGAAAGGGACGGATCAGCATCTAGAGGTAATTAATCTTTCTAAACATGTCCTTACTCCCTCTCAGATTGAAGTCCTGAAACTAGGACTTTCATTTGTGCCAGAGGCTAATTTTAATCTTTTTGTAGTGATTAAAGATCTTCACCTATTTCTACGGAAATTGGTGCTACATAAATTACACCATAGGAAAACCTCAGATGTATCTTCACTGTCCACTCTTGAAGAGGAGGCTATTGCCACCCTGGAGGAACTGGAGGCAGAGTCCACCCACCACCCACCAGGTAATTTTCCACAACACACCACATTAAGATCTACCACATTTCCGCCTCTGTCATTATGTCCCCCGATTCAAATCTTTGGGGAATTGGTTACAAGAGACATACGACGTATTTCTTTTAAGGGCGGTAATAATAACTTGACAAGACAGCAACAATCCGCACTCAGAGAACTTCAGTCTCTTGAGGATGTGGTTGTCAAACCCGCCGACAAAGGCGGTAATGTGGTAATATGGCCAGTGGAATTATATGAGAGGGAGGCATGGCGGCAACTAAGAGATCGAGATGCTTATGAATCTCTCCACCATAATCCTATACGTGGCTACACCAATGACCTAGAGGTGATTCTATTACGGGCTTTTGAGGAGGGAATTATCCCGAAGAAAATCTACGAGGGTCTCTTAGTCAAAACTCCAGTGGTTCCAACGTTTTACCTCCTCCCCAAGGTCCATAAAAACCCGAAGGTACCTCCTGGACGTCCTATTGTCTCTGGCATGGGGGGGCTTTGTGATGTTACTTGCAAATTTATCGAACATTATTTGCACCCACTTGTGGAGACATTGCCCTCCCATGTCAGGGACACTTCAGACGTTCTTAGGAGACTAGAGGGTCTGACCTTGGAGGAGGGGGTATCACTGGTGACCATGGATGTTGAGGCCCTCTACTCTAGTATCGATCACCGCGATGGACTTATGGCCGCCCAGTTCTTTTTGGACTCTAGTAATTTGGATCAATCTCTGTCCGGTCTGATTATGGAGTTGTTGGAGTTTGTGTTGACGCACAATTTCTTCGTTTTTCGGGACCGGTTCTTCCTCCAGCGGCGCGGCACTGCGATGGGGGCGGCTTGCGCGCCGTCCTACGCAAACCTCTTTCTCAGTTTTTGGGAGAGGGAGGTTTTCGGGGGCGGCGTGCCGGCGAGCTCCCATGCGCAGTGCTGGCTCCGCTATATAGACGACATCCTTGTCGTCTGGGGAGGAACCGGCCCTGAACTGGAGGATTTTGTGCGTCGACTCAACTCCAACGACCGGAACATCTTCTTGACCCATCAGATCGGACAGAGATCCATTGACTTTTTAGACATCAAGATATCTATAGAGCTGGGCGGAGCAGTGTCCACTACCATCTTCCGTAAGTCCACCGCGGTTAATTCCCTCCTCCATGCCACTTCGGGACACCCTAGGTCAACGGTGGATGCCATTCCTACTGGCCAATTCCTGCGGTTGCGTAGATTATGCTCCTCGGGTAATGCCTTTGAGACTGAATCTAGTGATATGAGGGAGAGATTTATAAGCAGGGGATACAGTAATAGATCCATCAAACGTGGATACCAGCGGGCCAAGTCCTCTAATCGCGATCAATTACTGTCCGGAAGAGCTCCAACGGTGAAGCCAACTGGTTGTGTGGCTAGGTTTATCTCCACCTACTGTCGACAGTGGGAGCAGATAAGGGGGGTCCTTAATAAGCATTGGGCAATCCTTCAAACGGAGCCTTCCCTTGAGGGATATCTGCCTGACCGCCCCATGATGACAGCGAGAAGAGGTAGGAGTCTTAAGGATTTGTTGGTTCACAGCCACTATGTGGCGAGGACTCCCCTCTTTTCGGATGTGGCCCACAACGAGTTGGCTGCTACCCATGTGGCAGTTGTCGGGGATGCAAGAACATCGTTAGGGCCACTACATTTTGCTCTGCTGACGGCCTGAGAGAGTATTCGATCCGAGTCTATATTTCTTGCAACACATCTGGCGTAATATATTACGCTACATGTGGTTGTGACAAAATATACATCGGATTAACCTCTCGGGAACTTCGCATCCGTACGAGAGAACATGTACGTGATATTGTGGCCGCCAAAGAGGTTACCAACCCGGAGACTCTCAAGACAATCCCCCGTCACTTCAGGGAGTTTCACAATTGTGATCCAATCTCCCTGAAGGTTCGTGGGATTGACCGGGTGCATCTTGGTATCCGTGGTGGAGATTTGAAAAAACGTCTTGCACAGGTGGAGTGCCGATGGATTTTTACACTCGGTACCATGTCCCCAAGAGGACTTAATGAACGTCTCACTTTTGTCCCTTTCTTGTAATCCGTTGTTTGTCCTGGATAATAATTACCATTGTAACTTCCGGCTTTTTTGTTGTCCGGAGTCTTGGACCTTGATATGCTGGCCTTTAATGGTAATTGCTACCCCTTGGCAGTTGTATTTATGAGTTTTAGACTTGGTATCAATAGGATAATTGGTCCTTTTGTGCGGTTCTGTTTTCTCAATTTTAACAGTGTTTTTTTGTTTTCTTTAGCCTGGGTCCTACCCCTCCTATGTCTTAAGCCCCTACAGTCTTGGGACACCTCCTGCGGAAGATGTCAATTTTTTACCAACCTTATTTAGACATGGAGTGTCCGTGACGTCGGATCAATTTAAATATATTCATGTCTTACCACAATTTAAATATATACATGTCTTACCACAATTATGTAACGGATATATTTCTATCTATGTATACATGTGGTCATTATATATGTGACGCCTTATTTCTGAATATGTATTCTCATTGTTTATGCATGTATGCGCATTATTTATATATATTATCGCTGCATATGTGGTTGTGAATATGTGAGAGTGGCCGGTATCATTCTCCTCCCTGTCTCTTCACGCATCTTCTGCTTATTTTACGTCCCTTTTTTATCTATCTATTCTTACTAGGGTATATCGCGACTTTTTTGCGGAAGGTTCTTATAACTGACCTCCCGTCCTTCTTACAACTGTGGGCATTTTTTGCCCTGTTTATAAATGGATGGTCTGGCGCCTTTTACTAAGGCGGACTCACCCGATGACGTGTTAGTCTTTACCTCCTGACGCGGCCGCGGTTGGCGTCCTTAGCAGCGGAATTCCGGAAGTGCTGTGACGTCACAGGAAGTTTTCTTCCCTCCGGCTTCCGCTGCTGAGGATCCAGTGCGGCGCGGTTCGCTATACCCCGGTTTTTATGATTAACCTAATGAGGGGGCGTTTGTCGATTGGGGTCTTACCCTATATAAGATTTACTCCTGCACTATTTTTAGTCGTCCCCCGACGAAGCACACGGAGCGAAACACGTGTTGGGACGTTGGTCCCCACGTGTTACCCTGGCCCTCGGCGTCATATTCTCCTGGTAGGTCGCTCTGCCCTTGGCTATTATCTGTTTTTGGCCTCTTTGGCCAGCTTTACTCTTTTTGAGCTTTGTCTGCCTGGTGTTATTAATTATGGTATGACTGCCGTTACTCAGTAGAGACTTGTTCTCCTGAATGAATGCCTGGGACACGTGGGGTTTTCCCCTCCAGCACCATTCCCTTGGTCCTATATTTATTTATGTATGCCTACAATTGATTCCCCTACAGCATTTATAATAAAATAATTATATTTTCATAATATGGCTTGTGTGGGTACATCTGCTATCTGGCAAAATGAAAGACTCTTTCTTCTTGGTTTCAATCATCGGCCACATGTAGCATAATCTGCCTATACAGCACTGACTCCCAGGTTCCGGTGGTTCTAGTAGCCATAAAGCTATGTGCCCACAGGAGTTTGTACCTGCGGGTATATCCGCAGGTACATCTGCAGGTTTCCCGCAGCTTATCGACGGAATCCGCAGCTATTTTTAGCTGCATAGTACAGCGAACTAGCTGTGGTAAACCTGCAGGCATTTGTTCGGCTTACCTGCGGAAATCCCGGCCTCTATCTCCATAGTGTAGAGCCGGGATTTTTGGCATGTATTTCCGCGGAAATAATTGACATGCAGTTACGTGCGGCTGCGGGACATCCGCAGCATATTCTGCAGCGTAACGTATCCGCAGCATGGACACAGCACTCCCCATGTCCCATAGGATAACATGGGGAGTGTCTGTACATGCTGAAACCTGCGGATTTATCTGGAAAATCCAGAAAATCTGCAGATTTTCCACAGATAAATCCGCAGCTTTAATTTCCCATGGGGACATGGCCTTAGTAGTAACAATAAAAGTGCCTCGGGTCAACATGCTGCAAACAAGATACCTATGAGAAAAAGAGAAGGCAGAGAAGAAGCAGAGGCAGGAAGAGAAATAAAACACATAAAAGTGAAATGAATGAAAATATAAATAATAATAAACAACTCTGGCCTACCACAATTATCTTCATCTGCTTGGTTTCCGCACTCATCCACTCCATTGCAATGCATAAATTGGGGAAGGCACTTTGTGATATTACCACAAGGGAAGAATCCAAGAGGACAAGTGCTTTCTGACTGCTCACTTTCCGAATAAACAGCTAAGTAAAATAAAAGACAAAAGTACTTATACTCATGTGTTTTCAAAAAGAGAATTAAAATCTACACAACATATACACTAAAAATTACTTTGCAAGGGACTATGTTCATATATATTTTTATATACGGTGTCTTGAAAAAGTATTCATATCCCATAAACTTTTCCACATTTTTTCATCTTACTTTCAAACTTAACTATTTTACTTAGATTTTATGCAATATTTCGACACTAAGGGGTACTTTGCACACTATGACATCGCAAGCCAATGGTAGCGATGCCGAGCGCGATAGTCCCCGCCCCCGTCGCAGCTGAAATATCTTGTGATAGCTGCCGTAGCGAACATTATCGCTACGTTAGCTTCACATGCACTTACCTGCCATGTGACGTCGCTCTGGCCAGCGAACCGCCTCCTTCCTAAGGGGGTGGGTCGTGCGGCGTCACAGCGATGTCACACGGCAGGCGGCCAATAGAAGCAGTGGGGCGGAGATGAGCGGGACGTAAACATCCCGCCCACCTCCTTCCTTCCTCATTGCAGCCGGGATGCAGATAAGGTGATGTTCCTCACTCCTGCGGCTTCACACACAGCGATGTGTGCTGCCGCAGGAATGAGGAACAACATCATAACATCGGTCCTTCCAAAATTATGGAAATGACCGACACTACACCAATCATACGATTTCGACGCTTTTGCGCTCGTTAATCGTAGTAAAAAGGATTCACATACTCTGATGTCGACAGCGACGCCGGATGTGCGTCATTTTCGATTTGACCCCACCGACATCGCACTTGCGATGTCGTAGTGTGCAAAGTACCCCTTAGTAGCAAGTATTTGTTAATTGTAAAGTAAATCGTACATGGTTTTCTAAATATTTTAAAAATATGAATCTGAAAATTGTGATGTTCATTTTTATAATTTGATACCCCTAGCTAATATCCCGAGCAACCAATTGCTTCAAGAAGTCACATAATTAGTAAACTAAGTCCACCTGTGTGTTATTTTTAGTATAAGTACAGCTGTTATGTGAAGGCCTCAGAGGTTTGTTTGACAACATTATTAATTTGACAGCATAATGAAAACTAAGGAACATATCAGACATCTCAAGAAATCAAGTTGCGGAAAAGAGTAAAGCAGGGTTAGGTTATAAAAAAATAGCTCAAGTTCTGAACATATGACGGAGCACAGTTCAATCAATTATCTAAAAATGGAAGGAACATGACACAATTACATACCTACATAGCCGTTCACCTAAACTGACATCCCAACCAAGCAGAGCACTAAATAGAGAAGCAGCTAAGTCACTCTGGAGGAGCTGCAGAAATCCACAGCTTAGGTGAGATAATTTTTCAACATGACTGTCTTGGAGTGTGATAGGATAACTTGGAACAGGGGAGCCTAAACTGGCCTTCAGACTTGGGGAACCCTAGCTGACCCTGGTCTCAAAGGTACATCTGAAAATGATGTTGTTTGGGTCACCTTCCTTGCCCCAGCTCCTGAACAACCCTGTTCCAGTGACACTCCTTCCTCCACCCAGGAGAGGGCCAGGACAGGAGAGGTTAATTCTCACACAAATAAACAGATAGGGGGGAAACAATCTCAACCTCACAGCAATCACACAGAGGTATAGACAGTACGTTATCAGGAGTAAACTAAGGGAAGGGAGGAAATAATAAGACACCAAGAGTATTTTCAAAAGATACCAAAAAGCACAGAGAAGTTCACCAGCAACATGATAACAAAGCACAAGGACCAGGATCGCATAAAACTATCATCGGAGTGGGACACCAGGCTCCACCATCTTAAAAAGGGTGGGGGCGACTGTGATAGGTCTCCTGCAACATGTGACTCAAGCAGTAATCCACAGGCTAGCAGAGATTAACTCCTGCAGGCCCGATTACTTACAAGAGCTGGTTGAAGCCCAAGCCTGTCTGTGCAACTCAAAAGCAGCATCATGGGGAATGTCAGACTCTGACAAAAACCTATACAGGGGGCACAGCTAGGATGTGGAAAAAAGGGCTCAAAGCAGATGAGTAGAACTTTTTTGGCTAACTGCAAAACGCTTTGTGTAAAAAAATTAACACTCTTAAAACACCAGCCCCACCATCAAACATGGTGGTGGCAGCATCATGCTGTGGGGATGTTTTTCTTCCGCAGGGGCAGGTAAAGTGGGCAGAGTTGATGGGAAGATGGATGGAGCTAAATACAGGGCAATCCTGTAGGGAGACCTGTTAGAGGCTGTAAAAGACTAGAGACTGCATAATTGCCCAGTCAAAATCCAGACCTAAATCCCACTGAGAATCTGTGGAAAAATTTGAAAACCTCTACTCTTTTACACTGTGCATTTAATCTCACTGAGTTAAAGCTCTTTTTGTACGTGTAATGTAAAAAATTTTGGAAAAGATCACAGGGTATAAATAGCTTTTCAAATCTCTCATATATATATATATATATATATATATATATCAGCATGCAAGGTGGACCAGCTGTCCTCCAAACTCTGGATCCAGATACGCACCTGCTCATATTGTAAAGGTGCTGCCGGTACGGATTTAATTCAGGTTAGTACCAGCGTGGGAAACCAGCAAGGGAACCCCTGTTTCATTCTGTTTTTTTTTCTATTGTATAATGCATATAACAGGGAGTGGTGCACTGTTTGCTGGATTTGCACCCCAGCTCCTGGCTGCTTCATTAGCCTCCTTTTTGTTCACCAGCTGATCTTATAGGTTTTTAAAACCCAGAGAAGATGCAGTGAAGTGTAGGACCCAGCAAAGGAGGTTGCCGCGAAGGGGCGCTGGGCTGGTATTGCAATGGCCATTATAATATTCTAAATACCCCCATTTATGTTATAAGGTAAAATTTATTTTAATTTTTCACAGTGTGTGGCTGGAATTTTTTTCTCATATATATATATATATATATATATATATATATTTTGAAATAAAGGTTGTAGACCAGCTCATCTGTCTGAGCTCAAGCCCCGGCGTCCTTGTTCTCCTTATTGCACGGACCCAAAGTGGGAGACTTCCAAGGTATGTAGAACAAGCTGAAGAAGGATCCAGCAAGGCAGAATGACTCCAAAGGGCAACAAAAGTTTTTTTTTTCTCTAACTTTATTATCTAAGAATAAAAAATTCCAGAGCTCTTGACAAGTTGTTAAGTGCAAGGTATATGCAATATGGACTACGCGTTTCGGCAGACGCATCCGCCTTCTTCACGGTCCCAAGACAAAACATACTTAGATAATAAAGTCAGAGAAAAAAAAAACAACTTTTGTTGCCTTTTGGAGTCATTCTGCCTTGCTGGATCGTTCTTCAGCTTGTTATATTTATATATATATATATATATATATATATATATATATATATATATATATATATATATAAAACCATGCACGGTGGACCAGCTGTCCTCCGAACTCTGGATAATATATACCTGCTTTCTCTGTGTTGCACGGACCAGGACTGGAAACAAATTCAACAATGTAGAAAATCAACATGGAAAGGTCCAGCAGGAATGGAGACTTCAGGTATTGTAATTAAAATCCAAAATTTATTGCAAATAAAAATCCAGAGTTCAATAGCAAGGTGCAGACATCACGCTGAACAAACTACGCGTTTCGGCGGAGACAATATGCCGCCTTCTTCACGGTCTCAATATATATATATATATATATATATATATATATATATATATATATATATTTTTTTTTATTTAAATACACAATATACTGTAAATAGGGAGTTAATTATCTGTAACCTTTATTACCAATCAGAGTTTCCTCACTTAGATTCTACCTACTGTATCTATAGTAAGTTACTGCTCTTTATATCGCTATATAAGATTGGGGTTGTGTCATGAAACAAACTCGTGTCTAGTAAGAGCTCAACTGAGGGCTACAGTTCTGACTCCTGGAACCCACAGTGATCAGATGTGAATGAAAGGCTATGTTTATACTATGATATAGAAAATCATCAGCTTTTCATCCACAAAAAACAAATGAATATTTCAACTGTATTGTCATCCATATTCAAATTGTATGGCATTAATATGACATCATTTTGTATACATTAGCAGTTTGTAAGTTTTGAAAGCCCAAATACAATTATCTAGGTTAAAGAATTTCAGTGTATCCATAAGATGTACAATACAAAATCATATCAATGTGTCCAACAAAATCGAATATTATATAGTTGATCTGTATAAGAATTAATTTTAATTTTTTTGTGCACCTATAAACTTGAATAGGTGAATCTTGTCCAAAAGTATTATATATACCCCATTCACAGGGGCAATCATACCATTTATGGCTGGGCAGCATCTTCCAGATTAAGAAATATTCTTGATGAGTGAGCGTGTGTGGCACTGCTCGATTCTCGATTAAGCATTGGGGTGCTTGGGTACGCTCACTACTCTATCGATTATCGTGGGTTCTTGAGCGCCTTACTCAACTCACCGTCTCATATGTTTTGCAGCTGTTGGACAGCATATAAACATGTGGGAATTGCCTGCCATTCATGGTAATGCCATAGCCATATTAGCATTACTGTGATTGGCCGGCCGTGTTGCATCATCCGGTGTTATACAAGGCCCTGTGATGCAATGCTTCGCACACTGTCCTCTATAAGCAGTTCAGGGAGAGTTGATATAGGAGAGAGAGCTTAAACTGGAGCAGGATTTGTACACTTGCAACCTTTAGTACCTCTTATGTGGCACCAAAAGGTGTTTTTAGCCTTGTTTAATTTAATAAATAATGTTTCCATCAATTTCAGTGATTTTACTGCCCCCCCCAGTTCTCTTGTTAGGGAATTTTTGGAAAAATTCTCGAGTTTCCCATTGACTTCCATTATACTCGCTACTTCAATCAAGTCCGTTCGAGCATCCGACCTGCTCGATTCGACCACTCGAGCATTTCAGTGCTTGCTCATGACTACTCGATGTGAGAGTCACTCAGATTTATTGAGGAATATGCTCAAAGAAAGATCCCCACTCTATATTATGTCCATTTTCAATCAAATGACATATGAACATGGGTAACCTCCATGAAGGGATATCAAACTGTTCAGTAAAATGAAATAATTGTTCACTGTATACATGTGTTTCAGTCTGGGAAGTGATCATTAATAATAATATCGGCAGGAATAAAAGAAAAATGGTCAATAAACTATAACCCTCTTTGTCTCTTTTATCATTAAATGTTGAAGCACATTCTGTTAAAATATTAAGACTAAGCTTTGTGACTTGCTCCAATGTCTACTTTTATCGTTTGTAAAATATGAGATATATATTTTGTTAAAATAACGAATAAAAATGTTGTAATTCTAAATTTCTTGACGTTGCCCATCCCTTAAATGACAATTTACTGTATTTTTAGAAATGTCTACAAATCTTTTAAAGTTTATTGTACAAGGTCATATTCGATCTCTGTTCATATTTAGATTTTCTTCCACAATATTTCAAGAGCTGTGACGATTGTGATGTAAAAACATCATCTTTTTAAGTATGATTGGTTATGAAAAAAAAATTAAAGAAATGAGTCACTAGAGAAATAATTTGCTGGAATCTTTTAAGTTGATATTACTATTAAATTGCATTTTTTCAGTAAGTAGATGAAAATTGCACCTTATAAAATTTAATCTCTTCAATAAAACTTTTCTATTAGCCAAACTTACTGGCTTGTCAGACAGACATGTTATATTAAAAAAATAGACTTTCATTGCTTAGTAAAAATACAGTAAATATAAAAAGGTAACTACATTGCTCAACAGTAAAATTGCAATATCAAGAAGAAAAAGTCAGGGGATAATGGAGATCACAGTATGGAAAGACATGTTAATGAAATGCACATGATGAAAAAATGGACACAAAATTTTCAAAACATTGATTTATTCAATATTGAGTAGGTGCTCTATGCACAAAAATACCATCACTTACATGCCATGGTATGATTTTGATGAGATTACTTCAAATAACACACTCAGTCCCACGTTACCACACATCTAGCATTATAACCGGGACACCCCCACCAGCTGGTAAGATGGCAACTACTATAATGGCCTTCCAGCCTACTCATGTCACTTCCGTCCACCAGCGCAACATGCCCCTGGCATCCATCATGTGTTATACAATTCTCCCCATACAACACTTCTATGACACCCATTTGGCCAGTCCACCAGACCTACCTTACCTCATATGATCAATATGGGCTTAAAGTATTCACATCCTAATTAGAGTAACAGTTTAATAATTAAATCTCCTCAATATGTAGGGGCATCTTTTTCAAGGAAAAAAAAGGAAATTTCAGAATTATCTTAAAAGCTCTTCAATTGGTTTAATCCATCATCAATTAAGCAGGTAAAAGGTCTGGAGCTGATTCCAGGTGTGGCATTTGCAAGAACAAGCTGCTGTTGTTAACCCACAACACGCAGTCAAATGAGCTCTCAATGGAACAGAAACCAACAAATATTAGGATGAAAAAAAGAAGAAATCCATCAGAGAGATAGAAGTAATGTTAGTAGTGGGCAAATCAACAGTTTGGTACATTCTGCAAAAAAAAGAGCATACTGGTGAGCTTAGGAAGTCAAAAAGATCTAAAGAAGCCTGCCCAGTTCTGGAAGACCATTTTTGGACAGATAGAAGAAGATCAACCTGTACCACAATATTGGGAAGAAGAAAGTATGGAGAAGGCTTGGAACAGCTTATGACCCAAAGCACACCACATCTTATGTAACACATGGTGGAGGCAGGGTGATGGCTGATCATGCATTGCTTCTAACGGCCCTGGTCACTAATGTTTATTGATGATGTGACTAGAGACAGAAGCATCCAGATAAATTCTGAAGTGTACAAAGCTATACTTTCTGCTTCACAGTACAGATGGACAATGACCCAAAACATACTGCAAAAGCAACCAAAGAGGTTGTTAAGGCAAAGAAATGCAAAATTCTGCAGTGGCTGAGTCAGTTACTATATCTCAACCTCTATCGAGCATGCATGTCACATGCTTAAGACAAAACTTATAGCAGTAAGACCCAAAAGCAAGCAACGACTGAAGTCAGCTGCAGTAAAGGCCGGTAAAGCATCACAAAGGAGGAAACCCAGCATTTGTTGCCTGCAAAGACTTCTCTACAAAGTATTAAAAATGAACATTATATTTATAGTAAAGTAAATTTTCCCAACTGCTTTTGAGCCCCTGAAAAGAGGAGGCTTTGTAGAAAATTGTTTGCAATTCTTAAACATTTCACAGGAAATTGTCTTCAATCACTTTAGTTCTGAAAGCCTACAATTCAATTGTATACCTGTTGTTTCATTTTAATTAAAAAATAGTAGAATATTACATATTAAAAACAAGAGTCTTTAATCATAAGTATGATTAAGGACTCTCTTGTTTTTAGTATGTAAAGTCAGAAACGCGTCAAGATTCATGCCCATTTTTGTATTTTATGGAATCTCATCCCCTAAACCTTGTGCTGTGTAATTTCTATCGCCCCACTGCAATTTGCATAGGCCACTGTTTTGCCATAATAGTATTATTATTTTTACTTAGGGTTTTCTGATCTTTATCTGGGTTTCTTGCCCTGTCACTAATTCTTATTACCCCCTGCTGATTTCTCATTTGCATGAATGCCTCAGTGCAATTGTTCTGTTCTAAACATTACATCTTGGCTGGGGTGGGGGTGGTGTTGGTTTGAATTTACTTATATATCTTGTCACCTGGTGTCTCTGTTCTCCTCTGCCTGCGCTTTATGTGATTTTATAATTGTTAATCTATATTATGTAAAGCACTTTGCACTTTTTGTCCTGGTATTTGCATAATACATTCTCGGAAGCATTAACTCTTTGTTCGCCTGATAGTTAATGAATGCTTTGATTTGCTTTTTTCAGAGATGGGTGTACTTTAGACTACTTCTGACAAATTCAAAATGGATAGATTACCGTATTTTTCGCTTTATAAGATGCACTTTTCCTCCCAAAAATTTGGGAGGAAAATGGGGGGTGCGTCTTATAATCCGAATATAGTGGTACCTGGGGGTCCTGTCTGTGCGGCGATTGGGCGGTCGGGTGCCTGTGGCTGCATGCAAGCGGCCGGGTACCTGTGCTTGCATGCAGTGGCAGCCGGGTACCCGTGGCTGTGTGCGGCCGGCGGCCGGGTGCTGTGTGTGGCCGGGCGCTGTGTGCGGCCGGGTACCCGTGGCTGTGTGCGGCCGGCGGCCGGGCGCTGTGTGGGCGGCAGACTGCTGCCGCCCTCACACAGGCACCTGGCTGCCGCCCACACGCAAGCATAGGTACCCGGCCGCTTGCATGCAGGGTGGGCGGGCAGCCTGCTGGCTGCCACTCTGTGCGTGCGGGGCGGGCGGCTGTGCAGCAAGTTACCCAGTTTGTCCGCGGTCCCACTTTCAAATGATGGCGCCGGGAGCGGGAGTGGGCGCGTGCGCAGATTGAGCTCTTGGATGAGAGCTCCATCTGCGCACGCGCTGCTCCGGGAGTCAGCACGTGCGCAGATTGAGCCCTTGGATGAGACCTCCATGTGCGCATGCGTCGCTCCGGGCGCGATCACTTGAATCGGGACCGTGGACACACTGGGAAAACACGGCATCGGTCTGCTCCACCACTGAGCAGTCGCCGCTGCCACCACTGAGCCGTCACCGCCGCTACCACCACTGAGCCGTCACCGCCGCTCCCACCACTGAGCAGTCACCGCCGCTGCCACCACTGAGCAGTCACCACCGCTGCCACCACTGAGCTGTCACCACCGCTGCCACCACTGAGCAGTCACCGCCGCTGCCACCACTGAGCCGTCACCGCCGCTGCCACCACTGAGCCGTCACCGCCGCTGCCACCACTGAGCCGTCACCGCCGCTGCCACCACTGAGCTGTCACCGCCGCTGCTACCTCTGAGCCATCATTTGAACCGGGACCACGGACTCTGGGACACTCACTGCACGCACGACTCTACCACCGCCGCTGCTGCTGCCACCACGGACCCCTCGGCTCCTGCCACCACGGACCCCCTGCCAGTGACACGCCGCGCCTGCCAGCACAACCTGTGCCTCCTGTGACCCCGCTTCACCACCACTACTGCCACCCTAAGGTAAGAGAACACCGGAGTATAAGATGGACCCCATTTTTCTTTTTTTTTACCTTTTTTTATGTCTAAATTTGGGGTGCGTCTTATAATCCGGTGCGTCTTATAAAGCGAAAAATACGGTATATCTAAAAGTCAAACGTTCATATACACTTCATTAGTATTTGGTACAATTGCCCATAAACTGTATGACTTGGGTCAAACATTTTGGATATCCTTCCACAAGCTTCCACAATAGTTGGCAGGAATTTGGGCCCATTCCTCCTGACAGAACTGGTGTAACTGAGCCATGTTTGTAGGTCACCTTGCTCGAACCTGCCTTTTCAGCTTTGCCCATAAATTTTCAATAGGATTGAGATCCGGGTTTTGTGATGGCCACTCCAAAACATTGACTTTGTTATCCTAAAGCCAACCTTCTAACCAGTTTGGCAGTATGCTTTGGGTCATTGTCAGTGGCGTAACTAGAGTTTGATGGGCCCTGGTGCAAAATTTGGACCAGGGCCCCCCTCCATGTACACCGACACTTAGGGTACGGGATAATGATGCTGACACTTGGCTTTTACCCACAGCACTCTGCTTTCCCATGATCTGATATCCATCTTATCCTCAGCACCCAGCTTTCCCATGCTCTGTCACACATCTTTCCCTCAGCACCCAGCTTTCCCATATCAGAGCATGGGAAAGCTGGGTGCTGAGAGATGTATAGCAGAGCATGGGAAAGCTGGGTGCTGAGGGAAAGAGCCTTCACACCTCAGCACAAAACATCCCCATCCCATACTTGTATCTTTGTCCCCCCTCGTACATAGTTCTCCAAATACTATAATGGCCCCCACATAGCCTTCCATATAGTATAATGGGTCCCACATAACCGTTCATATATTAGAATGCACTTCCATAGTCCTCCATGTATTATAATACATTTTCCATAGTTCTCCATATTTTATACTGCACAACATAGTCCTCCCTGTTTTATAATGCACCCCCACAGACCATGTATAAACTAGCCTCCATAGTCCTCCATATATTATAATGTAGCCCCCATAGTCCTATATGTATTATAATGCAGCCCCATGAATCATA
The DNA here is from genome assembly GCF_048569485.1 of Anomaloglossus baeobatrachus. NCBI lineage: Eukaryota > Metazoa > Chordata > Amphibia > Anura > Aromobatidae > Anomaloglossus > Anomaloglossus baeobatrachus. Next base: position 192,592,914 of record NC_134353.1, read on the forward strand.
TTGTATTATGCAGCCCCATACTCCTCCATGTATAATGCACCCCTATAGTCCATGTATAAGGTGTCCTTCATGTTTATTATGCAGTCCCATAGACCTCCATGTATCATGCAGCCAGCACCCCCAGGCCTCCATGTATCATGCAGCCAGCCCCCCAGGCCTCCACGTGTCATGCAGCCAGCTTGCCCCGGGGCCTCTACGTGTCATGCTGCTAGCCCAGCCCCCCAGCCCCACCAGGTGTCATGCAGCCAGCCCCACAGGCCTCCATGTGTCATGCAGCCAGCCCCCCAGGCCTCCATGTGTCATGCAGCCAGCCCCACAGGCCTCCATGTGTCATGCAGCCAGCCCCACCAGGTGTCATGCAGCCAGCCCCCAGGCCTCCATGTGTCATGCAGCCAGCCCCCCCAGGGCCTCTATGTGTCATGCAGCCAGCCCCACCAGGTGTCATGCAGCCAGCCCCCCCAGGGCCTCTATGTGTCATGCAGCCAGCCCCACCAGGTGTCATGCAGCCAGACCCCCAGGCCTCTATGTGTCATGCAGCCAGCCCCACCAGGTGTCATGCAGCCAGCCCCCCAGGCCTCCATGTGTCATGCAACCAGCCCCCAGGCCTCCATGTGTAATGCAGCCAGCCCCCCCAGGGCCTCTATGTGTCATGCAGCCAGCACCACCAGGTGTCATGCAGCCAGCCCCCCAGGCCTCCATGTGTCATGCAACCAGCCCCCCAGGCCTCCATGTGTCATGCAGCCAGCCCCCCCAGGGCCTCTATGTGTCATGCAGCCAGCCCCACCAGGTGTCATGCAGCCAGCCCCCCCAGGGCCTCTATGTGTCATGCAGCCAGCCCCACCAGGTGTCATGCAGCCAGACCCCCAGGCCTCTATGTGTCATGCAGCCAGCCCCACCAGGTGTCATGCAGCCAGCCCCCCAGGCCTCCATGTGTCATGCAACCAGCCCCCCCAGGCCTCCATGTGTCATGCAGCCAGCCCCACAGGCCTCTATGTGTCATGCAGCCAGCCCCACCAGGTGTCATGCAGCCAGCCCCCCAGGCCTCCATGTGTCATGCAGCCAGCCCCCCCAGGCCTCCATGTGTCATGCAGCCAGCCCCCCCAGGCCTCCATGTGTCATGCAGCCAGCCCCACCAGGTGTCATGCAGCCAGACCCCCAGGCCTCTATGTGTCATGCAGCCAGCCCCACCAGGTGTCATGCAGCCAGCCCCCCAGGCCTCCATGTGTCATGCAACCAGCCCCCCAGGCCTCCATGTGTAATGCAGCCAGCCCCCCCAGGGCCTCTATGTGTCATGCAGCCAGCCCCACCAGGTGTCATGCAGCCAGCCCCCCAGGCCTCCATGTGTCATGCAACCAGCCCCCCAGGCCTCCATGTGTCATGCAGCCAGCCCCCCCAGGGCCTCTATGTGTCATGCAGCCAGCCCCACCAGGTGTCATGCAGCCAGACCCCCAGGCCTCTATGTGTCATGCAGCCAGCCCCACCAGGTGTCATGCAGCCAGCCCCCCAGGCCTCCATGTGTCATGCAGCCAGCCCCCCCAGGCCTCCATGTGTCATGCAGCCAGCCCCCCCAGGCCTCCATGTGTCATGCAGCCAGCCCCACCAGGTGTCATGCAGCCAGACCCCCAGGCCTCTATGTGTCATGCAGCCAGCCCCACCAGGTGTCATGCAGCCAGCCCCACCAGGTGTCATGCAGCCAGCCCCCCAGGCCTCCATGTGTCATGCAACCAGCCCCCCCAGGCCTCCATGTGTCATGCAGCCAGCCCCACAGGCCTCTATGTGTCATGCAGCCAGCCCCACCAGGTGTCATGCAGCCAGCCCCCCAGGCCTCCATGTGTCATGCAGCCAGCCCCCCCAGGGCCTCTATGTGTCATGCAGCCAACCCCACCAGGTGTCATGCAGCCAGCCCCCCCAGGGCCTCTATGTGTCATGCAGCCAGCCCCACCAGGTGTCATGCAGCCAGACCCCCAGGCCTCTATGTGTCATGCAGCCAGCCCCACCAGGTGTCATGCAGCCAGCCCCCCAGGCCTCCATGTGTCATGCAACCAGCCCCCCAGGCCTCCAGGTGTCATGCAGCCAGCCCCCCAGGCCTCCAGGTGTCATGCAACCAGCCCCCCTCCCCCTCATGTTTCCTCTTTTCTCATTACCAGTCATGTGTCCAAAGTATCGTCTCCTGCTTTCTCCCCGGCAATCCTGTGTCTCCTCCCACAGTTACATGGGCATGACATCATCGCAGGTCCTGCAGGATGGATTCCGTCTGCCGTGCAGGAGCAGTCCTGCTCTGCTGCAGGTCAGGAACGCCTGGTGGCCTCTCCAGGTCAGGGGCTCCTATGCCCCCTGCTGACACCGGGCTCCCCTGACTCACAGGCCGGCCCCCTAACAGTCGCGCAGTCGGCCACTACACAGCGGCACTACACATAGGGGCCCGGCAGCCGGCTCTGCAGAGCGGCTGCCGGGCCCCTTTAACCCCGCGGGCCCGGTCGCAGTGGCGACCTCTGCGACCGCGGTCGTTACGCCCCTGGTCATTGTTCATTTGGAAGTCCCCTTTCAGCCCAAGCTTTAAGTTCCTGGCTGATGACTTGTGATGTTACTTCAGTATTGCCACATAATCTTCTTTCCTCAAGATGCCATCTATTTTGTGAAGTACACCAGTCCTTCCTGCAGAAAAACAACCCCACAACATGATGCTGCCACCTCTGTGTTTAATTATTAGGATTGTGTTCTTAGGCTTCAAAGCTTGTCCCTTTTTCCTCCAAATATAATGATGGTCATTATAGCCAAACAGTTCAATTTTAGTTTTGTCAGACAACAAGACATGTCTCCAAAAATGAAGGTCTTTGTTCCTGTGTGCCTTGCAAACATTAATCTGTCTTTCTTATGTTTCTTTTGAAGTAATGGCTTCCTCCTGGTAGAGTGGCTTTTCAGCTCATGTTGATACAGTACTCGTTTCACTGTGGATAATGACACAATCTTACCAGCTTCTACCAGCATCTTCAGAAGGACTTTTGCTTTTGTTCTTGGGTTGATATGCACATGTCTGACCAAAGCACGTTTACCTCTGGTACACAGAACACATTTCCTTCCTGAGTGGTATGATGGCTTGACATTCTCATTGTCATGATTCTGCTCAGTGGTGCTATGCTCTCCTGCAGAACCTATACTGGGTCTCATATTTTTCCCTGGTTCCCAGTTGAGTCCTGTGTGGTGTGGGAGGGGTCGGTTCTTTGGAGCCTTGTGCCAGGTGATTGCTCTGCTTTATCTGGGAGCTGTTTCACCCGGAACACCGCCAATGTTCCCGTAAGTGTCTGACCTGATCTTGCCCCGCTACCTTGTTCCGCTGTTCCCCTCCCGTCTCCTTTCCTACTGACTTGATTCCCTGACTCCCTGACCTTGGCTCATCCCATAACTTTGGTTATGCTCGCTCCCTTGTACTTACGTGAGCACTCCGTTTACCGACCCCTGCTCGTCCTCTGACTCTGGCTATGCTCACTCCCTTGTACTCATGTGACCTCTCTGTTTAACCACCCTGGCTGGCTCATCCTCTAACTCAGGCTCTGCTCGCTCCTTTTGTCATTTATGTTATCTCCTGGCTTTTGACCCCTGGCTTGTTTGACTGCCCCTCACTAGGTGTGTCTAGCAACACCTAGTGTATAAACCCGACAGATCTACTCCACTAGTGTGCTTGGCAACACCTAGTGGTTTTGTGTCTTATTTTACCCAGGTTCTCGTCATCATGCCCATCTTGTTTGTAGTTGCGTATAATTGTTTGTAAAGCTGAATGAGGCAAGTTCAGGTATCTGAAAATTGCACCCAAGAATAAACAAGACTTGTGCAAGTCACAATTCTGTTCCTGAGATCTTGGCTGATTTTGTTTTACTTTCCCATGATGCTACACAAAGAAGCAGTGTTTTTCAGATGTGCATTAAAAAACATCCACAGGTGTGTCTCGAATTAACTCAGATGTTGCTAATAAACCTATCAGAAGCTTCCAAAGACATGACATCATCATATGGGCTGTCCCATATTGTTTAAAGGGGTGGCTTTGCACACTACGACATCGCAGGTGCGATGTCGGTGGGGTCAAATCGAAAGTGACGCACATCCGGCGTCACTTGCGATGTCGTAGTGTGTAAATCCTAGATGATACGATGAACGAGCGCAAAAGCGTCGTTATCGTATCATCGCTGCAGCCTCCGACATTTCCATAATGCCGGTGCAGCGACAGGTGCGATGTTGTTCCTCGCTCCTGCGGCAGCACACATCGCTGTGTATGAAGCCGCAGGAGCGAGGAACATCACCTTACCTGCCGCCGGCTGCAATGAGAAGGACGGAGGTGGGCGGAATGTTTACATCCTGCTCATCTCCGCCCCTCCACTTCTATTGGCCGCCTGCTGTGTGACGTCGCTGTGACGCCGCACGACCCGCCCCCTTAGGAAGGAGGCGGGTCGCCGGCCAGAGGGACGTCGCACGGCAGGTATGTGCGTGTGAAACTGCCGTAGCGATAATAATCGCTACGGCAGCTTTCACTAGATATTGCACGTGCGACGGGGCGGGACTATCGCTGCAGCATCGGTAACACATTGTTACCGATGTCGCAGCGTGCAAAGCCCGCCTTAGTGTATGTAAAGTTTTGACTTTGCAGAAGTAATTTATATTTTTATCTGTGTATATTTATATGGATGATGTCCACACTGGATCATTTACTATCTTTATTTTACTTATTTATTTTACTTATTTTACTTATAACAACATGACAGAGTTGGAAGAGTCGAAACATTGAGTTTTCTAGCAGCGCAAAGTGCTGATTAGCCTTCTATGGATCTTGGGGAATTATTCTTATGCAAAATAAAAATTCTTTTATGTGCTTCACTTCTGGAGTGTGCAGTGAGTTTGACTATACACTACTTACAAAATGTTATAAATAGTTGGCTTTTGGGTGAAATTTATGTTAAACGTAAAAAAGTTCACAATACAATATTTTATCATGAGAGTAGGGCATTTAAGTAGAAGCATTTAATGGTGATTTTCTCAACTTAAATAATTTATTGAAACAAAAGCCAACAGCAGTGGTGGGTATCCCCCTCTCCTAAAATTTCAATATTTCAATAACGCGTCATGTGGCCTTTAGCATCATTTACACCTTGACAATGATGTCTCATGCTATTCACAAATGAGTTATTGTCTGCTAAGGCATTGCATCCCACTCTTCTTGAAGGGCAGCCCTCAGGTCATTGAGGTTCTGGGTTACAGAATTCCGAGCCTTCATAGGGTAACTCAGCTGAACCCTTACATTTTCTATAGGATTCAGGTCTGGAGAAATTGCAGGCCACTCCATTTGAGGTACCCTAGTCTCCAGCAGCCATTACCTAATGTTACTAACTCAAAGAGCTAGAGCATTGTAGTCCATGAAGAAGAAATTAGGTCTGTTTTGTAGTTTAAGTAGTAGGGGCTTGTCACTGTACCATTCACACAGTGTAGGGCAGTTCTATGTTGACTAGGCACAACTGCTCGCAGTGTATGTTAGAGGACAAGAGGATCAGTGTATGCAAGATGACCAAGGAATCTCACAGTCCTGGAAGAGTTTTCTAAGAAATAATTAATGAAAATCTCTTAAACAAAAATTCACTTTCATCAAATTCTTTTTATTTATCATCTAGATTTGCCAATAAACTTTAATGTTTTGCAGTATTTGGGCTGTTTGGTCATTTGTCTTTTTTCTTTTTCCTAGGCAATTATTATAGCAATTTGCCCATATTCATATTTGTCTCCATACATTATATTAACCCCTTCACCCCCAGCCGATTTTCCGTTTTCAGGTTTTTTTGCTCCCCTTCTTCCGAGAACCGTAACTTTTCTATTTTTCAGTCAATCTTGCCATTTGAGGGCTTGATTTTTGCAGAACGAGTTGTACTTTTAAATGAAATCATGAGTCCTACCATATAGTGTACTAGAAAATGGCAAGAAAATTCCAAATGCGGAAAAATTGCAAAAAATGTGCGATTGCACAATTTTGTTTCGATATTTTATTCACTGTGTTCACTATATGATAAAACTAATGTGTTGGTGTGATGCCTCAGGTTGGTATGAGTTTGTTGACACCAAAAATGTATATGTTTACTTTTATCTAAGGGGTTAAAAAAAATCAGAAGTTTGTAAAAAAAAAACCCCACACTTTGCATAATTTTCTGCGATCCGTAGCGTTCTCATTTTTTAGGATCTATGGCTCAGTAAAGGCATATTTTTTGTGTCTAGAGCTGACGTTTTTAATGTTATTATTTTTGTGCAGATGCTATGTTTTGATCACCTGTTATTGCATTTTGCAGAAAATTTGCGGCAACCAAAAATCATAATTTTGGCGTTTGGAATTTTTTTGCTGCTATGCCCTTTACCAATCAGATGAATTGATTTAATGTTTTGATAGATTGAGCATTTCTGAACGCGTGCATTTTTTAAAAAATATTTTTTAACCCTTTGATTTTCAATGGGTCGAATGGGGGGGTAATTTTAACTTATAGATTTATTTTTTAAAACTTTTTACTTTTTTTATTTTACTAGTCCTCCTAGGGTGCTATAAGGATCAGCAATCTGATCGCTTATTCTTTTCTCCCGATCAGAGCAGCACTGCTCAGATTGGGAGATATGATCATCTCTGGTAACCTGCAGTATTTGGCTGCTTGTTACAACACCTGAGTCATGTAAGCTACAGGAGTCATCACATGACCCTATGCTACCATGACACCATTGTATCCACATGATCACATCATGTGACTTCCAGTGGAGGTCAGTGAGTATGCGATTACTGCAATCGCCATTAAAATGACGCTGTCACATTTTTGACAGCGCCATTTAAGTGGTTATCAGGTATGGGTGCATAGCGATTTCACTTGTGCCTGTGTGAAGCCCCGAGAACGCTGTGTCGGTGCATTACCTTCAGGGACTCCACTGGCTCAGTCTGGTCACAGGTAGGAAACCTTCTTATAGGATTGTCGTGACGCCACTCTCAGAATTGCGGTCAGTGCGGACCGCCACTGCAGGTTAAGGGGCGCCTGGGACTGATGGTGGGTGCAGTTAGTTGTAATAGCCTCCTGAGAGTGAGGCAAGCCCCAGGGCCCTGTGTAGGTGTGTAGAACCACAAGGCGCAGAATAACTCCACACAAGCAGGATGTCTTTCAGGGGTTTTACTCACAGTTGATGGCAGGGTGAGTAACCCGGGCGTAGCTGGGATGAACCAAGCTGGAACCAGGTATCCTTCAGGCTGACTGATGATGGTGACTACCGACTCGCCTTCCTTAGCCCTTGGTGGTTTGGGGTAACTCCGACTTTTAGTCCCTATGGGGGTCACCCAGGGAAGTTGCTGAAGCCTCTCTCCCCTTCGTTTGGTTGCCGTTTGCTTGTCGCCTGGACCAGATCACTCCAGCTGCTTGCCTCCTGTGAACTATGGGCCCTAACTGTGGCTACATGGCTGCGGCTTTTGGGTGTTGTGGTGTGGGCTTTGAGGGCCCCACACCGGCAGGTTTAGCAAGGAAAGGTGGATCTATCCCCGCTCCGGGATCTGCCGCCCGTTTGGGCCTGGTACTCCCTAGCAGTCTCCTTACTTCCCACTCCGTGCTCTCTCTTTAGCTGAAGATGGATTTCGGGTAGCACTCCTAGGTGACCGTTCTCCCCCGTCGGTAGCCACTGCGCGGGCGCTGTTAGACTGCAACAGCCCCAGGGGTCTGCTCTTCTCGGAGCTCCCTGGACTCTGCACTAAACCGGCTCACTGCTCCTCCTCTCCTGTTCTTGCCTACGCCACCTAGCAACCAGGCTCTCTTACCACACCCCTTGAGTGGAGATGGAGGCTTTTGGCCCCCTCCACTATTCCAGTGGAGGTGAAGGCTTTGCCCCCTCCTGGGATCCCCAGGGGTCCTCCCAAAGGTACATGTGTGAGACCTGATCACTATGCGCCTGTGTAGTCACACCTCGGTCAGCCTTCTGGATTACCTGTATTGTACTGTCCCCAGCATGGGTGCAGTACTCAGTGGTGCCTGACCAGGTCAGGGGCGCCACATTCCCCCTTAGTTATCACCAGCACGTCCTCGGGCTGCAAGACAACATTTTAAAATGCATAAAACATTAAAACATGGTAAAACATTTTAAAACCACCAGGTACCATACATCACCACCCTCCACCCACAAGTCCGTCAACCCACCCAAAACCCTTTCAGGAGGCAGGTCACCGGTCCTTTTGGTAACCAGGTCTGGGCCATCTACTTCCCCAGACCTTTCCTCCAATCTGCCTCTCCCGTTGGCCGCGCCTTCAGCCACTTCTGGCAGGATGTAGAGGCGGCTTTCATGGGCTGGTGGTTTCAGGGTATACCTGGCCTGGTGGATCCGCGCCTTCAGCCTCTTCTGGCAGGATGTAGAGGCGGCCTCCACAGTTGGTGCTGACCAGGTACCCTCTTTGTGGTGGAGAGCCAGGCCCCATAAACAGGCATGCTCTCTGGTTGCAGGTAAGCCAAGGCCCCATAATGGACGTGCTCCCTGGTTGCAGACGAGCCAAGCCCCTAAACAGGCTGACTCTGGTGGTGGTGGTGCCCTCTGGTGTAACTATTTACACTGCGAGAGTTTGTGGCTATAGCCAGTTCATAGCCTTAAGGTTCATTTCTCACATTAGTTTATGTGGGCACATCTCTTAAACAGTAACGTTGCAAAACTTCAAACTGGTCAAACAGTAACTTGTTGTACTTCTTACTTTATGCAGATTCCTCCTCACCAGGGCTTGGGCCTGTAGGGCTGCGGCACCTGCTGCTTTCTCGGTCCTTTTCATCATCCGTGGTGGTCTCATCAGTGGGTTCTTTGTCTGTTCTTTCTCTATCTCTGTCTGTTTCTTTAGGGCATGGCGTAACATCTAGCGCATACCAGCCTCTTTCTCCTTGATGCATGGTAAACTGCACTGTGTCTCCCATCCTCAGGTTCCTTCCAGGATGTCCTCTGGGCAAATGAGCTCTAACGTCTCTTCTGTTGACAAAAATGCCTTCTTTCATACCAGGTGCAACTATAAAGCCGTATCCTGATTTTAGGCTGAAATCTTCCACTACTCCTCGACAAAGGGGTCCTCTGACCTGGGCTTTGGCTCTTCTCAGGAACCGTTTCTCCTCTAGGTCTCTGGCCGTTATTTCATCTCTCTGCTCTGGGGACTGCGGTGCAGGGAAAGACTGGGTTCTGTTACGGCGCCGTGTCTTGCGGGCTGGATTCTGCGAGGTACAGCTTACAAGCTCCCAGGTGAGGCTTTTGGGCAGATCTTCTTCAGCGGAGGGTATCGGGTCTTCCTCGTCCCAGCGGGAGTATGGCAACATCTCTGGCTCGGGGTATGAATCCACTGCTGATGGCTCCGGGGTCAGCTCCTCAGCTTCCTGGCCTCCCCTCCCCCTTAGGTCTTCGGGACACTCCTGTCGTGGCAGTGCTGGGGATGGACTTTCATCAGCAGGCCCGGGCGGGGGACTCTTTGGCGTGGTTGCTGCAGAAGTCGCCTTGGGGGTATGCGGAGGGAGCAGATACCGGTCCACCATCTCCTGTGGGAACTTGGCCTCTAGGTCAGCCTTCAGTCTCCAGTATTCGGGGTCCGCACCTATCAGGGACTTCCTAGCAGGGACTTCTTTAGACTGGGGAGCGGTGTCTGCTCTGGCCTTGCAGGCCGGGGTAAACAATGGTACATCTGTCTTGTCTTGGCGGGCCGCGCCTGGCATGGCGGCGGCCTGGTCTTGGCGGGCCGCGCCTGGCATGGCGGCGGCCTGGATCAGCGTCGCTGTTGCAGCTGGCGTCTTAGCGGGCTTCGCTACTATGGCCGGTTCTTGGCGGGCCGGGCAGGGCATCGCTGCGGCGGCCTGGATCGGCGTCGCTGTCGCGATGGGATCTTTGCAGGCTGGGCTGGGCGTCGCTGCAGCGACCGGAGCTTGGCGGGCCGCACCTGGCGTGGCTGCGGCCTGGTTCAGCACCTCGCCTGCGGCGTGGATGAGCGTCGCTGCTGCGGTGGGGTCTTGGCGGGCCGGGCCTAGCAAGGCGGTGGCCTGGGTCAGCGTCACACCCGCGGCATGGATGAGGGTCGCGGTGGCAGCCGGATCTTTGCGGGCCGGACTGGGCGTTGCTGCAGGGACCGGGTCTCGGTGGGCCGAGCAGGGCATCGCTGCGGCGGCCTGGGCTTGGCGGGCTGCACCTGGCGTGGCTGCGGCCTGCTTCAGCGTCGCCGCGCCGGACGCCTCTTCAGGGACCGCGGGCATGGCAGCAGGGATCGGGGCACTCGCGCTGGCAGGGGCAACACTAGACTCACCCTTCGTTGGCAGCATCGGGGTCTGAGTCGTCACCGCCCGGTCTGGCACTCGGCGCGCGGCTCTCCCCTCATAGGCCTGAACCGCCGCGGCCATTTCCAGAAACTCCGTACGTCCCTCTCTGATCTGCCTTCCGACCCTGGCCTCCAGTTGATCGCAGAACTCGGCAAGCTCCCGACACCACCAGGCAGTGGAGCCTGGCTCTGGGTCTCTGTGTCCAGACGCCATCTCCTCTAACAGCAGGCTTCTGGCTCCCTTTCTGTCCCGACGTCTCTGAACGCTTCCGCTCTCTTTACTGGCGAGGTCAGAACTCTGCAGGGGATCTCTGGGTAGCCACAACTCTTCGTGGGCGGTAACTTCTCCCAGCGCGGGCTGCTGTTGTTTTTCAGCGCGCTTTTCATGGTGGCAATATGGCGGCGCTTCCAATTTTTTCAAGCGGACCGCCCAGGCACATGGTCACCTGTTTGAACAGGTCTAGTCCTTATCCTGTTCGTGACGCCAGATGTGAAGCCCCGAGAACGCTGTGTCGGTGCATTACCTTCAGGGACTCCACTGGCTCAGTCTGGTCACAGGTAGGAAACCTTCTTATAGGATTGTCGTGACGCCACTCTCAGAATTGCGGTCAGTGCGGACCGCCACTGCAGGTTAAGGGGCGCCTGGGACTGATGGTGGGTGCAGTTAGTTGTAATAGCCTCCTGAGAGTGAGGCAAGCCCCAGGGCCCTGTGTAGGTGTGTAGAACCACAAGGCGCAGAATAACTCCACACAAGCAGGATGTCTTTCAGGGGTTTTACTCACAGTTGATGGCAGGGTGAGTAACCCGGGCGTAGCTGGGATGAACCAAGCTGGAACCAGGTATCCTTCAGGCTGACTGATGATGGTGACTACCGACTCGCCTTCCTTAGCCCTTGGTGGTTTGGGGTAACCCCGACTTTTAGTCCCTATGGGGGTCACCCAGGGAAGTTGCTGAAGCCTCTCTCCCCTTCGTTTGGTTGCCGTTTGCTTGTCGCCTGGACCAGATCACTCCAGCTGCTTGCCTCCTGTGAACTATGGGCCCTAACTGTGGCTACGTGGCTGCGGCTTTTGGGTGTTGTGGTGTGGGCTTTGAGGGCCCCACACCGGCAGGTTTAGCAAGGAAAGGTGGATCTATCCCCGCTCCGGGATCTGCCGCCCGTTTGGGCCTGGTACTCCCTAGCAGTCTCCTTACTTCCCACTCCGTGCTCTCTCTTTAGCTGAAGATGGATTTCGGGTAGCACTCCTAGGTGACCGTTCTCCCCCGTCGGTAGCCACTGCGCGGGCGCTGTTAGACTGCAACAGCCCCAGGGGTCTGCTCTTCTCGGAGCTCCCTGGACTCTGCACTAAACCGGCTCACTGCTCCTCCTCTCCTGTTCTTGCCTACGCCACCTAGCAACCAGGCTCTCTTACCACACCCCTTGAGTGGAGATGGAGGCTTTTGGCCCCCTCCACTATTCCAGTGGAGGTGAAGGCTTTGCCCCCTCCTGGGATCCCCAGGGGTCCTCCCAAAGGTACATGTGTGAGACCTGATCACTATGCGCCTGTGTAGTCACACCTCGGTCAGCCTTCTGGATTACCTGTATTGTACTGTCCCCAGCATGGGTGCAGTACTCAGTGGTGCCTGACCAGGTCAGGGGCGCCACACCTGCAAGGCACACGTCAGTTGTACAAATTAGCTGACATGTGCGCGGATCCCCACCGACAGCCTGCAGCAGCTGGTGGTGATTAGCACTATGACCGCAGGGACATAATATAACTGTCCGTGGTCGTTAAGGAGTTAATATCTATATCGATTTCTTGGGTCAGTTAATATGTTCTGACGATTTCTATGACCAATATGTATGGATCTTTTCTGTTTTTATGATTGCCCACAGTGTATGCAAGAGGATCAGTGTATGCAAGATAACCAAGGAATCTCACAAACCTGAAAGACTTTAATTCTAACTTTCCAAGGTAGAATTAATGAAAATAAGGGAAGTAGAGATAAAGGTTTTCAGCTCACCCATATGATGTCTTCCAGGCTGTGGTGAATGCTCGCAGTCCCCCGGACAGGCTGGTCCGTGATCCAGGATAGGTAGCAAAAGAGGGGTATGTGGGACTCAGCACCAATGCAAATAAGTAAAATTTGTTATACTTTATTAGATAAATTTAAAAAAATTATTAGAATTAATGAAAATCCCAAACAAAAATTGAATATCTCTTGACTAGCTGCAAAAAAACATTTACAAGCTGTAATACTTGTCAAAGGTAGTACTACTACGTACTAACCATGCAGGGTGCCCAAACTTTTGCATCGGCCCATTTTCATTTTTTGTTAATTTTAAAATGTAAAAGATGAAAAAATATATTTCTTTTTTGTGCATAAAATACAAAGGAAATGTGTTATCTTTAACTTTATGCCTTTTAGAGATCATTTAATCTTTAACTGGCTTAACTGTTCACAATAACAGTAATTTTGGCCAGGGGTACCCAAACATTTACATGCCACTGCCTTGGGTGAAATTATAAAATGTGTTGACATGGTTTAGATAAGAAATGTTGGGGCAAACGTTGATTTAAAATTGGATGTGATTCGTTACTTTGTGCTGTTTTAGAATCTGTGTAATTTGTTTTGAACTTTTGTTTTTGCATCTGCGTCTACAAAATAGCACGAGACAGTTTTAGAGCGCCTGTCTTTGTACAGTGGAAAAACCAGGACATACGTAATATCCATAAAATAAAAATGTGAAATGGTAAAGAAAATTCTCTCTTTTTAGTTCCTAAATTACTCAACTTGATTGTTCATTTTATTTTAGCATCTCAGCTGACTCCCCTCGGATGAGTCACTAATAGTTTGACAAAATATGGAGGCTTGAAATTAGACATAGCTTAACTTGACATTTTCGTCACCTACATGACTAATCTTCTGATTATATAACTTATGTGCTGCACTTATATTCACTTCTTTTAGTAAGATGTCACATAAGATTCTGAGCTTTTTATACAAAAATAATCAAAAGGTGGTGTAAGAGAAGTTACAATAGAGGATCAAGTAGACTGAAATAGGGTAAAGGCTGTTAAGAAAAACATAAAAGGAACACATATTTTAATTATTCTGCATACTTCTACAATTTAAATATTTTAACTTTTGTTAGGAATGTGCGATTGTTTCTATATTTCCTATACAGTTGTTTGATCGCTGCTCAATACTCATGAAGAGAAATAGATGACTTGTATTCCCAGTTCTATGGATCCTGTAGGTTCCATATATAGGGGCCCCAGTGAAAGACCATATGGCAACCATCCCTTACATAGATGTTATATGTTCTTGAATGTGCATATAGAGGAGCACACATTTTAATACATCAAAAATTAGAACATTTACAAGTGCATTCTGGTAATATACAGTATCTTTTTTATTTTCATTTGTACAGTTTCTACCAGTAAAAGCACTGGCAGCGATACATTAAAAACTACCATCAGTCAGTCATAAAAATCATTGGGCTCAAGAATATTTCCAGAAATCATTGACTGTAAGCACAGTTCCCTGTGCAGTCCGCAAATGCAAGGTAAAGCTGTGTCCTTCAGAGAAGAATATTGATGAACAGACCCATGGACGTTCCGGCTTACTGCGTTCGTCTGGACTTTAATTAAAAGTTTTTGGTGACGGAATTGACTCGAAGTTGACCTCGGACCTCAAACTTCATATAAGTCAATGGGGACCTGAACTTTAGTGCTGTAAAATGGCTGTTAAATGGTTGTAGTAAGGGCTATGGGGCAGCAAAAGGAAGCAAAACGGGTGTAAGAGCAGGACAATTGCCCTGCAAACAAATGTCTGTTTTACTTAAGCAGAATATAAAAAATAGAGGGTTCTTACTTAATTTTTTTTTTGTTCACAGCAGCAAACAGGTATTTTCCCCATGTCAAAAAGCTTATTGATTGGCTGCACCATATAGCAACATAATCTAGAAATGCTGCCATCTTCTCTGGACCAAAGCTCATTTATAATGTACTTAGGCAAAATAGAAAACTGTTTGTGAGGAAATAGGGATATATTCTGATCTATTAAGCCATATTCCTATAGCCGCCATTTTGTCAAGGTACGACCATGGTATCTCGTTGTGTGTGACTGGGCCTTGAGTCCTAAGGAGGCTTCAATCAGTATGCTAATTAACTTGAGGAAATTGTCTGTTAGCCAGCAAATGTAAAACCCAAGGTGTCAAAATACAATTAGGATAGCTCTTGAACCAGCACACCCCCTGCGGAGTGAATTGCCCTACACAGGAGGTGGGAGGGGAGCTCCAGGTTTATAACCTAACTTCAAACGTCTCCGCCAGACGATTTGGAACCGTCAGAAGAGTTTCAATATTGGGGGGTACATCGCCCCCACATACAAGACAGGCATATTTTCATATTCCTGAGGGCCAGACGCACGTAACACATATTTCGGCAAAACTGTATGATGTACGTAGCCCTCCATAATTAATAACTGGCCACAGGAAGCCCACAGGACTCTCATATTTCCTATCAAAACGGAGATCAATTGACAACGACAAAATTGAGGGTTATATCGTCCGTGTGAGTAGCTCAGGGGCCGAGTTATGCTGGGAAATATAACATTAGATTATTCTCAGCCAGCAGCAGGGGAGGGAATTCCCAGCCAGGGCGATGTCATGAGGGGAGGCCTCATGAGCCCAAGACAGAACAGATAAAAGTAGGTGCAGGGATCTGCGCATTGTTCTTCTTCGGGTGGTCTCGTGTGGTGCACGTGGGGGAAGATCCAGGAACTGTGTGGCCACACAGTGCCCCCCTGTGTCCACTAGAGAATAAGGTAGTTGATACATCTGTATACCTGCTTGTGAGCCATAATTTACCTGTAAATGTATTCTGACATATATATATATATATACAGTTAGGTCCAGAAATATTTGGACAGTGACACAAGTTTTGTTATTTTAGCTGTTTACAAAAACATGTTCAGAAATACAATTATATATATAATATGGGCTGAAAGTGCACACTCCCAGCTGCAATATGAGAGTTTTCACATCCAAATCGGAGAAAGGGTTTAGGAATCATAGCTCTGTAATGCATAGCCTCCTCTTTTTCAAGGGACCAAAAGTAATTGGACAAGGGACTCTAAGGGCTGCAATTAACTCTGAAGGCGTCTCCCTCGTTAACCTGTAATCAATGAAGTAGTTAAAAGGTCTGGGGTTGATTACAGGTGTGTGGTTTTGCATTTGGAAGCTGTTGCTGTGACTAGACAACATGCGGTCTAAGGAACTCTCAATTGAGGTGAAGCAGAACATCCTGAGGCTGAAAAAAAAGAAAAAATCCATCAGAGAGATAGCAGACATGCTTGGAGTAGCAAAATCAACAGTTGGGTACATTCTGAGAAAAAAGGAATTGACTGGTGAGCTTGGGAACTCAAAAAGGCCTGGGCGTCTACGGATGACAACAGTGGTGGATGATCGCCGCATACTTTCTTTGGTGAAGAAGAACCCGTTCACAACATCAACTGAAGTCCAGAACACTCTCAGTGAAGTAGGTGTATCTGTCTCTAAGTCAACAGTAAAGAGAAGACTCCATGAAAGTAAATACAAAGGGTTCACATCTAGATGCAAACCATTCATCAATTCCAAAAATAGACAGGCCAGAGTTAAATTTGCTGAAAAACACCTCATGAAGCCAGCTCAGTTCTGGAAAAGTATTCTATGGACAGATGAGACAAAGATCAACCTGTACCAGAATGATGGGAAGAAAAAAGTTTGGAGAAGAAAGGGAACGGCACATGATCCAAGGCACACCACATCCTCTGTAAAACATTGTGCAGGCAACGTGATGGCATGGGCATGCATGGCTTTCAATGGCACTGGGTCACTTGTGTTTATTGATGACATAACAGCAGACAAGAGTAGCCGGATGAATTCTGAAGTGTACCGGGATATACTTTCAGCCCAGATTCAGCCAAATGCCGCAAAGTTGATCGGACGGCGCTTCATAGTACAGAAGGACAATGACCCCAAGCATACAGCCAAAGCTACCCAGGAGTTCATGAGTGCAAAAAAGTGGAACATTCTGCAATGGCCAAGTCAATCACCAGATCTTAACCCAATTGAGCATGCATTTCACTTGCTCAAATCCAGACTTAAGACGGAAAGACCCACAAACAAGCAAGACCTGAAGGCTGCGGCTGTAAAGGCCTGGCAAAGCATTAAGAAGGAGGAAACCCAGCGTTTGGTGATGTCCATGGGTTCCAGACTTAAGGCAGTGATTGCCTCCAAAGAATTCGCAACAAAATATTGAAAATAAAAATATTTTGTTTGGGTTTGGTTTATTTGTCCAATTACTTTTGACCTCCTAAAATGTGGAGTGTTTGTAAAGAAATGTGTACAATTCCTACAATTTCTATCAGATATTTTTGTTCAAACCTTCAAATTAAACGTTAAAATCTGCACTTGAATTCTGTTGTAGAGATTTCATTTCAAATCCAATGTGGTGGCATGCAGAGCCCAACTCGCGAAAATTGTGTCACTGTCCAAATATTTCTGGACCTAACTGTATATATATATATATATATATATATATTCTTTAAATTCCATATTGTATATATTGTAGTTGCTAGTGTGCCCTTACGGCGATTAAAAATATATAATTTAATCTTGGGCTGTTCTGTTATCTCGATCCTGACCCCACGTCTGTGGGCTTGGCTTAATAGTTATCGCAATCGATTGGTGGCAGCGAGTCTATGCCAAGGATCATTATGGGGCGACCCGTGAGATCAGGGGTGGGTTAGATATATTCCGCCGCAGGAGTCGAGTTGAATATATACTTTACTCTCATCGGGAACCCTTCAATCATCGGCATAGTAGAATAGCGGCCTCCTTGCTTATTGTCGGGCAATTCCATAATTGCCCTGACTATAAGAGGGGCACCAGAGAGCGAGTCACGTGCTCTGTCTTGTGGAAAGGAGGGGTGTAACTTCCACTCCTTCCTCCTTTTCATGACACTGTTTATTGATCAGATGAATTAATATGTGAACAAATTCTGCATTCAAACTCTTTGTTACCTAGCACTCGAACAGATACATTTTCCTTACTACTACCCTAGACATTTTAGGTACAAATCCATCCCATCCAAGACCCTTGGTCTTAAACCTATTTATTGCCTATGACAGGGGCAATCTATAAAATATATGACTCGCTCACTATTGAATGTAAGGAATTAATTTAGTTCGCACTGAAGCATACTATTACTCTTAGACATGACAATTTGTATTCTTCTTGGTGATTTAGTCAATTTGTGTGTGCAGTAATTACAAATTGATGAAATCACCACTGGAGCACTATGTTTGCATATGTTTCCCTTATTCCAGATTTAAAAGACATTGACATCGTTGGTGGTAATTTGTTTTTGTTAACTGCAAATATTTAATGTTAAAAATATGTTTTTGTAATTGTGCTTAATTAAAAATGTGGATGATTTAGCGTTTACAGGGCTTAATAGTTCATTATACATTGTTGCCTGCAGAATGACTAAATAGAATTATTAACTGAAAAGTCTCTTTAGTGTTGTCATTCTGTTTGCAGAGTTTAAAGCCACTATATCTTCTCTTAAAGGGAATCTGTCAGCAGGTTTTTGCTACCTCATCTGAGAGCAGCATGATGTATGCAAGGACATCCTGAATCCAATGGTGTATACATGGATTACTGGCTGCAGCCCTTCTGAAACATTCAGAATTTTTAGCTTGAGTCAAAGTTTAGTCATGTAACAGAGTCCAGGGAGCTGCCTCCACCCACACCAGGCTCTCAATAGAGATTGTACATTGACAATTAGGTTCCAATCCCAGCAGGGGGCGTGTCAGACTGCCATGAGCATGACGTTGTAATCCTGCAATGATAAGAGTCCTGCTGCTTAAACAAACATAGCAAATAAACAACAGATCAAACTCTGAGAAAATAGGCAGCCCTGACTTTTCTGTGTTACCCATTGCATCATGCTGGCTTCAGCTTACAGATTCCTTTTAACTTAAAGCTTATTCATTACCTTATCTAAACGTCAATGTGGTCATAAATCAGCATCCTGAGCTATAAATCCTGGCATCACAACAAGCTCTATGAAAGGCTCTCAAGCATCCCATTCTGGAATCTGCAAGAGCAGAAAAGAGCTGTTTGAAACCTAAACCATCAAAATTATTAATTGAACTCAAGAAAAAATTTACAGGTACCGTATACAAGTAACAAAAATGCCACCAAAGGGGTCCATAGTCTTTAAATTTGGAATAGTGGAACCATATGCAAACACATGTAGTGCTCTATGTAGAATTGAATATGGCTCTGTATTTAATATCTTTGTAATATATTTTAATTGATTATGTTTCTGTTTCTAGTAAAGCTCTTGGCAATCTGCACCGTACAAGTGTCCATGTTTTTTATGCTTCTGTGCAAAGTCCAAAGCCATCCAAATGAAATAAAATGGCATTTTAAACACTAATAAGTTTATGAGTGTATTTGTCTGTGCAACGTAAATGAGACTGTAATCTGCTTTTGTGAAGAGACAGGTGTCACTAATAGAATTGTATGAGGTTCAAAAAATTAATTTTGTCCAGCGAAACAATTGTGAACTGTCATGTGGCTTAGTCTTATCCACATGAACAATATTGAATATAATCATTATTAATTTGCACACTCATAAAATTTATTTTCCTAAGAAATGCATTCAAGATCAAGTTGAAAAAAATAGTATACCCAATGAAAGTCTTCGGCGCAAAGCTAAACTTTAGACATAAAAATTCAAGCAAACAAGAATTCAGTTACAATTCAGTCTAATTACTCATTAAACAGGTCTCAAGCAGGCAGTTGACTATAAAAGGGGTTACTTAAAAAAACAAAAAAAAACAAAAACGCTTTCCATTTAATGCTGTCAGCAATAGCACCACATGGAAGAGAAATGTCAGAAGACCCAAGAAAGACAATAATTTCTTTATACAATAAAGGTGAAGGCTACAAGATATTAGCAAAGCTTTATGTCATGCCTTGGAGTTTGAACTGGAGACCTTCTACTCTGTTGTCTGATTCCCTATCTGTTCAGCCACAGCTTGGTGGGTTTGTGGCCTTGTGTTGAATGCCTATTCACTTTCACATTTGCTTCTTTTTCTTAAGATGTGCGATAATCAGCATGTTTTCTCCTTGCTCCATGGGGATCCTCAGGCCTGGGCATTTTCCTTGCCTGAGGGTTTTTTGGCAATTTCCTCTGTGGAAGCATTTTTCTTAGCTCTTGGCCTCATCTATGATGACCCTGACAGAGTTGCAGTAGCTGAATCTAAGGCTGGAGTCACACTTGTGAGAGACTCGCGCGAGTCTCACATCGCATCACCCGGCATGGCCACACACTCTCCTGACTGGAGCGGGTCGGCTGCATATATTTCTTTGCAGCTGAGACGCTCCTGTCCGGTGAGCTGCAGGCCATGTCGGGTGATGTGATGCAAGACTTGCACGAGTCTTTCACAAGTGTGACTCTGGCCTTAGATCTATAAGCTGGTTCAAGGAAGCCATAGAGCTGAAGACTACTGTTCTCAGTTTAGACTCTGGGCAGCAGAGAGACCTCCTGGAATGACTCTGTTTTTCGGAATCAGGTCTGTCAGGGACTTTCGCATCAGATATGGTCATGATGGCTTACAGTCCATGCCGGTAGTTAATGTCACTGGCTGTGCATCTATATAGATGCCTAAGAGAGAAAGACAAGTTCAAAGGCGTCCCCCGATAACAGATTTCTCACTGCCAGTTCACACTAATTAACCCATGCAAATATGTGCTTAGAAAGGAATCAATGAGGGAACCAAACCTGAAGCAACCACTCAGTTTTAATTATTTTGCAGTGGTTCTGGCCATGTTAACAGTCAGTGTTTGAAATATGCTAAGCATTTTCAGAGGTAAAGAGAGGAGATTATGGCTTGTAATGCAGATTCTAGGAGTATGAGATTGCCTTTATTACAGGTGTCCAGGTCTAAGAATGCTAAGGCTAAGGTATTGTCTTCCAGCATTAAAGAACTTGTTGAAATTCCAGGTGAAGGGGTGGTACTTGGTGGTCTAAAGTCAAATCCTAAGCAACATGCTTTTAAGGTTCCATCGTGACCTGTACAAAAAACTGGTCAACCGTTAAATGAAATCTCCTGTCCATAGTGTGTGGTGGCACGAGTGCTAAGTAGAGATGAGCGAACCGGTCCCGGTTCGGCTCGAGGTCGGTTCGCCGAACGGAGCTCCCGTTCGAGTTCGGTTCGTCGAACGTTCGAAAAACCGAACTCGAACTGCATAGGAAACAATGGCAGGCATTCACAAACACATAAAAACACCTAGAAAACACCCTCAAAGGTGTCCAAAAGGTGACAAACAACTCACAACACAACACAAACACATGGAAAAGTGACAAGGACATATACTCATGCGAAAACAAAAGAGCAGGACAAGGAAAAAGTGGAGGACACACAGATATAGGCATGGCACGCCATTCTAAAATCATGTAAAACACCGCAAGGTGACTCCAAGCGGAGTATCCCTTTTTCCAAAAATTAGGGCCCACACACACCCACCCATTCAGTGGCAGCACTTGTGCCCTAGTTATACACTTCACAGCTAGATTTGCATCAAGCACATTCAAAAATAACCCATACTTAACCGTCCCCAGGATGACTCCGGGGTAGGTAGCAAAGTCTTTCCTGATCCCAGCTCTGTTCATCATGGCTTCTTTTAAAAACAATGTAAGCAAGGGTTACTCCAAGCGGAGTCTCCCTTTTTTCCAAAAATTGGGCCCCACACACACCCACCCCTTCAGTGGCAGCAGTTGTGCCCCAGTTGTACACTTCACAGCTAGATTTGCATCAAGCACATTCAAAAATACGCCATAATTAACCGTCCCCAGGATGACACCAGGGTAGGTAGCAAAGTCTTTCCTGATCCCAGCTGTGTTCATCTTGGATCATTTTTAAAAACAATGTAAGCAAGGGTTACTCCAAGCGGAGTCTCCCTTTTTTCCAAAAATTGGGCCCCACACACACCCACCCGTTCAGTGGCAGCACTTGTGCCCCAGTTGTACACTTCGCAGCTAGATTTTCATCAAGCACATTCAAAAATACGCCATACTTAACCGTCCCCAGGATGACACCGTGGTAGGTAGCAAAGTCTTTCCTGGTCCCAGCTCTGTTCATCTTGGCTTCTTTTAAAAACAATGTAAGCAAGGGTTACTCCAAGCGGAGTCTCCTTTTTTTCCAAAAATTGGGCCACACACACACCCACCCGTTCAGTGGCAGCACTTGTGCCCCAGTTGTACACTTCACAGCTAGATTTGCATCAAGCACATTCAAAAATACGCCATAATTAACCGTCCCCAGGATGACACCGGGGTAGGTAGCAAAGTATTTCCTGATCCCAGCTCTGTGCATCTTGGATCATTTATAAAAAGCACAGCAATCAAGGGTTACTCCAAGTGGAGTCTCCCTTTTTTTCCAAAAATTGGGCCACACACACACCCACCCGTTCAGTGGCAGCACTTGTGCCCCAGTTGTACACTTCACAGCTAGATTTTCATCAAGCACATTCAAAAATACGCCATACTTAACCGTCCCCAGGATGACACCGGGGTAGGTAGCAAAGTCTTTCCTGATCCCAGCTCTGTTCATCTTGGATCATTTATAAAAAACACAGCAAGCAAGGGTTACTCAAAGCGGAGTTTCTCTTTTTTCCAAAAATTGGGCCCCACACACACCCACCCCTTCAGTGGCAGCAGTTGTGCCCCAGTTGTACACTTCACAGCTAGATTTGCATCAAGCACATTCAAAAATACGCCATAATTAACCATCCCCAGGATGACACCGGGGTAGGTAGCAAAGTCTTTCCTGATTCCAGCTCTGTTCATCTTGGCTTCTTTTAAAAACAATGTAAGCAAGGGTTACTCCAAGCGGAGTCTCCCTTTTTTCCAAAAATTGGGCCCCACACACACCCACCCCTTCAGTGGCAGCAGTTGTGCCCCAGTTGTACAATTCACAGCTACATTTGCATCAAGCACATTCAAAAATACGCTATTCTTAACCGTCCCCAGGATGACACCGGGGTAGGTAGCAAAGTCTTTGCTGAACCATGACTTGTTCATCTTGGCTTCTTTTAAAAAACACAGCAAGCAAGGGTTACTCCAAGCGGAGTCTCCCTTTTTTCCAAAAATTGTGCCCCACACACATCCACCCCTTCAGTGGCAGCAGTTGTGCCCCAGTTGTACACTTCACAGCTAGATTTGCATCAAGCACATTCAAAAATACGCCATAATTAACCGTCCCCAGGATGACACTGGGGTAGGTAGCAAAGTCTTTCCTGATCCCAGCTGTGTTCATCTTGGCTTCTTTTAAAAACAATGTAAGCAAGGGTTACTCCAAGCGGAGTCTCCCTTTTTTCCAAAAATTGGGCCACACACACACCCACCCGTTCAGTGGCGGCACTTGTGCCACAGTTGTAAACTTCACAGCTAGATTTTCATCAAGCACATTCAAAAATACGCCATACTTAACCGTCCCCAGGATGACACCGGGGTAGGTAGCAAAGTCTTTCCTGATCCCAGCTCTGTGCATCTTGGATCATTTATAAAAAACACAGCAATCAAGGGTTACTCCAAGCGGAGTCTCCCTTTTTTTCCAAAAATTGGGCCACACACACACCCACCCATTCAGTGGCAGCACTTGTGCCCTAGTTATACACTTCACAGCTACATTTGCATCAAGCACATTCAAAAATACACTATTCTTAATCATCCCCAGGATGACACCGGGGTAGGTAGCAAAGTCTTTCCTGATCTCAGCTCTGTTCATCTTGGCTTCTTTTAAAAACAATGTAAGCAAGGGTTACTCCAAGCGGAGCCTCTCTTTTTTCCAAAAATTGGGCCCCACACAGACACCTTATCAGTGGCAGCACTTGTGCCCTAGTTGAAAACAGGATGTTTTGATTTGCATCAAGCACATTCCAAATCCACAAGCATTTACTCTCCCCAGGATGACACAGGGGTAGTAAATTCCTTCTGGATCCATGACTTGTTCATTTTGATGAACGTCAGTCTGTCCACATTGTCACTGGACAGACGCGTGTGCTTATCTGTCAGCACACACCCAGCAGCACTGAAGACACGTTCAGAGACAACGCTGGCAGCTGGACACGACAAAATCTCCAAGGCGTAACTGGAGAGCTCTGGCCATTTTTCTAGATTTGAAGCCCAAAAGGAGCAAGGCTCCATTTGCAAAGTCATGGCATCGATGTTCATTTGGAGATACTCCTGTATCATCCTCTCCAGCCGTTGACTATGTGTCAGACTTGTTGTCTCTGGTGGCCTTGCAAAGGAGGGTCTAAAAAAATTATGAAAAGATTCCATAAAATTGCAGTTACCAGCACCAGATACGGTCCTACTGGTACGGGTAGACTGTTGAAGATGACGAGACCGTCCCATGTTTGTCAAGGTACAACTGGGAGAATGACTCCCTGCACCTGCACGGTTGTTTGGTGGAAAAGCCGAGCTAAGATCGAGTAACAGCTTCTGCTGATACTCCTGCATACGTGCGTCCCTTTCTATGGCTAGAATTATGTCACAAAATTTGGACTTGTACCGGGGATCTAATAGTGTGGCAATCCAGTAGTCATCATCACTTCTAATTTTGACAATACGAGGGTCATGTTGGAGGTAGTGCAACAAGAAGGCACTCATGTGTCTTGCGCAGCCATGCGGACCAAGTCCACGCTGTGTTTGTGGCATAGAGGTGCTAACCGTTCTTTCTTCCTCTGACATCTCCCCCCAACCTCTTTCAACAGAAATTTGACCAAGGTCTCCCTCATCCGCTGAGTCTTCCATGTCCATGGACAGTTCGTCCTCCATTTCTTCATGTTCTCCTGCACCTTCCTCAACATTTTGCCTGCTACCATGCGCCCTTGTTGATCCCTGTCCCCCATGGTCCCATGCCTGCCGCGTTGGTGATGATGAACGTCTGGACCTTGGTGATGTTGTTGTGTCTTGCGCATATGAATCCTCCTTTAGTTCCTCCCCTTCCTGTTGTCCCACCCCCTGACTCCGAATAGTGTTTAGCGTGTGCTCCAGCATTTAAATGACTGGAATTGTCATGCTGATAATGGCATTGTCAGCGCTAAACATATTCGTCGCCATGTCGAAATTGTGCAGAAGGGTGCATAGGTCCTTAATCTGAGACCACTCCATCAGGGTGATCTGCCCCACCTCTGCATCTCGTTGGCCCAGGCTATACGTCATGACGTATTGCACCAGGGCTCGGCGGTGCTGCCACAGTCGCTGTAACATGTGGAGAGTTGAATTCCAGCGTGTCGCCACATCGCATTTCAGGCGATGAACCGGCAGGCCGAAAGACTTCTGGAGCGATGCAAGTCGCTCAGCTGCGGCGCTTGAACGGCGGAAGTGAGCAGACAGTTTTCGTGCCCTGTTCAGAAGGCCATCTAGGCCGGGATAGTGTGTTAAAAATTGCTGGACGACAAGGTTCAACACGTGAGCCATACAAGGTACGTGTGTCACCTTGCCCAGGCGAAGGGCCGCACACAGGTTTGCAGCATTGTCACACACGGCCTTACCAGGCTGCAGGTTGAGTGGAGACAACCATTTATTAAACTCGGACCGCAGAGCTGACCACAACTCCTCAGCTGTGTGACTCTTATTCCCAAGACATGTCAAGCTAAAGACCGCCTGATGCCATTGCGCTCTGCTGCCAGCATAGTAATGAGGGGTGCGTGATTCCTTCTGCGCAGTGAGAACGCTGGTGGCCTGACCAGGCAGGCTTGGGGCGGAGGTGGAGGACCCAGATGAGGTGGAGGAGGCAGAAGCAGTGGCGGAACTTGGACAGACAGAGGATTGACACACAAGTCGTGGGGACGGCATGACTTGTGCCGCAGACCCTTCACCATCTATCACCATAGTTACCCAGTTCCCAGTCAGCGACATGTAACGTCCCTGTCCATGCTTACTGGTCCAAGTATCGGTGGTGAAATGCACCCGTTCACACACAGAGTTTCTCAAGGAAGCGGTGATGTTGTGTGCGACATGCTGGTGTAGCGCGGGCACACCGTTCTTAGAGAAGTAGTGGCGACTAGGCATCTGGTACTGGGGCACAGTGACAGACATAAGGTCTCTAAAATCCTGTGTGTCCACTAGGCGGAAAGGCAGCATTTCGGTAGCCAAGAGCTTACAGAGGGATAGAGTCAACCTCTTAGCTTTGTCATGGGTCGCAGGAAGTGGCCTTTTATTTGACCACATCTGAGGGACAGAGATCTGGCTGCTGTGTGTAGACGGTGTTGAGTAGGGTATCCCTGGAAAAATGCAGGTTTGTGAGGAAAGTGCAGGCGGAGACATGATGTTGCCTTCATCCAACGTTGGTGCTATCGATGTCTGAGAGAGCTGTACACACTCACTTGTTTCCCCTTCCAAACCAACTGACGACCTACCAAGCAAAGTGCCTGTTGTGGTTACAGTGGTGGAAGTTGTGCGTGGAAAAACAGGTGTGACAGCTGTCCCCACAGTCCTAGAAGATGAAGAGCGCGCGGATGCACTGGAAGGGGCAGGCGGTGGATGGTTCGCTCCGCTAGGCCGCATTGCAGCACGGTGAGCTTCCCACCGGGACATATGATATTTATTCATGTGACGATTCATGGAAGAAGTTGTCAAACTGCTGAGGTTTTGACCTCTACTAATAGAACCATGACAAATTTTACAGATCACCTAATTTGGGCGATCTTTTGCTATGTCAAAAAAGGACCAGGCTAGGCAAGGCTTAGAGGGCATGCGACCTGTTTATCCACCCCGACTAGTGCTCAGAGGCAGAGTGGTGGCTGAGGATGCAGTTGTAGACATGCTACCAGTACTCCGACTCTGTCCAGGAAAGCGCAAGGTAACTTCATCAGTTGCATCCTCCTCCACCACCTCTGTTGACCTCCTCGAGTGCCTGACTGTGGGTTGACAGTAGGTGGGATCTACAACTTCATCATCAATTGTTGTGTTTGCTCTCCCCTCCCCCTCAGACCGAGCCTCTTCTTGCCCTGACCGAATATTTAAGTTGTCATCCCAATCGGGTATCTGCGTCTCATCTTCATCAGTATGTTCCTCATTGTCTATAACCACAGGTGTTACAGTTTGTGACAAAGGGTCAACATTATGCTCAGAAACTTGGCCCTCACGGCCTGAATCAGAGTCACAAAGGTTCTGGGCATCACTGCAGACCATTTCCTGTTCTGTACTCACTGTAGCTTGGGAGCAGACCTCTGATTCCCAGGCTATAGTGTGACTGAACAGCTCTGCAGACTCAGCCATCTCAGTTCCACCATACTGTGCAGGGCTGATGGAGACTTCAGAGCTGGGAGAAAGCAAGTTTGATTGGGATGACAACTCAGAGGACTGGTGTTTTTTGGATGCGGTACTTGAAGTGGCTGAGAGGGCACTTGTTGGACCACTTGAGATCCATTCAAGCATTTTCCTTTTTTGGCTATCATCTACCTTTGTTCCTGTTGTTCGTGTCCGTAAAAAAGGGAGCACATCGGATTGTCCACGGTAAGTAGTAGACATCTTACTTTTGCTGGTAGATGGTCTATCTTCAGCAGATGATAATGGAGCTTTGCCACCTTCCCCACGGACAAACCCTTTTTTTCCTTTTCCACCACGCCTCTTCCCCTTTCCACCAGCATCTGTCATTTTGCCGCTCATGTTGATTGCGACAAGATTGTGCACTGAAAATGTGGTAGTAAAAATTGAGAGGTGGTGTAGATTGCAGCGGTGGTCTAGCTTTATTAACAGCAGAATAATAAAGAATAAATATCCCTGACAATGCAACTACGGCCCTTAAACTGGCAGCATAAATTGCTAGTATAATGGATTAGTAATAGTGATGAGCGAGCATGCTTGTCACTACTCGGTACTCGCACGAGTATCACTGTACTCGGGCTGCTCGGCGGGGACCGAGTAATCTCGCGATACTCGTGCTTTACTCGTGGTCTTCATTTCTGCATGTTGGCGCTCTTTTGAGAGCCAGCCCTCATGCAGGGATTGGCTGGCAGACCACTGCAATGCCACAGCCCTGTTAGTTGTGGAATTGCAGTGATTGGCCGGCCTGCACAGCGTCACCGAGCCTTTATATAGGCCGGCGCGCTGTGCTCTGCTCACAGCTATTCTGACAGTGAGTGTAGGGAGAGTGTCGCTGATTCAGGGAAAGCTTTGCGGCCCTTTATAGCTTTTTCAGTTGCAGGGCTGCAAACAGTGTGACCAAAAGTCCTTCTCAGGACTATTCTAGTTGTATACAGGCAGGCAGGGTATAGCCAGGTCGGCGTACAGTAGCAGAGTCCTTCTCAGGACTATTGTTGCTATATACAGGCAGGGTATAGCCAGGTCTGAATACAGGCTAGTGACCAAAAGAGTCCTTGTCAGGACTATTGTAGCAGTATACAGGCAGGCAGGCAGGCAGGGTAGTGGTGACCGTATACCAGCCTTCATATCTGGGGCTGGTGTACACAGTGTAAAACAGTCCAGATAGTGTCTGACTTGTCTGTACTGTAATTGTCGCTCCCCAAAAAAACCTGTTAGGTTATTATTGCGTCCGTGCTTGGTTTTTAAAACCGCACGTGTGTGCCTGTTGGTGGCAGCGTACAGGTGCACTGGTGTGCGTTTACCAAACTATTATATAACGCACAAGTGTAGTGTATAATACACGTCAGTCAGCAGTGGCTGATAGTGTCAGAGTTCTTAATTTTTGCTCCTAAAACCTGTGTTAGGTTATTATTGCGTCCGTGCTTGGTTTTTAAAACCGCACGTGTGTGCCTGTTGGTGGCAGCGTACAGGTGCACTGGTGTGCGTTTACCAAACTATTATATAACGCACAAGTGTAGTGTATAATACACGTCAGTCAGCAGTGGCTGATAGTGTCAGAGTTCTTAATTTTTGCTCCTAAAACCTGTGTTAGGTTATTATTGCGTCCGTGCTTGGTTTTTAAAACCGCACGTGTGTGCCTGTTGGTGGCAGCGTACAGGTGCACTGGTGTGCGTTTACCAAACTATTATATAACGCACAAGTGTAGTGTATAATACACGTCAGTCAGCAGTGGCTGATAGTGTCAGAGTTCTTAATTTTTGCTCCTAAAACCTGTGTTAGGTTATTATTGCGTCCGTGCTTGGTTTTTAAAACCGCACGTGTGTGCCTGTTGGTGGCAGCGTACAGGTGCACTGGTGTGCGTTTACCAAACTATTATATAACGCACAAGTGTAGTGTATAATACACGTCAGTCAGCAGTGGCTGATAGTGTCAGAGTTCTTAATTTTTGCTCCTAAAACCTGTGTTAGGTTATTATTGCGTCCGTGCTTGGTTTTTAAAACCGCACGTGTGTGCCTGTTGGTGGCAGCGTACAGGTGCACTGGTGTGCGTTTACCAAACTATTATATAACGCACAAGTGTAGTGTATAATACACGTCAGTCAGCAGTGGCTGATAGTGTCAGAGTTCTTAATTTTTGCTCCTAAAACCTGTGTTAGGTTATTATTGCGTCCGTGCTTGGTTTTTAAAACCGCACGTGTGTGCCTGTTGGTGGCAGCGTACAGGTGCACTGGTGTGCGTTTACCAAACTATTATATAACGCACAAGTGTAGTGTATAATACACGTCAGTCAGCAGTGGCTGATAGTGTCAGAGTTCTTAATTTTTGCTCCTAAAACCTGTGTTAGGTTATTATTGCGTCCGTGCTTGGTTTTTAAAACCGCACGTGTGTGCCTGTTGGTGGCAGCGTACAGGTGCACTGGTGTGCGTTTACCAAACTATTATATAACGCACAAGTGTAGTGTATAATACACGTCAGTCAGCAGTGGCTGATAGTGTCAGAGTTCTTAATTTTTGCTCCTAAAACCTGTGTTAGGTTATTATTGCGTCCGTGCTTGGTTTTTAAAACCGCACGTGTGTGCCTGTTGGTGGCAGCGTACAGGTGCACTGGTGTGCGTTTACCAAACTATTATATAACGCACAAGTGTAGTGTATAATACACGTCAGTCAGCAGTGGCTGATAGTGTCAGAGTTCTTAATTTTTGCTCCTAAAACCTGTGTTAGGTTATTATTGCGTCCGTGCTTGGTTTTTAAAACCGCACGTGTGTGCCTGTTGGTGGCAGCGTACAGGTGCACTGGTGTGCGTTTACCAAACTATTATATAACGCACAAGTGTAGTGTATAATACACGTCAGTCAGCAGTGGCTGATAGTGTCAGAGTTCTTAATTTTTGCTCCTAAAACCTGTGTTAGGTTATTATTGCGTCCGTGCTTGGTTTTTAAAACCGCACGTGTGTGCCTGTTGGTGGCAGCGTACAGGTGCACTGGTGTGCGTTTACCAAACTATTATATAACGCACAAGTGTAGTGTATAATACACGTCAGTCAGCAGTGGCTGATAGTGTCAGAGTTCTTAATTTTTGCTCCTAAAACCTGTGTTAGGTTATTATTGCGTCCGTGCTTGGTTTTTAAAACCGCACGTGTGTGCCTGTTGGTGGCAGCGTACAGGTGCACTGGTGTGCGTTTACCAAACTATTATATAACGCACAAGTGTAGTGTATAATACACGTCAGTCAGCAGTGGCTGATAGTGTCAGAGTTCTTAATTTTTGCTCCTAAAACCTGTGTTAGGTTATTATTGCGTCCGTGCTTGCATTTAAAAACCGCACGTGTGTGCCTGTCGGTGGCAGCGTACAGGTGCACTTGTGTGCAATTTCCAGAAACTTTGATATAACGCACAAGTAGTGAATATACACGTCAGCAGTGCACAGCATTGCAAAATGCGCAAGGGCATTGGCAAGGAACAAGGAAGTGGACGTGATGGTGGTGCAGGCAGAGGCCGAGGTCGTGGGCAAGCTCTAATTTCGCCACAACAAAGGGCCACATCTAGTCGCTCGCACGTCCTGTCCCAAATTCTTGGGGACCGCAGCAGTACACCGCTCTTGAACCAAGACCAGTGTCAACAGGTTGTTAGTTGGATAGCGGATAATGCTTCCAGTCAGATTGGCACCACCACAAACACTCTGTCTTCCACACGGTCAAGTGTCAGTAGCCGTGATACTGCACCGCACATTTCTGAACCTGATCCTCCTTCCTACCACCAGGCTGAGTACACGTCCTCCTCGGACATTAATGATCCCACACTTGGACACTCGGAAGAGCTGTTCACGTTTCCATTCACACATTCTGGCCTCTCGCCAGCTCATATTGAAGTGGGTCATGAGGAGATCGTCTGTACAGATGGCCAAATATTTGAGCAGCCACGTTCTCACGAAGTTGGCAACGTGTCTCAACAAGTGGTGGACGATGATGAGACACAATTGTCAGCAAGTCAGGAGGAGGAGCAGGGTGCGGAAGAGGAAGACGACGTGGTGGATGATCCAGTAACTGACCCAACCTGGCAGGAGGATATGCAGAGCGAGGACAGCAGTGCACAGGGGGAGGGAGGCGTAGCATCACAACAGGCAGTAAGAAGCAGGGTGGTGGCCCCAGGCAGAAGTCAGGCAACCGTTCCCCGGAACAACACGACGACACAAGGTGCCTGTACAAATGTTAGGTCTTCACGAGTCTGGCAGTTTTTTAAGTTGGATCCAGATGATTCAAAAAAGGCCATTTGCAACACCTGCCGTGCCAGCATCAGCAGGGGTACCAAAACTAGCAGCCTGACCACCACCAGCATGATCAGGCACATGTCAGCCAAGCACCCGACTTTGTGGGAAGTACAACAGAGTCGAGGAGCAGTGCTTGCTGATGTCACTGCTACGTCTTCGCTGGTTGTGCATGCGAGCCAATCCTCTGTCCATGCTGCCTGCGAACAAGCCTCCTCCACTCCTGCACCTGCAGTTGCCTACGCAGAAAGAACACCATCATCAAGCACGTCCTTGTCCCAGCGCAGCGTTCA
Source organism: Anomaloglossus baeobatrachus (assembly GCF_048569485.1). Classification (NCBI taxonomy): domain Eukaryota; kingdom Metazoa; phylum Chordata; class Amphibia; order Anura; family Aromobatidae; genus Anomaloglossus; species Anomaloglossus baeobatrachus. The sequence goes on from NC_134353.1 coordinate 192,624,158, forward strand.
GTTATCCATTCAGCAAACCTTTGAACGCAGGCGCAAATACACTGCCAACACCCCACATGCCACAGTTCTAAATGCTAACATTTCGCGACTGCTTGCGCTGGAAATGTTGCCTTTTAGGCTGGTGGAGACAGAAGCATTCCGTGGCCTGATGGCGGCAGCTGTCCCACGTTACTCGGTCCCCAGCCGCCACTATTTCTCCCGGTGTGCCGTCCCCGCGTTGCATAACCACGTGTCACAAAACATCACACGTGCCCTGAACAACGCTGTTTCACCCAAGGTCCACCTAACCACAGACACGTGGACAAGTGCTTGTGGGCAAGGCCGCTACATCTCGTTGACGGCACACTGGGTTAATATTGTGGAAGCTGGGACCCAGTCTGAGCGAGGGACGCAACACGTCCTTCCCACACCAAGGTTTGCAGGCCCTACCTCAGTCAGTGTTTCACCCACACTCTACAGCTCCGGAATGTCATGCTCTTCAGCCTCCTCCTCCTCCTGCGCATCCTCATCCACTGTGCCCTCCACACCAGTCACAAGCTGGAAGCACTGCAGCACTGCCTCGGCGAAGCGGCAACAGGCTGTGCTGAAGCTAATCTGCATAGGTGACAAACCCCACAATGCAGAAGAGCTGTGGACAGCTCTGAAACAGCAGGCAGATCACTGGCTCACACCTCTGAACCTAAAGCCAGGAAAGGTCGTTTGTGACAATGGCCGGAACCTGGTGGCGGCTTTGAGGCGAGGCCAGCTGACACATGTTCCATGCGTGGCCCATGTGCTCAACCTCGTGGTTCAGCGGTTTATAAAGTCATACCCAGAGCTGTCTGATCTGCTGGTAAAAGTTCGCCGCCTGTCTGCACATTTTCGAAAGTCACCTACTGCTTCAGCCGGCCTTGCCGGCTTTCAGCGCCGTTTGCATCTTCCGGCTCACAGACTGGTGTGTGATGTCCCCACGCGTTGGAATTCAACTCTGCACATGTTGGTCAGGATATGTGAGCAGAAGAGGGCAGTTGTTGAGTACCTGCATCACCTAAGCCGTCGGGAAATGGGTCAAACTCCACACATAACACCTGAGGAGTGGAGATGGATGTCAGACCTATGTACCATCCTCCAAAACTTTGAGGACTCCACCAAGATGGTGAGTGGTGATGACGCCATTATTAGCGTCACCATACCGCTACTCTGCCTTCTAAAACGGTCCCTGCTGAAAAACAAACATGATGCATTGCAGGCGGAGCGCGATGAGTTGCAGCAAGAAACAGTAGTGGGTGTGGGTGATAACACACAGCCCAGCCTCGTCTCATCACAACGTGCAGTGGAGGACTATGACGAGGAGGAGGATGAAGACATGGAGCAACTCTCCGGCCAAATTGAGGATATGACATGCACACCAGTCATATCCTCGATTCAGCGTGGCTGGCCAGAGGACAGGGTAGATGAGGAGGAGGAGGAGGAGGAGGAGGAGGAGGAGGACAGCATGTTCAGTCATCTTGTTGGTCAGGCTACTGAAGTCCTGGCTGTTAAGAGTCTGGCGCACATGGCTGACTTTATGGTAAGCTGCCTGTCTCGTGACCCTCGCGTTAAGAACATCTTGGCCGACAATCATTACTGGTTGGTAACACTGTTAGACCCACGCTACAAGGAGAACTTTTTGTCTCTTATTCCCGTGGAGGAGAGGTCAACCAAAATGCAGCAGTTTCGGAAGGCCATACTCACGGAAGTAGGCAAAGCATTCCCCTCACAAAACGCTAGCGGCATAGGTCAGGAATCAGTGGACAACCGAGGCGTACAGCCGAGAGAGGCACAAGTCCAATCCGCCAGAGGTAGGGGAACAGTCTTTAAGATGTGGGACAGTTTTCTCAGCCCCTCACGTACCACAGCCCCTGAGGTGCGGGGTAGTGCCACAAGAAATCCTAAGTTTGCCCAGATGCTGAAGGAGTACCTTGCAGATCGAACAACTGTACTCCGACATTCCTCTGTGCCTTACAATTATTGGGTATCCAAGCTGGACACGTGGCATGAATTGGCTCTCTACGCCTTGGAAGTCCTGGCCTGCCCTGCTGCTAGCGTTTTGTCAGAGCGTGTTTTTAGTGCCGCAGGTGGAATCATTACAGATAAACGCACCCGCCTGTCAACTGAAAATGCTGACAGGCTGACTCTGATAAAGATGAACAAGGGTTGGATTGGGCCAGACTTCACCACACCACCAGCAAATGAGAGCGGAGTTTAAAGTTTGCCATGTACCTCCACTCACCCATGGGTACACTTCTCGACTTTGGATAATCGCTGGACTGCTCCTCCTTCTCCTCATGCGCCATCATGATGACCGTTACAATAGTTAGGTCTTTGTTTCAGGTATACCCCCAGTGGTAAATTTTTTCGCCCATTCTTTGCAGAATGGACATTACAACGACAGGAGACCCGCTCCTTTGCAATGGGAACAATGTTTTGAGGCCCTCATGCACGTCTCTACCCAGGGACAACGTGGAGCCTCCCAATTTTTGGCTGCCCTGCCTAAGGGCTATACTGAAATACACCCACTTCCTTACAATGGGCACTTCAGGTTTACAGGCCATCATGCACGTCTCTATCCAGGGACAATGTGGAGCCTCCCAATTTTTGGCTGCCCTGGCAAAGGGCTATACTGAAATACACCCACTTCCTTACAATGGGCACTTCAGGTTTACAGGCCATCATGCACGTCTCTATCCAGGGACAATGTGGAGCCTCCCAATTTTTGGCTGCCCTGGCAAAGGGCTATACTGAAATAGACCCACTTCCTTAAAATGGACACTTAATGTTTTGAGGCCATCATGCACGTCTCTACCCAGGGACAATGTGGAGCCTCCCAATTTTTGGCTGCCCTGGCAAAGGGCTATACTGAAATACACCCACTTCCTTACAATGGGCACTTCAGGTTTACAGGCCATCATGCACGTCTCTATCCAGGGACAATGTGGAGCCTCCCAATTTTTGGCTGCCCTGGCAAAGGGCTATACTAAAATAGACCCACTTCCTTACAATGGGCACTTCAGGTTTACAGGCCATCATGCACGTCTCTATCCAGGGACAATGTGGAGCCTCCCAATTTTTGGCTGCCCTGGCAAAGGGCTATACTAAAATAGACCCACTTCCTTACAATGGGCACTTCAGGTTTACAGGCCATCATGCACGTCTCTATCCAGGGACAATGTGGAGCCTCCCAATTTTTGGCTGCCCTGGCAAAGGGCTATACTGAAATAGACCCACTTCCTTACAATGGGCACTTCAGGTTTACAGGCCATCATGCACGTCTCTATCCAGGGACAATGTGGAGCCTCCCAATTTTTGGCTGCCCTGGCAAAGGGCTATACTAAAATAGACCCACTTCCTTACAATGGGCACTTCAGGTTTACAGGCCATCATGCACGTCTCTATCCAGGGACATTGGTGAACCTCACAATTTTGGACTGCCCTGGCAAAGGAAAATACTACAAAGACTCACTTCCTCAAAATGGGCACATTAGACTCAAGAGGCCTTCATGTACGTCTCTTCTCAGGGACATCGGAGTGCCACACAATGTTTTCACGTAAAATCTTTCATGTATTAATCTCAAAAAGTAACATACACCAGCTCTATCTCACTATTGGGTATGTGCCCTTAACATTTCTGCCATGAAAAATCATTTTGGGGTCATTTTGGAAGGTTTTCTGGTGAGTCCGTAAAAATGGCGTAAAACGCGGACAAAATTGTTCACAGCTGTGACTTTTGAGTGATAAATGCTTCAAGGGGTCTTCCCCATGCTGTTGCCATGTCATTTGAGCACTCTTCTGAGACTTTTGTGCCATTTTTAGGGTTTCTCCATGCTGCCGGGAGGTCATTTCACAAAAATACTCGGGTCTCCCATAGGATAACATTGGGCTCGTTGCTCGGGCCGAGTACACGAGTATCTTGGGAGGCTCGGCCCGAGCTTCGAGCACCCGAGCTTTTTAGTACTCGCTCATCACTAATTAGTAACTATGAGTTGGAGTGTGCAATGCAGGCAGAGGTGCTGCAAATATCTGTGCACTACTGGGACTATACAGAAGTCCAACAGCCACGTTTAGGATGCCACTAAGTTCACTCAGTGTTTGCTAGTATAATGGCTTAGTTATAATGAGTTTCAATGTGCAATGCAGGCAGACGTGCTGCAAATATCTTTGCACTAGTGGGACAATACAGAAGTCAAACAGCCACGTTTAGGATGCCACTAGGTTCAATCAGTGTTTGCTAGTATAATGGCTTAGTTACAATGAGTTTGAGTGTGCAATGCAGGCAGACGTGCTACAAATATCTTTGCACTAGTGGGACTATACAAAAGTCCAATAGCCCTGTTTAGGATGCCACTAAGTTCACTCAGTGTTTGCTAGTATAATGGCTTAGTAACAATGAGTTGGAGTGTGCAATGCAGGCAGACGTGCTGCAAATATCTTTGCACTAGTGGGACTATACAGAAGTCCAATAGCCACGTTTAGGATGCCACTAAGTTCACTCAGTGTTTGCTAGTATAATGGCTTAGTAACAATAAGTTTGAGTGTGCAATGCAGGCAGACGTGCTGCAAATATCTTTGCACTAGTGGGACTATACAGAAGTCCAATAGCCACGTTTAGGATGCCACTAGGTTCACTCAGTGTTTGCTAGTATAATGGCTTAGTAACAATAAGTTTGAGTGTGCAATGCAGGCAGACGTGCTGCAAATATCTTTGCACTAGTGGGACTATACAGAAGTCCAATAGCCACGTTTAGGATGCCACTAAGTTCACTCAGTGTTTGCTAGTATAATGGCTTAGTAACAATAAGTTTGAGTGTGCAATGCAGGCAGACGTGCTGCAAATATCTTTGCACTAGTGGGACTATACAAAAGTCCAATAGCCACGTCTAGGATGCCACTAGGTACACTCAGTGTTTGCTAGTATAATGGCTTAGTAACAATGAGTTTGAGTGTGCAATGCAGGCAGACGTGCTGCAAATATCTTTGCACTAGTGGGACTATACAGAAGTCCAATAGCCACGTTTAGGATGCCACTAAGTTCACTCAGTGTTTGCTAGTATAATGGCTTAGTTATAATGAGTTTGAGTGTGCAATGCAGGCAGACGTGCTGCAAATATCTTTGCACTAGTGGGACAATACAGAAGTCAAACAGCCACGTTTAGGATGCCACTAGGTTCAATCAGTGTTTGCTAGTATAATGGCTTAGTTACAATGGGTTTGAGTGTGCAATGCAGGCAGACGTGCTGCAAATATCTTTGCACTAGTGGGACTATACAAAAGTCCAATAGCCACTTTTAGGATGCCACTAGGTACACTCAGTGTTTGCTAGTATAATGGCTTAGTAACAATGAGTTTGAGTGTGCAATGTAGGCAGACGTGCTGCAAATATCTGTGCACTACTGGGACTATACAGAAGTCCAACAGCCACGTTTAGGATGCCACTAGGTACACTCAGTGTTTGCTAGTATAATGGCTTAGTAACAATGAGTTGGAGTGTGCAATGCAGGCAGACGTGCTGCAAATAACTTTGCACTAGTGGGACTATACAAAAGTCCAATAGCCACGTTTAGGATGCCACTAGGTACACTCAGTGTTTGCTAGTATAATGGCTTAGTTATAATGAGTTGGAGTGTGCAGAGGACAGGAGGGTACAGTGCCAGGATTGTGGGGCTCTGGGTAGAGGAATGGAAGCCTGCCTTTCTATTCCCTCCTAATGGGGAAATGCAGCGAGGAAATCCCTGACCTTAGCTACACAGACGCTGTCTCTGTTTTCAGGACCTGTCACCTATGGCTCTGACCCTGCCGGTACGAGCCCTTAAAAGGGCTGATAGAAAGTGCTCTCCCTAAGCTGTCCAGCGCTGTGTATGGAGCGCATACAGCAGTATCGGCGATAGGACTCAGGACGGAGCTGCGCCAGTGATGTCTGACACCAAGGACGCAGAAGGCAGATAATGGCGTGCTGGAGGAAAATATCCGTTTTTATAATGCAGGGACATGTGACATGGACATCCTATCACACATGCCGTTGCTTCTCTTGCTAAAAGTCCACTTAGCTGTGTGTGTGTCTGGGATTGGCTGCCATAATGGCCCTCCCCACTACACGCGCGCGTTTAGGGAAGGAAGACAAGGAAAAAAAAGAAAAAAATGGCGATCGCCATTATACAAACAGCAGTGATCTGAAGGCGCTGTTGTTCACGCACACTATACACTGAAATTTCATAACAGTGTGAGTCACAGAGTGACTTACACTATTACAGCGGAAAGCCAGCTTGGAATTAGCTGTTTTTTTTGCTGCTAGAACCGTTCTCGAACGTTTCTAGAACTATCGAGCATTTGCAAAAAGCTCGAGTTCTAGTTCGATATAGAACAGGCCCCAAAATCACTCGAGCCTAGAACTGGAGAACCTCGAACCGTGAACCGCGCTCAACTCTAGTGCTGAGTTCACCATTTTCAGCATCTGGTCAAGTGGAAGATTCATGGTCATTAAGAATACTCCAGGGTGTACTTTGAAAGTCTTCAAGTGGATTGCCCTGTGTGCGAAGTCCATCTGCAGCATCAGATGGAGGGAGGTCTGCTGAGGGACCAATGGCTCCACGTAGAAAGAGAGGTACTTTCATGCTGTGGGGTTTGAACTGATGACCTTCTGCTCTGTGGTCTGCTTTCCGTCCTGATCAGCCCCAGCATGGTCAGTTCCTGGCAAGTGCTGAATGCCTATTTACTTTCACATTTGTTCCTTTTTCTTATGGTTTGCGGTTATCACCTGTTTTCTATCATTCATTGACTATCGAATCATATTTTGAGTGTTGCTATTATACAAAAAAAGAAAAAATCGAGCTCACCTCACAAAAGACATCCTGGTGATCGATGTCAGGAAGCATGAGATTCTTCTGCTGTAACATCGTCTTGTGAAGAACACCAGATGCGTTTCGAGCAATCCTGCTCTTAGACTTAGGCTATGTTCACACAGGTTTTTTTTGGTGTGTTTTTTTCCTGACCAAAAACCTGATCTTTTGGCAGGAAATCTCATTTGAGTCATCTGCGTTTTTGGTGCGTTTTTTAGTGGCGTTTTTGCTGCAGATATGGTGCGGATTTGCTGCATTTTTTCTACAAAATGGGTTGTATCAATGAAAAAACACTGCAAAAATGCTGCAAAGAATTGACATGCTCGGTGTTTGAAATCTGCAGAAAAAACTTAGTTATTTGACAAAACAGGAAAAAATCTGCAGATGTTTGTGTGTGTGCATGACGTTTCAGAAATCTCATAGACTTTGATGGGACTGTAAAAAGCAGCATTTTATTAGCATGGATTTGCATAAAATCAAGGCAAATTTACAGCAAAAACTTACTAAAGAAGTTCTGGTGAACACAGCCTTGGTGAGTATTCAGAAAAAAAAAACGCATGTAGCGCCTAAATAGAGTAACACATTAAGGGTATGTTCACACAGGGCTTCTTTGGTAAGTTTTGTTGCGCTTTTTTAGCTGCAGATTTGCCTTGATTTTATGCAAATCCCTGCTAATAAAACACAGGTTTTTACAGTACAAGCAAAGTCTATGAGATATCTGAAATCTCATGCACACACACACACACACACAAACACCTGCGTATTTTTTCCTGACTGTTTTGTCAAATACCTGTGTTTTTGCTGCAGATTTAAAAATAATAAGCATGCCAATTCTTTGCAGCATTTTTGCAATGTTTTTTCATTGATACAAGCCATTTTGTAGAAAAAACGGACCAAAAACATACCAAAAAACACCAAAAATGCCACAAAAAATGCACCAAAAACACACCAAAAAACACAGGTGACTCAAAGTAGATTTCCTGCCACAAGATCAGGTTTTGGTCAGGAAAAAACTTACCAAAAAAGCCCTGTGTGAACATAGCCTTAGATCTAAAACATTAAAGGTGTGTTACCAAGGCAAATGTGGAACTTATTAAGAACACAGATAAGAACAAATGAATGAATAAAGACAACATAGAATGATGAAATATATTAACAATCAATAATGAAGCATGATTTCACTTTTAAGATTTAAACCAAATGATTTTTGAGTACCTAGCGAAAAAATCCCAAACACTTCATTATTCCGCAAGATCTGTTCACGATCACCTCCATAGATATGGTTTGTAATGCTTTCAATAGCATATACCTGAAAATAATTTGTGCTACGTTTATGCCAGGTGATGAAATGTTTGGCTGCGTTAGAAATATTTCTATCTGAGGAATCTGTTACGTTCTGTAAGTGCTCTCTGATCCTACATTTTAATTTTCTTTTTGTGGAACCCACATATTTTAGATTACATTGTTTGCAAAAAATAAAATAAATGACGAAGTTTGAATTACAATTAAGGAAACTCCTGATCTTATGTGTTTTACTATTATCAAAATTGTTGAAATCTTGTTTTTTTCACAGAGAAAGTATTACCCGAGGTGATTTTTTGGAATGTTTTAGTTTGTATTTTGAACTGTGGAAACCACTTTACTCTAAATTCAAAGAATGTAATATTATTTGTATGAAAGGAATGCGTAAATTGTGGATTGAAATCACTAGTGTTTAGATATGTGACAAATGAAGATACTGTATGTTACTGGTAGTATCACCCTCCCATACGACGATCAAATCGTCTGTATACCTATCATACCACACCATGCTATAGATGTAGGGATTCTGATGATTGTATATAAAACACTCCTTCCACCAAGCCATAACTAAATTTGCATCAGAGGGAGAAAATTTGGCACCCTTGGCCACCATTTTTTTTGCAGAAAAAAACGTTTTTGTTAAGCATAAAATAATTGTGTGTGAGAAGATATGATAACACATCATGCATATAATTTTGTAATTCTGGTGTGTAATTGGCATATTTCACAATATGATGATCTACTGGTTGTAAGGCAACATGGTGTGGTATGCAGGTATACAGCGAGATGACATCACATGTTAGCCAAGAACAATTTTTTGACCAAGTGTAACGGGGGACTGGCAGATTAGGATAAGGTGGTATATATCCCAATCGCCAGTCAGGGCCCACCGTGCTCCAGATGACAAAGGAGCTGGTAGCAACCCAAAGGTTAGGCAGAGAATACAGAGCTGGGTGGCTCTAAAATAACACAGGAGACCTGTGAACCGGTCACGTGTGTAGGGACATGTCAGACGGGACGACAACCCAGCTAGTGTTTCGGTGTACCTGTCGTGCTGCACCGACCACGCGTGCAGAGAACACGTAAGGCCAGGTGGTGATCAGGTAACGTTGATCGGAAGACAACAGCGAAAATGCTCTGTCGGCCACGTGTGTATGACACATAAGACCGAGCGGTCTCCCAATTAGCGTTTCTGGACACCGGAGCTTTCAACTGGCCACATGTGTACAGGACACGTCAGGCCAGGTGGTCACACTGGTAGCGTTGACTGGGAAGCCGTTACGAAGAGAACAGGTGGCACAGCAGCCACAGCCCAGTTGACTACACTGGGCTGTACTAGCAGGACTGGACAGTAGGAGGTGAAAGCCCGGCACCTGACCCTACCATGCTGAGCCATGGGTGTCTTGGAGTAACAAGCACCAGATGCCTAACACCTGTCTACCACTTCCAATCTAGTGGATTTGGCCACAAAGAGACTCAGTGCATGGAGGTGTGCACAAAACAATGGCATAAGTGAAGACTGCGCACTTCCATGTTGTCTCCAGCCCCTTTTATAACCTAGGTCCACCCCAAACCCAGGGTGGACCACAATGGCACCTCCAGGGGCCAATAGCGGAGTGCCACGTCATCAGTGACATCACCAGCGGCTTATCTGGAACTGCCACGTCACTGATGATCTCATGGCAGCCACGCCCCAAACACCTCACCAGTCATCATCTGACGACCAATGGTGGGGTGCCAGGTCATTGGGGTGGGCCTCCACGAGCCAGTGCGGAGTGGCCACATCATCAAGACATCTGATGCATGCCGGCCTATCAGGGCCTGCCACCTCACGGACATGCCCAGTGAGGTCCTTACCGGACCTAGCCTCTGATGCACTAAGTGCCTGAGCATGTTCAGTAGCCTGAACAACAGTCTCATAAATCAGACTGAGCATGTTCAGTAGGCACAACAAAGGACTTAGACATGTTACGATGTCCAAGTACCTGTACAAAGAGGCTTTTTGCACTAAGTGTAGGAGCATGCTCAGTAGCCTGAACCAAGGACTTTGCCTCATAAATGGCACTATCAGGCTGAGCATGCTCACTAGGCGAAACACTGAACTTAGGCTCTGGCTGGGGTAAATTGATACACGCATGTGCACTAGCCGCCTCTCCACACTTAGCCGTGGAGGAAGAAGCAGCCAGCTGAATGACCCAAGGCACGGCCAAAAACTGCGGCCGGCACCTGGGGGCACCTGAAACCGCAGCAGGCTGCTTGCAGCTACGGCGGCGCCAATTCGTAACACCAAGTGACATTGTCAAACAAATCCAAAATATTCCTTGAATCCTGCACGTAGCCAGGAATACGTTGGACTAATTTTTGCAGTGAAAAATCCAGCCATTCCCCCAGACGTTCATTAATGGATCCTCTTCCAGGGACAATGGGTCTCATGGCAGGTGGATAGATTTATTATGTGTTTTGGGCCGGGTGTGCATGATGGGAATGACTGGGTTGTCAACAGTCATATAATCAATTTGTTTTATGTTATTTTATTTTTTTTTAATGTTCAAAGATAAACCCTTCGAAAGAATTTTTTTTATTTTTTTTCAGCAAAAATACTAGTAGGATCACCAGATAACGTAATATAAACTTCAGTGTCAGAAAAAATACAAATTAAAACGTTCCAAAAAAATCAATTCAGGTAATACCATATTAAATGAGACCAGTTTTCACCACACACACACACACACACTATAAAATCTATTGCGGTGGAGGAAATGATCAGAGCTAAAAGAAATAGTGATGCACTTTCTTTACAAAATGAACTAACTTGTATTGAGGAGCATTTGATTAGACACACACATGAAACAGAGGACTCGGTTATTATAAATACCCCCACTCTGGTCTTCATGTATAGTAGTTTTTTTTTAAGCCCATTTCTAAAATTGTTAAACAAAACCTAAATTTATTAAAAGGGAACCTATTGTGGTTTCTATTTTGAATAAGGAAATTAGGCTTGTCTCATGAAGAGCAACGACTTTGGGACAGTTTCTTTTCCCTAGATTGATAAAATCCCAGGATCAAGTTTCTTATAAAAAAATCATGACTTGCAGTGAACAACATCAAATGTGGTTTCTGTCCCTGCAGGACATGTACCTTCTCTGTGAAAAAACAAGATTTCAACAATTTTGATAATAGTAAAACATATAAGATCAGGAGTTTCCTTAATTGTACTTCAGAATCGTCATGAATAATATTTTTTGCAAACAATGTAATCTAGAATATGTGGGTTTCACAAAAAGAAAATTAAAATGTAGGATTAGAGAGCACTTACATAACATAACAGATAACTCAGATAGAAATATTTCTAATGCAGCCAAACATTTTATCGATTGTCATAAACGTATCACAAATTATTTTCAGGTATATGCTATTGTTAAAAATGTGCTCCTAAAGGTGACTGTGAACAGACTTTGCGGAACAAGTTTACAAGGTACTCAAACACCATTTGGCTTAAATTTTAAAAGTGAAATCATACTTCATTATTGATTATTAATATAATGCTCTCTTTGTTCTCTATTGCTACGCTTGATTTATATGTTTTATTTCATCATTCCATGTTGTCTTTGTGAAGCCCCAGCAGTATTGTGTCGGTGCATTACCTTCAGGGACTCCACGCAGCTGGATCCTGTCACAGGTAGGAGATCTTCTATTTAGGATTGTCGTGACGCCACTCTCAGAATTGCGGTCAGTGGGGACCGCCACTGCAGATTAAGGGACGCCTGGGGGGGGCTGATGGTGGGTGCAGTCAGTTGTAATAGCCTCCTGAGAGTGAGGCAAGCCCCAGGGCCCTGTGTAGGTGTGTAGAACCACAAGGCGCAGAATAACTCCACACAAGCAGAATGTCTTTCAGGGGTTTTACTCACTGTTGATGGCAGGGTGAGTAACCCGGGCGTAGCTGGGATGAACCAGGCTGGAACCAGGTATCCTTCAGGCTGACTGATGAGGGTGGCTACCGACTCGCCTTCCTTAGCCCTTCTGTGGTTTGTGGTAACCCCGACTTTTAGTCCCTATGGGGGTCACCCAGGGAAGTAACTGCTCCCCTCGTTTGTTTGCCGTTTGCTTGTCGCCTGGACCAGATCACTCCAGCTGCTTGCCTCCTGTGAACTATGGGCCCTAACTGTGGCTACGTGGCTGCGGCTTTTGTGGTGTTGTGGCGTGGGCTTTAAGGGCCCCACACCGGCAGGTTTAGCAAGGAAAGGTGGATCTATCCCCGCACCGGGATCTGCCGCCCGTTTGGGCCTGGTACTCCCTGACAGTCTCCGTACTTTCCACTACGCGGCTCTCTCTCCAGCTGTGTGTGGTGTTCGGGCAGCACTACCAGGTGACCGTTCTCCCCCGTCGGTAGTCACTGCGCGGACGCTGTTAGACTGCAACAGCTCCAGGGTCTGCTTCTGCTCTTCCTGAGCTGCACACTAAACTGGCTCACTCGTGGGACCTGCACTGCTGCTCCTGTCTGAGCTCCACTTCCATGCTCCTCACTCCTCCACACTCTGCTTCAGACTGTTTACTCCTCCTTCTCTTTTCCCCTTGTGCCTGCCTACGCCACCTAGCAACCAGGCTCTCTACCACACCCCTTGAGTGGAGATGGAGGCTTCGCCCCCTCCACTCCTCAAGTGGAGGTGAAGGCTTTGCCCCCTCCTGGGATCCCCAGGGGTCCTCCCAAAGGTACATGTGTGAGACCTGATCACTATGCGCCTGTGTAGTCACACCTCGGTCAGCCTTCTGGATTACCTGTGTTGTACTGTCCCCAGCATGGGTGCAGTACTCAGTGGTGCCTGACCAGGTCAGGGGCGCCACATTCCCCCTTAGTTATCACCAGCACGTCCTCGGGCTGCAAGACAACATTTTAAAATGCGTAAAACATTAAAACATTGTAAAACATTTTAAAACCACCAGGTACCATACATCACCACCCTCCACCCACAAGTCCGTTAACCCACCCAAAACCCTCTCACGTTGGCCACGCCTTCAGTCACTTCTGGCAGGATGTAGAGGCGGCTTTCATGGGCTGGTGGTTTCAGGGTATACCTGGCCTGGTGGAGCCGCGCCTTCAGCCTCTTCTGGCAGGATGTAGAGGCGGCCTCCACAGTTGGTGCTGACCAGGTACCCCCTTTGTGGTGGAGAGCCAGGCCCCATAAACAGGCGTGCTCCCTAGTTGCAGGCGAGCCAAGGCCCCATAAACGGACGTGCTCCCTGGTTGCAGGTGAGCCAAGCCCCTAAACAGGCTGGCTCTGGTGATGGTACCTCTGGGGTAACTATGTACACTGCGAGAGTTTGTGGCTATAGCCAGTTCATAGCCTTAAGGTTTATGGGTTTCTCACATTAGTTCATGTGGGCACATTTCTTGAACATTAACGTTGCAAACTGGTCAAAACTATAACTTGCTGTACTTCTTTCTTTACTTTACATAGATTCCTCCTCACCAGGGCTTGGGCCTGTAGGGCTGCGGCACCTGTTGTTTTCTCCATCCTTGTCTTTTCCTTCTTCTTCTGTGTCTGTTTCTTTTTCTGTTGAGACAGCAGGTTCACTGTAGGGATTTCTGGAACATGGTGTAACATCCAATGCATACCATCCTCTTTCTCCTTGGTGCATGGTGAATTCCACTGAATCTCCTGTCCGTAGGTTCCTTCCTGGATGTCCTCTGGGCAAATGGGCTCTTACGTCTCTTCTATTAACAAAGATGCCTTCTTTTATACCAGGAGCTACTATGAAACCATATCCACTCTTCAAACTGAAATCCTCTACTACACCACGACAAAGTGGACCTCTAACCTGGGATTTGGCCCTTCTCAGGAACCGTTTCTCTTCCAAGTCTCTGGCCATGACTTCGTCTTTTCTATCCGGAGATTGCGGTGCAGGGGAAAACTTTGTTCTGCTACGGCGCCGTGTCTTGCGGGCTGGGTTCTGCTGGGTTGCGGCTTCACTGTTTGCAGGCTCCCTGGTGAGGTTTCTGGACAGATCTTCTTCAGCAGAGGGTGTCGGGCTCTCTTCATCCCAGCGGGAATACGGCAGCATCTCTGGCGCGGGGCATGGATCCACTGCTGATGGCTCTGGGCATGGATCCCCTGCTGATGGCTCCGGGGTCAGCTTCTCAGCTTCCTGGCCTCCTCTCCCCCTTAGTTCTTCTAAGCACTCCTGTGGTGGCAGCGCCGGGGATGGGTGGTCATCAGCAGGCCCGGGCGGGGGACTCTTTGGCGTGGTTGATGCAGAAGTCGCCTTGGGGGTGTGCGGAGGGAGCAGATACCGATCCACCATCTCTTGTGGGAACTGGGCCTCTAGGTCAGCCTTCAGCTTCCAGTATTCAGGGTCCTCTCCTATCAGGGACTTCCTAGCAGGGACTTCCTTAGACTGGGGAGCGGTGTCTGCTCTGGCCTTGCAGGCCGGGGTAAACAGAGGTACATTCTTGTCTTGGCGGGCCGCGCCTGACATGGCGGCGGCCTGGTCTTGGCGGGCCGCGCCTGACATGGCGGCGGCCTGGATCAGCGTTGCTGTTGCAGTCTTAGCGGGCATCGCTACTGTGGCCGGTTCTTGGCGGGCCGGGCAGGGCATCGCTGCGGCGGCCTGGATTGGCGTCGCAGCTACGATGGGATCTGTGCAGGCTGGGCTGGGCGTCGCTGCAGCGATTGGAGCTTGGCGGGCCGGGCAGGGCATCGCTGCTGCGGCCTGGTCCTGGCGGGCCGCACCTGGCGTGGCTGCGGCCTGGTCCAGCGTCGCCGCGCCGGGCGCCTCTTCAGGGACCGCGGGCGTGGCAGCAGGGGTCAGGGCACTCGCGCTGGCAGGGGCAACACTGGACTCACCCATCGGTGGCACCATCGGGGTCTGAGTCGTCGCCGCTCGGTCTGGCACTCGTCGCGCAGCTTTTTCCTCATAGGCCTGCACCGCGGCAGCCATCTCCAGAAGCTCCATGCGTTCCTCTCTGATCTGCTCCACGACCCGGGTCTCCAGTCGGTCGCAGAACTGGGCAAGCTCCCGATACCACCAGGCAGCGGAGCCTGGTTCTGGGTTTCTGCGTTCAGACGCCATTTCCTCTGCGCCTTCTTCTGCACGATTTCCCAGCAGTGGACTCGTCGCTGCCTCCAGTAGCAGGCTCTTCAGTTTCTGCTCTGCCTCTTCCAGCAGCAGGCTTCTGGCTCCCTTTCTGTCCCGACGTCTCTGAACGCCTCCGCTCTCTTCACTTGCGAGGTCAGGACTCTGCAGGGGATCTCTGGGTAGCCACACCTCTTCGTGGGCGGTAACTTCTCCCAGCGCGGGCTGCTGTTGTTTTTCAGCGCGCTTTTCATGGTGGCAATATGGCGGCGCTTCCAATTTTTCAAGCGGACCGCCCAGGCACATGGTCACCTGTCTGAACAGGTCTAGTCCTTATCCTGTTCGTGACGCCAGATGTGAAGCCCCAGCAGTATTGTGTCGGTGCATTACCTTCAGGGACTCCACGCAGCTGGATCCTGTCACAGGTAGGAGATCTTCTATTTAGGATTGTCGTGACGCCACTCTCAGAATTGCGGTCAGTGGGGACCGCCACTGCAGATTAAGGGACGCCTGGGGCTGATGGTGGGTGCAGTCAGTTGTAATAGCCTCCTGAGAGTGAGGCAAGCCCCAGGGCCCTGTGTAGGTGTGTAGAACCACAAGGCGCAGAATAACTCCACACAAGCAGAATGTCTTTCAGGGGTTTTACTCACTGTTGATGGCAGGGTGAGTAACCCGGGCGTAGCTGGGATGAACCAGGCTGGAACCAGGTATCCTTCAGGCTGACTGATGAGGGTGGCTACCGACTCGCCTTCCTTAGCCCTTCTGTGGTTTGTGGTAACCCCGACTTTTAGTCCCTATGGGGGTCACCCAGGGAAGTAACTGCTCCCCTCGTTTGTTTGCCGTTTGCTTGTCGCCTGGACCAGATCACTCCAGCTGCTTGCCTCCTGTGAACTATGGGCCCTAACTGTGGCTACGTGGCTGCGGCTTTTGTGGTGTTGTGGCGTGGGCTTTAAGGGCCCCACACCGGCAGGTTTAGCAAGGAAAGGTGGATCTATCCCCGCACCGGGATCTGCCGCCCGTTTGGGCCTGGTACTCCCTGACAGTCTCCGTACTTTCCACTACGCGGCTCTCTCTCCAGCTGTGTGTGGTGTTCGGGCAGCACTACCAGGTGACCGTTCTCCCCCGTCGGTAGTCACTGCGCGGACGCTGTTAGACTGCAACAGCTCCAGGGTCTGCTTCTGCTCTTCCTGAGCTGCACACTAAACTGGCTCACTCGTGGGACCTGCACTGCTGCTCCTGTCTGAGCTCCACTTCCATGCTCCTCACTCCTCCACACTCTGCTTCAGACTGTTTACTCCTCCTTCTCTTTTCCCCTTGTGCCTGCCTACGCCACCTAGCAACCAGGCTCTCTACCACACCCCTTGAGTGGAGATGGAGGCTTCGCCCCCTCCACTCCTCAAGTGGAGGTGAAGGCTTTGCCCCCTCCTGGGATCCCCAGGGGTCCTCCCAAAGGTACATGTGTGAGACCTGATCACTATGCGCCTGTGTAGTCACACCTCGGTCAGCCTTCTGGATTACCTGTGTTGTACTGTCCCCAGCATGGGTGCAGTACTCAGTGGTGCCTGACCAGGTCAGGGGCGCCACATCTTTATTCATTTATTTCTTGTTATCTGTATTTTTAATGAGTTCCACATTTGCCACATTTCCTCCTCCTCATTCAACTCATTCAACAAGCCTATCCATCAAAGTTGATGGCTGCTCACTCTCCCCAGTCTCACAAGCTCGTTACCTCGAGTAAAGCCTGCTTTACATGTTACGATTCTGCATACGATATCGTATGCGATCGTAACCGCCCCCATCGTATGTGCGGCACGTTCAATTTTGTTGAATGTGCCGCACAAACGATTAACCCCCATCACATGTACTTACCTGTCCATACGACCACGATGTGGGTCGTGAACATCCACTTCCTGGAGTGGGAGGGACGTTCGGCGTCACATCGACGTCATGCGGCAGCCGGCCAATAGAAGCGGATGGGCGGAGATGAGAGGGACATAAACATCCCACCCACCTCCTTCCTTCTGCATTGCTGGCCGGGAGCCGCAGGACGCAGGTAAGATCTGTTCATTGTTCCCGGGGTGTCACACACTGCAATGTGTGCTACCCCGGGTACGATGAACAACCTGACGTTCAATTCATGAGGAATGAACGATGTGCATGCGATGAACGTTTTACCATTCATTCGCAATCGCACGTAGCTGTTACACACTACAATGTACCTTACGATGCCGGATGTGCGTCACTTACGACGTGACCCCGCCGACACATCGTAAGATATATTGTAGTGTGTAAAGCGGGCTTAACCCTCGACTTTCTATCCTTCAAGCCACACATCCAAGCCCTTTTCACCTCATGCTGACTACAGTTCAAAAATATCTCCCAGATTCGTACTTTCCTTAACCAAGAATCAGCAAAAACATTGGTGCATGCCCTCATCCTGTCCCGCCTTGACATCTGAAACCTTCTGCTCTGTGGCCTCCCTTCCAACACTTTGGCACCCCTCCAATGTATTCTAAAGACTGCGGCCCGATTAATCCACATGTCCCCTCACTATTCCCTGGCCTTGTTACTCTGCCAGTCCCTTCACTGGCTTACCATTGTCCAAAGACTCCAGTTCAAAACACTAACCATGACATACAATGCCATCCACAACTTGTCTCCTCCTTACATATGTGACCTAGTCTCCTACCTGCACGCAACCTCAGATCCTTACAAGATCTTCTTCTCTACTCCTCTCTTATCTCCTCTTCCCCCAATCACATACAAGATTTCTCCTGCACCTCCCCCATACTCTGGAATGCTCTACCCCAGCATATCAGACTCTCGCCTACTTTGGAAAGCTTCAAAAGGAACCTGAAAACCCACCTCTTCCGAAAAGCCTACATCCTACAATAACCCTCAGTCCATTACACCACTGCGCAACCAGCTCTGTCCTCACCTATTGTACCCTCACCCATTCGCTGTAGACTGTGAGCCCTCGTGGGCTGGGTCAGTTAACAGGAGCAGTGGAGGTCAAGAAAAATTTCTGTGAGAGCTGCTGGAAGGATTGCTATAGATTCAAAACAGAACCACCCGTTGACTGTAAAAGACCTTAAGGAAGATTTATCAGACTCTGGAGTTGTGGTACATTGTTCTACTGTTCAGACACACCTGCACAAATATTGCCTTCGTGGAAGAGTCATCAGAAGAAAACCTCCCATGCGTCCTCACCATAAAATTCAGCATCAGAACTATGTAAAGGAACATCTAAAAAAGCCTGATGCATTTTGGAAACAAGTCCTGTGGACTGATGAAGTTAAAATAAAACTCTTTGGCCATAATGATCAAAAGCATGTGTAAAGAAGAAAGGGCACAGAATTTCAGGAAAAGAACATATCTCCAGCCATTAAGCATAGATTGGATCATGCTTTGGGGTTGTGTTTCAGCCAATGCCACAGGGAATATTTCATGGGTAGAGGGAAGAATGGATTCAAACAAATTTCAGCAAATTCTTGATGCAAACATAACACCATCTGTAAAAAAGTTGAATTTGAAAAGAGGATGACTTCTACAAATGGATAATGATCCTAAACACATCAAAATCCACAACAGACTACCTCATAAGGCGCATGTTGAAGGTTTCACAGTGGCCCTCACCGTCACTTAATCTCTGAACACCATTGAAAATCTATGGCTAGACCTCAAAAGAGCAGTGCATGCCAGACGACCCAGGAATCTCACAGAACTGGTAGACTTTTACAAGGAAGAATGGATGAAAATCCCTCAAACAAGAATTGAAAGACTCTTGTTGGCTGCAAAAAGCATCTAGAAGCTGTGATACTGTCACAGACGTCTCTCATTATTAGGAGACTTGTGAAAGGTTTGGGCCCAGAGTCTCATTTAGCATTGTGAGACTCTGGAGATTAAATGTATTTTCCTTTCTTTTGGTGCTCCATGGGTTAATGTCAGTTTTCCTCGCTAGAAGCTTGGGATTACCTCTCCTCTACTGCATCCGGATGTGACCACATCCATCACCTTTAAATAGAGTCATTTTCCACTAGATGGCACCTGTTATACGGAGTCCACATTCTGACACCAGCCTTGGAGGAGGAAGGTACCTGCTGCTGGAGCCCTTGCTTTTTGTAGTCCTGTTGGTGGAAGCATTCCTGGCTGCAGCCCTGGTGTCTGGCTACTGGAGTGAAGTTTGGTGTTATATCCTTTTGTTGATTCCCCTGTTTGTCTACTTTCCCTTATGATGTATTAGTGCAGCAGTGGGACTAGTGTCTCTTGACAGCAATCTCACTAGTGAGGGTGAGTACAGGGCTATTGGGGGCATTAGGTATCTTGCTTGGTGATGTGGTGAAAAATCCCATTCAGAGATGCCAGGCAGCTCAGCTAACAGCTCAGGTGAGTTCAGGAGGTGTGCTCTGACCCCTCTCCCTAGCAGTAGAGCAAACTATTGTTAAAGTGTCTCTGTTGTATCCAGTATGTGGTGGCACTCGAGAGGAGTTCCTTAGTGTTGGGTGGAACTCTGGTAGTTATATCCTGACATTATAACTGGCCCTTATATATTTTTTTTCTACTAGATTCTCTATACAGGAGGCGTCTTGAAGCTGTCATCCCCAACAAAGGCTTGTGTATGCATTAATAAATAAATTCAGTAAGCGTGTTCAATATCTTTTCCCTGTGTCGTTTCTCATTATTACTCATGATTAAATTTATGGTTTGATTTCATATAAATAGCACCTTTTGAAATATATTTACTTAGAAAATTGGTTATGTGTTCAACACTTACTTCGCCCAGTGTATGTATCTATCTATCTATCTATCTATCTATCTATCTATCTATCTATCTATCTATCTATCTATCTATCTATCTATCTATCCAGCCTATCTAAAAAGCTAGGAAATTGAAACAGCACATTAGAAAATGAGAGATGGGTTCAATGCCTCTTAAAATACCATATATCCATATATTTTTTCTAATCTATCTCTCTATCTATTTCTCTATCTATCTCTCTATCTATCTATCTCGCTATCTATCTATCTATCTACACTATTCACAAAAAGTTAGGGATATTTGCCTTTCGGGTGAAATTTCATGCTAAAATGCTCTCTAGCCTTTTCAGGTGACCTGAACTTTTGAATATACATGTTCAACTGTTCAATCTTTAGTACTTTTTGCCTAACTTGGTGTTCTCTAACAAGGAGCTTTATTGCAAATTTCTCAACAGGTGTTTGATCCTTGAATCACTTAATACATATCAGGGTTCAATTAGAATTGGAATTTAATCAGTCCTCCTCATCATCCTGTTCAGATTTTGACATCATGAGACCAAGGCGTCATTTAACAATTGACTAACAGTACCTCACCGATGTGAGATTTTAAGCAGGATGTTCCCAGATAGAAGTAACCACTGAGCTTAGAGTGTCACAGAGTGTCATCAACAGGTTACAACAGACATACAGGGAGACTGGAAGAGTCACAGAAAGCCATAGAAGTGGACATCCTTTGACCACATTCCATACTGATGAACGCTTTATTGTGAACAATGCCTTTTGGAACCAGGTGATGAATGCCACACAACTCCAGGCTCATTTAAGGGAGGTGAGGCACCTAAGTGTCACATCAGACCACTAAAAACTGTTTGCGTCAGTGTCATCTGCATGCTAGACGACAAACCTTTGGTAATGGTGGGTGGTGCTACAGTGTGGGCAGATGTGTCTAGTCAATACAGAACTGCCTTAAACATTGTGAGTGGTATAGTCACAAGCCCCTAATTTCATTTTCATGGACAACAATGCTCCAGCTCATCAAGATTGTATCATATGGGAACGGCTGCTGGAAAATAGGGTACCTCATATGGAACAGCGTGCATTTTCTCCAGACCTGAATCCAGTATAAAATCTATGGGATCAGCTGAATTGGTGTGAAGAGGCTCAGTCGTAACCCTATACGCCAGAACCTCAATGACCTGAGGATTGCGCTCCAAGAAGAGTGGGATGCCATGCCTCAGCAGACAAGAACTCTACTTGTGAACAGCAGGAGATGTCGTTGTCAAGCTGTAAATTGTGCTCAAGGTCACTTGACAAGTTATTGAGACAATGACATTTTTTAGGGGAGGCATAACCACCACTGTTGTCGGTTTTTGTTTCTTGTTTCAATAAATTGTTTGATATGATGAAATCAGTGATTTCAAATCACCATTGCATACTGCTACTAAGATGTCCTACTTTCATGATAAAATATCAATGTAGAGTGAACTTTTTACGCTTTACACAAATTTATCTCTCTCTATATCTATCAATCAATCTCTCATATACAGGATCCTTTCCACAGAAAATCCAAAAAATCCCACTAAGTAATGTGTAAAATATAAGTAACAGAATTCAGCATCAGACTGGGAAGTGTTCACTTCTAAAATATATTAACACTTTCATAGTTAAAATTGATACAGTTTTGGTGACAAAAGTAATTTTCTCTTATCATATACTGAGCTTATTATGAATATGTATATTACAGCACAAGAACTAATGGTCAATCCTTTGAGGTTTTTACAAACGTGGATTGGATAATAATCTTATGTATAGCACTGCTTAAGTTAAATATACATTAATGTAAAGAATATCTGTAGGGAACATCTAATTCTAGTTCAAAACCATTTAGAATAAAAGTTATGAGCAACTGAAATTAATGATATAGATAACAGATGTTTCTATACCATGTCCAGAATATAGCATAGTCTGTTTCTAGTCCAAAATTAATTATTTCTATTTGATGATATTACTGTTTTAAGTTGTTAAAATAAGCATCTTGAAATTCTATATTTCAAAGGTGTCTTCTTTTTGTTCTTCTTCATTTTAGATTAGATAGAAGGCTTCCTTAGGCGGGCTTTGCACACTACGACATCGCAGGCCGATGCTGCGATGCCGAGTGCGATAGTGCCCGCCCCCGTCGCAGCAGCGATATGTGGTGATAGCTGGCGTAGCGAAAGTTATTGCTACGCCAGCTTCACACACACACTCACCTGCCGTGCGACGTCCCTGTGGCCGGCGACCCGCCTCCTTGTTAAGGGGGCGGGTCGTGCGGCGTCACTGCGACGTCACACGGCAGGCGGCCAATCAGAGCGGAGGGGTGGAGATGAGCAGGATGTAAACATCCTGCCCACCTCCTTCCTTCCGCATATCCTACGGAAGCCGCAGTGAGGCCGGTAGGAGACGTTCCTCGCTCCTGCGACTTCACACACAGTGATGTGTGCTGCCGCAGGAGCGAGGAACAACATCGGACCGTCGCGTCAGCGTAATCATGGATTACGCCGACGCTGCACCGATGATACGATTACGACGCTTTTGCGCTCGTTAATCGTATCATCCAGCCTTTACACACTGCGATGTCGCATGCGATGCCGGAAGTGCGTCATTTTCAATTTGACCCCACCGACATCGCACCTGCGATGTCGCAGTGTGCAAAGTGCCCCTTAGTGTCAGCTCACACATGTCACAATTGTTTTATAAATCAGGCTTCCAGAAACTGATGTATTGGCTATAAAAGGAATCCCATTTGGATGCAATAAAGGGGTTGTCTGTCTACCAAACTGATGGACTATGTTTAAAATTGGTCAGCAATTTCAGTAGGGTGGTGGTCTGACTCCAGGTATAATGTATCAACAAAGAAAATCATAGATCTGTATATTGGCTGCTCTTGGTTACTGAAGCACTTCTGCCGTTCATTTCTCCCATTCATTTCAAAAGTATCTGAGCTCTGGCACCCAAAAACTGCCACTACTTTGTATACTGTTTACATCTGTCCACCATCAATGCTGTAAACAGTTTATCACTGGGGGTGCAATATCTTGGACCCTTACCAGTCTTATGCTGATGACCTATGCTAATGAAGGACCGTCAAACAGTAATCATAGATCCTCATAGTCAGTAGCTTTAATTTTTAAAGCTTAGCTGTTTGTACTGCAGATCCTTCCCTCTGCCTAAATCATAATTTTTGTCTGCCATGTTGTAGCTCACATTACCTATTATTTCTTCCTACCCTCTCTATTGTGCCCAGTGCACTCTGGTATTCAGTTCTCTCACACAACAGAACGTGCCTGAAAGGAGGTGAACCACAACCCAGGAATGGGGCTGACAATTGTGCTGCATGCAGAAAATATTTATTGGTCTCCCCCACTACGCATTAAGCTTGCTAGCTACTATCACTTTAATTAATGCATGATGGTTACAGTTTTCAGATAAGGTACAATGCTTTACAGTTACTCCCATAGTTGAGCAAACATTCTTTAAATGGAACTGGTCAAGTGAAAAAATGGTATAATCCTGCATATGTGGGGTTAATGTTCAGATTAATAGCATTTTGAACCTACTCGGTGCTCGCACTTAGAGCCCCACTACCGGAAGAAAATGAACTTCATTACTCCTGGCAGCATTCGGCATCCAGACATAGGAGTGGTGCTGGGGTTCAGTCACAGCTGAGTGTATGGTCAGCAGAGGTTGCAACTATGCCCTCTGGCGCTGACTGACAGTTCTAATGCTGAGCTCTTATGGGAGTCCGCTGTCAGTGGAGGACACGGCTAAAGATGCCGCTCATTATGCACTGAGTAGTGACTGAATAAGCACCAGCACCACCCTTAAGACTTGAAATCCTATGCTGCTGGAAGGAATATAGTTCATTTCCTCATGGCAGCCGAGCTCTGAGCGCCAGGGCTGGGCTGAATCAAAACACTATTAACCTGCAGATTGACCTCATATTTGCAGGTTAATAGCATTTTTTAGCATGACAGGTTTGTAATACCCTGTGGTCGAGGGGGGTTTTCACCAGACACGTCGTCGGGCCAGGGGTGCAGATGCTCTTCGTTGTCGCGGGCTGGCCTGACCCGGTTTCGTGACCCCGAGACATACAGGAGGGAGAGGAAGGCGATGTACGGGAGGCGGGATGGAGGATGAGGGAGGTAGTAACGGTGAGGAAGTCTTTTTAGATCGTGACGCCACCTATGGTCCATGGCCAGAGATGGGCTGCCACTGCGGGTGTTGCTCACCGGGGCTGATGGTAATGGTCGCAGCCGGGATGGTGTCGCTCCCCATAGGCGGAGCAGGATTACCCCAGGGAGGATGACGGAGGACGAACGGGGATGGTGGTAGTCCCCGTGGGCGTCGCAGCGCTGGGTGATGGCAGAGGTAAAGGAGAGGCAGAGACAGGGGCTGCGATTCCAGGTCTTTTACTCACAGGTAGTTCAGGCGCTGCGTCAAATTACCGATCTCTGCCACGATGGACTCCAGCCGATCCCGGATCTGTGTGTCAGCCTATGGGCCCTTCCTCCTTTTGTGCACAAAGTATCGGATCCTCGTGGCGTGAAGCACTTGACCTCGGTGTCAGTAAAGTATCCCGTTCTGTATGCTGATAGTGCGGTTCCAATATGGGGCTGGTCAAGGACCTCAGCCCCGGATCCTATATGCTATTTGGCTCTAGACTTGGTGGGACAGGTCCGGTGACTTTTCTAGACGTTCCCGTGACCCTTGCAGAGTTGGTAGACAGCGTGAGGTATGCCTGCCCTAGTATTCTGTATCCCGACAGCACCGGTCCTGTAGAAGCAGCCGCTTGCTTCTCCCCAGCAATCGTATTCAAACCGCCTTGGCACATCCACTCTGCTCTGTGTTTGTAGCTGTTCCTCCTTTGTTATAATTGTGTTGTGTGTTCCGAGCTGTTGCCACAGCCGTTGCCACCGTACGGTTCACTGCTCTCACTAGGTCAACCTGCTCTTCCCACTGTCTGCTCCTCACTCCCCCTGGTGGTTGCTTCCTCCTGACCCTGAGTCCCGGTTCCAGTGGATCGGGAAGCCCCTGGTGCAGTGGCGTCCTGTAAACCCAACCACTGTAGTGACCCCCTACTGTGACCCAACCCTGGCCCAGTCCCCATTGGGGAGGGCAACCCACTGTAACCGTGTGTGTATCTTGGTGAAACCAGTTACCGACCTTCCTTGGACCCAGGAAGAGTACTAAACCCTAATGGAGGTGCAGTACCCTGTGCCGCCTGAATCTCCAGGGGCACCACAGGTTCTCTTTAACATCAAGTCTAAGATGGCTGCCAAGTCTTGTCTGAGTCTTCCATGCTGCTTCTCACTCCCACAATACACCCTAACTATGTGTTATTTCACTGGTTGAATAAAAATAGCTTTTTATCTGCAAAAGTTAGAATTAACCCTTACCTCTCACAATTCATGCTTATTGATGAACACTATGGTCACTTATATTCAGCAGAGAAAAGCTCCAATTACCACAGTACAAATCCACAATGGATGAACTGGGATAGAGCCTCTTTAAGAGTATCACCCGAGTGTGGAGTAAAAGCACACTGTTCAACTTGACACCAACTTTACTTACACCTCTTTGAGTCTGTGTTCCACTTGTACATTACTCTCAGTCTGTTACGGTTGTCTCCTTGTTTTTGGAGACTAGTGGCAGCTTGAGGACTAGAGCCCCTTATCTCTATCTGGAGACCTTGGTGACCATTCAGCTGGCCCACGATGGTGCACCATCACATTATGGGTGTCAAGTCCGAGCATTCCTACATGAACAGTGTCCTGGAAAGTGGATTGGTCATCGTGGGCCAGTTGAATGGCCACCAAGGTTTCCCGATCTGACCACCTTAGACTTTTATCTTTGGGGTCATGTGAAAGAAATTGTCTATGCTGTGAAGATACAAGATGTGCAGCATCTGAAACAACGGATACTGATAGACTGTGCTAGCATTTCCTCTGTGGTGTTGCTATCAGAGTGTCAAGAGTGGGAGAAGAGGGTTGCATTGATAATCCAACACAATGGGCAGCACTTTAAACACATTTTACAAGTGGTCATAAAATTGTAAATAACTAATGAATGAAAAAGGTTTTGTTGAAACCAAGCACACCATTGTTTTTCTTGTGAAATTCTCAATACGTTTGATGTGTTACATGACCCTCTTCCCATTGGAAAAAGTAAAGTTGGATAAAAAATGGCCGACTTCAAAATGGCCGTCATGGTCACCACTCATCTTGAAAAGTTTCCCCCCTCCCATATACTAATGAGCCACAAACAGGAAGTTGATATCACCAATCATTCCCATTTTATTTAGGTGTATCCATATAAATGGCCTACCCGGTACACTGATTCACTGCAGAACTATCTGTTAGGCCATGTTCCGGGGTGTTCTTACAGCTGCCACTCACATTGCTGACTGTAATCTCATCAACACACCTGGATGACTGATAACCGCCAGCTACTGGGAGGAAGACAGTTCATATATTACCGGTAGCCGCACTTACAATAAAGCATCGGGGCACATTTCTAATGCTATTTACCTTCAGATATAGTATTAATATGCAGGTAAATAGTGCTATCCAATGTGACAAGGTCCCTTTAATTCAGGGTTGAGGCTGCTGTAATCAGAGGACATTATAATCTAGTAAATTCTTTCTACAGTTTCTAATTCCCTATACTCTCCTATTCTCATTTTCTCTGTTGTTATCTCTCTGATTCTCTGCTATTCTTCCTGCCTGTACAGTAAACATCAACAAGAAAGAATTAAGAGGATGAAATGAATCTCCCAAACAGCACAGAGCACATAAATGAGAAGCTATAACTTCCACACTATGGTGCATAAGTTAAGTGGATTTTTGAAGGAACACTTTAAATAATTAAATTGACCTCACTTTTAATTCTCTCATGTATAATCTTTCATATCTCTCATATATAGTTATACCAAGGTTACATAACATTTGAAAATATTTAGACGCTCTGATTTTGTGATAACCCGCTACCATAGCAGTCTAGAAAATATATCTGGTTTTTTTTCTTGAACAATTAGACAAATATTAAATAAACATAAAAATAAATATTCAATTTGTAAATTTACATATTAACACGAAGCTAAGTATTAGGTATTAACCACAATGGCATGTATGTAGAATAGCACTGTGTAACCAGAGTCTGTTTCTTTAGAACGATGAACAGCATAGTGCGCCGTATACTAAATTTGATTCAACATGTCATGAACATAATAACAGCCATTAATATTCTCTTGTACAGAGGATTGGGAATGTTGTATAAAATTATGGGTCGCGTATTACACGTAAGTTTGGCAGCAACCTGCTGACTTTGCTACTGAACCAGAATAACACAACATGTTTAATGTGTTCCCTACAATAATTAATTGATGCCATTAAATGCGATGCTCTGTAAATGCCTATTCAATTTTGTTCTTTTTTCCCCTTCAATGTAAAGAATTATGAAAGATTGATGCATCCAAAATATCAAAAGGCCATAAGTAATATGTATAATCAGTGTGTAGGCTTTATGTTGATATTTTTCCAATACTGTATTGTACTAACATAGAATTTTAACCCCTTCACCCCCATATTTTCCGTTTTGTTTTTTTGCTCCCCTTTCTCGGAGAGCCATAACTTTTTTATTTTTCCGTCAATGTTGCTATATGAGGACTTTTTTTTTGCGGGATGAGTTGTACTTTTAAATGAAACCATGAGTTTTACCATATAATGTACTAGAAAAAGGCAAAAAAATTCCAAGAGCGGAAAAGTGCAAAAAAAAGTGCAATTGTACAATTGTTTTGGGGATATTTTATTCACTGTGTTCAGTATATGGTAAAACTGATGCATCAGTGTGATGCCTCAAGTCGGTACAAGTTCGTAGACACCACATGTGTGTAGGCTTACTTTTCTCTAAGGGGTTAAAAAAATTCACAAGTTTGTAAAAAAACCTCACAGGAAAATCACAGGTCACAGATGAGGTTCCCAGTTGTGACCTCAGGTGAACTTTGGTGAACACATTGAACTCATTAATCTCAATGTCGGATTATCGGATTAGGCAATGTGTGCACATTGAGTATTTGGTTGCTGACATTTCTGCACCAAATCTGAATATCCTGGACAAAAAATACACCAAAACTGCATAAAAGATGCAGCTGCCCCTGAAATGAGGAGGCTTTGTAGAAAAATGGTTGCTATTTCTAAACGTTTTCCAGGATATTTTTGTTCAACCCCTTTAATTAAACCTGAAAGTTTCCACTTCAATTGCATCTCAGTTGTTTAATTTTAAATAAAAGATAGTGGTATACAAAGGCCAAATCATGAAGATTTGGTCACTGTCCAAGTAATTCTTGACCTAATTGTATATACATCCTATAGATATATGGAGTCAAACAATTCACAAAAGTATAAATAAAAAATTATATACAGTGGGGAAAAAAGGTATTTAGTTAGCCAACAATTGTGAAAATTCTCCCACTTAAAAATATAAGAGAGGCCTGTAATTGACATCATAGGTAGACCACAACTATTTAAGACAAAATGAGAAAAAAAATCCCGAAAATCACCTTCTCTGATTTGGCAAGATTTGTTTTGCAAATTATGGTGGAAAATAAGTATTTCGTTACCTAAAAACATGCAAGATTTCTGACTCTCACAGACCTGTATTTTCTTCTTTAAGAGGCTCCTCTGTCCTCCACTCATTACCTGTAGTAATGGCGCCTGTTTGAACTTGTTATCAGTATAAAAGACACCTGTCCAAAACCTCAAACAGTCACTTTCCAAACTCCACTATGGTGAAGTGGAGCTCTCGGAGGAAACAAAATTGTAGCCCTGCACCAAGCTTGGAAGACTGAATCTGCAATAGTCAAGCAGCTTGGTGTGATGAAATCAACTGTGGGATGAATATTAAGAAAATGGAAGACATACAAGACTAATGATAATCTCCCTCGAATTTGGGCTCCACGCAAGATCTCATCCCATGGGGTCAAAATGATCACAAGAATGGTAAGCAAAAATTCCAGAACCACACAGGGGGACCTACTGAATGACCTGCATAGAGCTTGGACAAAGGCTACCATCAGTAATACACCGCCAGGGACTCAGATTCTGCAGTGTCAGACATGTTCCCAGGCATAAGCCAGTACATTTCTGAGACCGTGTGAAGTTTGCTAGACAGCATTTAGATTATCCAGAAGAGTATTTCGAGAATGTCATATGGTCTGATAAAACCAAAGTAGAACTGTTTGGTAAAAACACAACTCGTTGTGTTTAGAGGAGACTTAATGCTAAGTTGCATCCTAAAAACACCATACCTAGTGTAAAGCATGGGGATGGAACATCATGCTTTGGGACTGTTTCACTACAAAAGGACCAAGACGACTGATCCGTGTACATGAAAGAATGAATGGGGCCATGTATTGTGATATTTTGAGTGTAAACCTTTCATCAGCAAGGGCTTTGAAGATGAAACAAGGCTGGGTCTTTCAGCATGATAATGATCCCAAGCACATCGCCAGGGCAATGAAAGAGAGGCTTCGTAAGAAGCAGATGAAGATCCTGGTGTGGCCTAGCCAGCCTCCAGATCTCAACCCCATAGAAAACCTTTGGAGGGAGCTGAAAATCCGTGTTGCCCAGCGACAGGCCCAAACATCACTGCTCTAGAGGAGATCTGCATGGATGAATGGGCCAACATACCAACAACAGTGTGTGCCAACCTTATGAAGACTTACAGAAAACGTTTGACCTCTGTCATTGCCAACAAAGGATATATAGCAAAATATTGAGATGAACTTTTGTTATTGACCAAATACTTATTTTCCACCATAATTTGCAAATAAAATCTTACCAAATCAGACAAGGTGATTTTCTGGATTTGTTCTCTTATTTTGTCTCTCATAGTTGTGGTCTACCTATGATGCCAATTACAGGCCTCTCTCATCTTTTTAAATGGGAGAATTTGCACAATTAGTGGCTAACTAAATACTTTTTTTCCCCACTTTATTCAACCTATAAATATATATTGAAGATGTTTAAGAAATGGGTTCCACAGTGAATACTCAAAAAGGAATAACAAACACCAGCAAATGGCCGTAGGTGACATTACATATTCTATAGCAAGACATGATCAATTGATAAAGACATGATTCAGGGAATATAGTTCATATTCGACATATGCTTGAATGGGAACAGAAGTGTTCTGACCTAGAATATTTTCTATTTGCATTGAAGTTCATGTCCATCTCAGTAGTAATCCCCCTAAATAGTACCCGGATAACCCTGGAATTCGCCTAAGCGTAAATCAATATCATTGTCTCAGGAAATAGTGCTCACCTATGGTTAGGAGTCTCAATTGAAATTACATCCAACCCAAAGCCCATTTTGTGTTGTTTTGTTCAGGGGGTTGCATAATGATGTGTGCTGTCAATTTTATATTAATCTCAACATCTGTTGATGTGTACATTGCCATGAAGCGCATTCACATTTGTGTCCGCCCATTAGTGGGTGTCCTGCTTCCTTTAATTCTGGTGATATATGCTGTTACATATCCTGTAACATCTGAGATCCACATGCGTAGCATATGGATGCCATCGACAGGGCACAGCATTACAGACACCAAAAGGAGTGCCATCTTTTAGAAGACCATGTAAGCCATCATGTATAACTCCAGAGAGGATAGTCCCCCACATAGCTTTTGCAGGTGCAAGTATCATAATACTTGGCAAAAGTAGTCCCTCACAAAATATAGTTACTGATCCTAAATTGTTTTTTGCCATCTGCTTACTCAAAGAAAATGGTCCGTATGATGTTTTTACATGCAATGCAGTCACCACAATAGTAACATCCCCATTTTGTCCAGTGGTTTGGCCGTATAATCACTTCTCACTAGTATATCCTTAAAGTTTATATTTATCCTTCCAGTTAAAGATGCAAATTCAGAGAGTACAATTGACATTGTAGGTTCATTGTTTAAAGTAGGGCAATGCTTTTTTATAATATTTTGCATAGTTTCCCAAGGGCGGTTATCTGTAGAAATAAACCTCACTGTTGAATCCTTATGGGATTTCTTTTGAGCGGTGGTCAATAAGGTGTTGTTCTAGCACGCTGATAGTCATTTTTTGTACTGCTCTCACTGTATCCCTGTGGGAGGAATCTTTCCTTTAAATCATGCTCTTGATTTTCAATTTTTTCCCTGTGAATTTTCATTAAGATGCATCTCCATTGGTAATTTGTTGGCTGCAAAGCGTAACAATCTTTACCACCAAGGATTGAACTAGTAATTATACAATGGATAAGTTCACATCTATTTCCTGGATGGTATCCCAAGATAAAAGAAACTAGAAACAATACACAATATGCAAAATTTGCATTTTTATTCAATAACGTGACTGATAACATTTTGTGGGAATAATAAAGGCTAAGGTTAAGCATCAATCAGTTTAAGTAGTTGAAACATACAATCATTACAATTTTCTTAGAGATCATATGAATACAATATAGATCAACAGGGTTGTACTTTTGTTTATAAGGGGTATTAATGTCTCAGGTAGTGAGGGGCAGACCCGGACTGTAAAAGTCCGCATCTACGTGGTTTCAAAAGTATCCAAGTGCCAGACCCAGAATTCTCAGAGAATTGTGGCTAATGATCTGGATCCAGCACTCGGGAACTAAAAGCATAAAATAAAGGAAAAAAAAAGAAAATAAGAATGAAGCGAGTACTTCATAGTAATCAAGGATCCTGTGCAGCTGAAACTGCTCCTGCAGCTGCTCATTCTTCTTCAGGGGTTGCTCACTATTGCTCATGCATATGCACTGCTTTCCCTGTCCATCGCCAGTCCCAGCATCTATGATTGGTTGCACCCCCAGCCTGTGAGTCAGCAACTGCCTGCAACCAATATAGGCGCTGTCTGCGGGTCAATATCATGGTGTAAAAATACATACAAAAATAAATACAAAAATAAATGAAACAATTGTCATAGAATCCCCACATATTATGATACCCAGTACAGATAACGCATATGGCTACAGGCTGAAGCCCCTAGTCGTGTGCTTATCATGGCTGTGTATCAAAAAAAGAGGAACCACATGCAGATTTTTTATTTTTAATTATTTAAATAAATAATTAAAAAACAAAACAAAAAAAACAGTATCTGGTCCTCCAATGTTGACACCCAGCCATGACAAAGTCCAACAGCTGGGGGCAGGTATTCTGTGGCTGCGGAGACCCAGATGCTGACAAGCTTATGTGGCAGAAACCGGATGAGGAGTACAAAGATAAGTATGTCTTGCCTACAGTTAAGTAGGTGGTGGGAGTGTCATGGTTTGGGGCTGCATGAGTGTTGCCGGCTGTGGGGAGGGAAGTATGAATACCAACATGTACTGTGACATACTGAAGCAGAGCATGATGGCCTTCCTTCGTATTCTAACATGATAACAACCCCAAACACACTTCCAAGATCACCACCGCCTTGCTAGAGAAACTGAGGTTAAAGGTGCTGGACTGGCCAAGTATGTATAGACCTAAACCCTATTGAAAATCTGTTGGGCATCCTCAAACAAAAGGTGAAGGAGTGCAAGGTCTCTAACATCCACAAACTCCATAATGTTGTCATGGAGATTATTATTATTATATTATGGAGGAGTGAAAGAGAATTCAATTGACTCCT
Source organism: Anomaloglossus baeobatrachus (assembly GCF_048569485.1). Taxonomy (NCBI): domain Eukaryota; kingdom Metazoa; phylum Chordata; class Amphibia; order Anura; family Aromobatidae; genus Anomaloglossus; species Anomaloglossus baeobatrachus. Next base: position 192,656,834 of record NC_134353.1, read on the forward strand.
GTGAAGCTATAGTGAACTCCATCACCAATATAGTTAGGGCAGTGTTAGAAATAAGCCCTCCTGTTTGTCCAAACCAGGTTTCTGATCACATTTGGGGTATCAGCGCACTCAGAAGAAACTGAGTAACTGAGTAACAGACTGTAGGGTTCATTTTATCAAGCTATCCCATATAGAAGTGAAAGAATTGGGGCAAAAGCAACATTTTAGAGTAAATATAAAAAAAAAAAATTCCACTTTGCATTAATTCCTGTGTAACACCTGAAGGGTTAAATATTTTCTTGACAGCAGTTTTAAAGTATTCGAGGGGTATGCTTTTATGTAAGTTTATGCAACTTTCTTGAAAAACAAAAAAGGAAAAGAAATTGCTGCTAAATTTTTAACCTTTCTAACATGTCAACAAAATATGACAGTTGAAAAATGGTTGTATTATATTGTACGGTATGAATAACTGGTTTACAAATATAAAATATAAAAATTGAAAGCTAGAAAATTGCTACATTTTCAACATTTTTTCCAAAATACAGTTAGGTCCAGAAATATTTGGACAGTGACACAATTTTGCGAGTTGGGCTCTGCATGCCACCACATTGGATTTGAAATGAAACCTCTACAACAGAATTCAAGTGCAGATTGTAACGTTTAATTTGAAGGTTTGAACAAAAATATCTGATAGAAATTGTAGGAATTGTACACATTTCTTTACAAACACTCCACATTTTAGGAGGTCAAAAGTAATTGGACAAATAAACCAAACCCAAACAAAATATTTTTATTTTCAATATTTTGTTGCGAATCCTTTGGAGGCAATCACTGCCTTAAGTCTGGAACCCATGGACATCACCAAACGCTGGGTTTCCTCCTTCTTAATGCTTTGCCAGGCCTTTACAGCCGCAGCCTTCAGGTCTTGCTTGTTTGTGGGTCTTTCCGTCTTAAGTCTGGATTTGAGCAATTGAAATGCATGCTCAATTGGGTTAAGATCTGGTGATTGACTTGGCCATTGCAGAATGTTCCACTTTTTTGCACTCATGAACTCCTGTGTAGCTTTGGCTGTATGTTTGGGGTCATTGTCCATCTGTACTATGAAGCGCCGTCCGATCAACTTTGCGGCATTTGGCTGAATCTGGGCTGAAAGTATATCCCGGTACACTTCAGAATTCATCCGGCTACTCTTGTCTGCTGTTATGTCATCAATAAACACAAGTGACCCAGTGCCATTGAAAGCCATGCATGCCCATGCCATCACGTTGCCTCCACCATGTTTTACAGAGGATGTGGTGTGCCTTGGATCATGTGCCGTTCCCTTTCTTCTCCAAACTTTTTTCTTCCCATCATTCTGGTACAGGTTGATCTTGGTCATATCTGTCCATAGAATACTTTTCCAGAACTGAGCTGGCTTCATGAGGTGTTTTTCAGCAAATTTAACTCTGGCCTGTCTATTTTTGGAATTGATGAATGGTTTGCATCTAGATGTGAACCCTTTGTATTTACTTTCATGGAGTCTTCTCTTTACTGTTGACTTAGAGACAGATACACCTACTTCACTGAGAGTGTTCTGGACTTCAGTTGATGTTGTGAATGGGTTCTTCTTCACCAAAGAAAGTATGCGGCGATCATCCACCACTGTTGTCATCCGTGGACGCCCAGGCCTTTTTGAGTTCCCAAGCTCACTAGTCAATTCCTTTTTTCTCAGAATATACCCGACTGTTGATTTTGCTACTCCAAGCATGTCTGCTATCTCTCTGATGGATTTTTTCTTTTTTTTTCAGCCTCAGGATGTTCTGCTTCACCTCAATTGAGAGTTCCTTAGACCGCATGTTGTCTGGTCACAGCAACAGCTTCCAAATGCAAAACCACACACCTGTAATCAACCCCAGACCTTTTAACTACTTCAATGATTACAGGTTAACGAGGGAGACACCTTCAGAGTTAATTGCAGCCCTTAGAGTCCCTTGTCCAATTACTTTTGGTCCCTTGAAAAAGAGGAGGCTATGCATTACAGAGCTATGATTCCTAAACCCTTTCTCCGATTTGGATGTGAAAACTCTCATATTGCAGCTGGGAGTGTGCACTTTCAGCCCATATTATATATATATAATGGTATTTCTGAACATGTTTTTGTAAACAGCTAAAATAACAAAACTTGTTTCACTGTCCAAATATTTCTGGACCCAACTGTATATATTATTACAAATAAACGCAGAAAATATTGATGTAAATTTACAGCTAACTAGTCATGGAGTCACATCAGCTACTTTGTATAAATTTGCCTGGCATCCTTGTGAATCCTTGTGATAACTGATTCTTGATTGTCACGATTCTTCTGCTCAGTGATCAGGGTGTGCTGAGCTGTCAGTTGTGTAAGTGTCCACTCAATCATCCAACCTGGAGAAGCAGCGTGCTGAGCTGTCAGTGTTTTGAGTGACAGCTCAGTTGTCCAGTCTCATACTTGGAGGTGCTGGGTATCTGCAAGTGTTGCCTTTTCCAGGTAATTGCTCAGCTATTTAGCTGAGCAGTTTATCCCAGAGCACTACCAGTCTAAGGCTGTGTCCGTACTTTGCAGTTCAATTCTGCAGCGTGTAAGTCACTGCGTGTGCGTCTCAGAACGCAGCCGAAAAAGCTGCGTTCTGAGACGCATTCGGCAGAGCGCAAAGTGCGGACATTCCTGGAGAGAATTCATGCGTTCTGGATGCTTTCTCTGCCATAGACAGAGTGGGAAAAGCATCCAGAATGCACATTTTTCACAGTACGCACCCACTCGGCTCTGCAGCATCCCCATAGACTTGCAACAGAGCCAAGAGGGACCGCACTGTCACTGTCATGGCTGGCTGTGAGACAGTGCCGCGCAATCAGAATGAACTCGGATGAACTTCACCCAACTTCATTGTGATCGCACGGCTCCCTGTGTGTGCCGCGGCTTGATTTGCGGTCACACGTGAAGGACTCACCTGTGATCGCAAATCCCCTGAGTGACTTTAGTGAGCCACGCGATCAGCTGTGCTTTCACTCAGGTTACTCGCGGCCACAGCTGCAGTCCTCCACCTGAGAGCGATGGCCGCGAGTAACCTCAGTGACAGCACAGCTGATCGCGCAACTCACTTCAGTTGCTGCATGAAGCTCACAGGAGCGGCGTTGTTCTAGTGCCGCTCCTGTCAGCTTCCGATGTAGCAGAGCTGGAAGCGTCGTGGGATCTTGCGTGGATTATGTCCGACCTGGAGGTGTTTTTGAGGGATTAATAAAGTGGTTAAAGAGGGTGTTTTTTTGTCTTTCATTACAAATAAAGGATTTTTTGGATGTGTGTGTTTATTTACTTTAACTTACAGGTTCATCATGGAAGGTATGTCAGGGAGACGCCTGCCATGATTAACCTAGGACTTAGTGGCAGCTATGGGGTGCTGCCATTAACTCCTTATTACCACGTTTTCCACTGCACCAGGGCAATTCGGGATGAGCCGGTAAAGTCCCGGGACTGTCGCATCTAATGGATGCGGCAATTCCGGGCGGCTGCTGGCTGATATTGTTAGGCTGGGAAGCTCCCCATAACGTGGAACTCCCCATCCTGAGAATACCAGCCTTCAGCCGTGTGGCTTTACCCTGGCTGGTATCCAAATGGGGGGGGATCGCAAGTAATTTTTTTTCATTTATTTATTTTTTTTACTGCTCGATATAGACACGCCCACCGGCGGCTGTGATTGGTTGCAGTGAGACAGCTGTCACTCAGTGTGGGGGCGTGTTTGACTGCAACCAATCATAGGCGCCTGTGGGTGGGGGAAGCAGGGAATATGAGAAGGATTAATGAGTGGCTGGCATTTTCAAATGAGAAGAAGCCGCCACAGTGTGAACGCTGTGCCGCACAGCGCCGGTGATTGTGGATCGGTAAGTATGAGAGAGGGCGTGGGAGGGAGAGACCGACATGGACAGAGAGAGAGAGATAGAGACATAGAGACAAAGAGACAAACCAACAGACCGACCAACAGAGAGAGAGAGACAGAAAGACCTGTCTTTGTTATGTTAAATAAAAACATGTGGATCGCAATAATAATACAATGCAAGCGCACTGCTTCACATTTTGGCAGCGATTTACTACAACTCATTGATTTCAATGGGTGTAGAAAGCAGCCAAAATGGCAAAAACAATTGACATGCTGTTTCTTTGAACGCATGGTTTTTGCCCAAAATTATGCAAATTAAATGCAGCGTTTGGAAACGCAAAGTGCGGACAAGAAATTCACATTTTCCATAGACTTTGCTGGAAAATTAAAACGCATACCTTTTAGCATGAAAACACTGCAGTTCAAAACGGACCTAAAAAGCAGCTGAAAAGCAGGTGGAAACGGAAAGTGCGGACACAGCCTTAGGGTGTGACCGCACTTTGCTTTTTACCTGCTTTTTTGCTGCATTTTCAACTGCAGCGTTTAATGCCAAAATGGATGTGTTCTGCTTTTCAAGCATAGTCTATGGGAGTTTGGGTTTCTAGACCGCACTATGCAGTTCAAACTGCAGCCTTTTTGTGGCAGAAATTTGGGCAAAAACTCAGCTTTGCAGTGCAAAACCCAAATGGCAAAAACAATTGATTAGTTATTGGGAATGTCTAAGAGACCCATAGACTTATATGGGGACCGGCATCCTGCCAGATATCCGGGATCAATTTTGGGCAAGAACAGGGTCTTATTTTTATTTTTATCTGCGAGTCTGCCCATCACTAACAGAGACTGATTGCTAGAGAAAGTAAAAATAATCCAAAGTTATTCTTTAACAATGTAAACAGTAAGATGCTCAAAAATGATAGTGTTCTTCTCCTAAAATGGTAGAGGAGGTTGAAGGAAAGGCCAATCTGCTAAACTCCTTTTTTTCTACTGTATTTATACAAGAAAATCCTATTATAGATGACATGATATGGGATACCATGCATTCCCTATTAAATGTCACCTGCTAACCCAACTGGAAATAATGCCCTGCCTCAAAATCACTAAAGTAGATAAATCCCCAGGCCCGGATGGCATACACCCCCGAGTACTGCAGGAATTAAGATAGGTGATAGACAGACCATTATTTTTAGTCTTCACAGATTCCATAATAGTAAGAACTATACTGCATGACTGGTGCATATGTACTGTTAATGTTCAAAAAGAGGACAAATACCGAGCCTGGTAATTATAGGCCAATAAGTGTAACCTCCACTGTGGCTAAAATCCTTGAGGGTTTCCTAATAGATGCCATCTTGGAGTATCTCAGAAGAATAACCTCTTGACCCAGTATCAACATGGGTTTATGAGGGTTTGGTCCTGTCAAACTAATCTGATCAGCTTCTATGAGGAGACAAGTTTCAGACTGGATAAGGGAAATGTAGTCAATGTTGTCTATATGGATTTTCAAAGGCGTTTGATACAGTGCCACACAAAAGGTTGATACAGAAAATGAGATTAATGGGAACAGGGAAAAATATGTGTGATTGGCTAAAGAAGTGGCTCAGTGATAGGAAACAAAGGATAGTTATTAATGGAACACACTCGGACTGGGTCACGATTAAAAGTGGGGTACCCCTGGGATCTGTATTGGGCCCTCGTCTTTTTAACATATTTATTAATGACCTTGTAGGGGGCATTGAGAGTAGAATATCCATATTTGCAGATTATACTAAACTATGCAAGGTAATCAATACAGAGGAGGATAAATTATCGTCAGGTATCTTTCCTTCATCATTTAAACATGCCATCACAACCCCTCTACTTAAAAAACCTTCCCTCAATCAGAACTGTGCTGCTAACTACAGACCAGTCTCTAATCTTCCCTTTATCTCTAAGCTCCTGGAACGCTTGGTCCACTCTCGTCTAATCCAGTATTTATCTGAAAACTCACTTCTCGATCCCTCTCAATCTGATTTCCGCTCTTTACACTCCACCAAAACGGCCCTCACCAAAGTCTCCAATGATCTATTAACAACAAAATCTAACGGCCACTATTACCTATTATTTCTTTTGAATCTCTCGGCTGCTTTTGACACAGTGGATCACCAACTTCTCACCATGCTCCACTCTATTGGCCTCAAGGACATCGCTCTCGCCTGGTTCTCCTCCTATCTCTCCGACCGCTCCTTCACTGTTTTCTTTGTCGGCTCTTACTCTACTCCTCTCCCCCTCACCTTCGGGGTTACTCAAGGCTCAGTCTTGGGCCCTCTCCTCTTCTCTCTATACACCGCCCCTATTGGAGAAACCATCAGCAGATTCGGTTTCCAATACCATTTCTATGCTGATGACACCCAATTATACACATCATCTCCAATCATCACCCCTGCTTTGTTACAAAATACCAGGGATTGTCTGTCTGCTGTCTCTCAAAGCATGTCCTCCCTCTATCTGAAACTAAATATCTCCAAAATTGAGTTTCTTGTGTTTCCTCCCTCTACTAACCAACCTACACCGAACATTTCAATTACCTTCTATGATTTAATCATTACGCCCAAGTGGCACGCTCACTGTCTTGGAGTCATATTTGACTCACAACTCTCCTTCATTTCCCATATACAATTACAAACTCGCACATGTCACCTACATCTTAAAAACATCTAGATGATCCGACCATTTCTCACTTTCGAAACTGCAAAACCCTTACTGTCGCTCTTATTCATTCCCGCCTGGAACTCTTTACTGATTGGTCTCCTTCAGACCAAACTTTCTCCTCTCCAATCCATCTTATATGCAGCAGCCAGGGTCATATTCCTGTCCAGCCGCTTCACTGATGCCTCCACCTTGTGCCAGTCACTACACTGGCTACCCATCAGCTACAGAATTCAATACAAACTCATATTCCTCACCCACAAAGCTCTCCACAGCTCTTCACCACCATATATCTCATCCCTCATCTGTGTCTATCATCCTACTCGCCCCCTCCATTCCGTATATGATCTTAGACTAACATCCTCCATAATATGAACCTCACACCTTTGTCTCCAAGACATTTCTCATGCCACGCCAGTTTTCTGGAATGCACTACCCCAAAGAATGCGACTAATATTCAGCCCCCAAGTTTTTAAGCGTACATTAAAAACACATCTCTTCAGACAAGCTTATCATCATAACTTACTAGCCTAAAGGCTACTTTACACACTGCGATATCGGTCCCGATATCGCTAGTGTGCGTACCCGCCCCCATCTGTTGCGCGACACGGGCATATCGCTGCCCGTGGCGCACAACATCGCCCAGAGCCGTCACACATACTTACCTGTCCAGCGACGTCGCTGTGACCGGCGAACCGCCTCCTTTCTAAGGGGGCGGTCCGTGCGGCGTCACAGCGACGTCACTTAACCGCCGCCCAATCGCAGCGGAGGGGCGGAGATGAGCGGGACGTAACATCCCGCCCACCTCCTTCCTTCCGCATAGCGGCCGGGAGGCAGGTAGGGAGACGTTCCTCGCTCCTGCGGCGTCACACGCAGCGATGTGTGATGCCGCAGGAACGAGGAACAACCTCGTTACTGCTGAAGTAACGATAATTGGAAATGGACCCCCGTGTCGCCGATTAGCGATTTTTCACTGTTTTGCAACGATGCAAAATCGCTAATCGATGTCACACGCAACGGCATCGCTAATGCGGCCGGATGTGCGTCACGAATTCCGTGACCCCAACGACTCCGCATTAGCGATGTCGTAGCGTGTAAAGCCCGCTTAACTCTCCCGTCTCACCTTCTAAATGCTACTTGTAACCTTCTCTCTCCTATTTCTGTCCTCACATCCTACATACAACTAATAGCACGTAAGGGCACCCAAAAGGTTACTGTCTAATGACCAGTTCATTCATCTTTATATGTAACCAATAAACTAGCATAACGATGGCCGGACCATATACTAAGTGTGCTTCACCTTTTGTGTCCCCCTCTTTCCCCATAGATTGTAAGCTTTTGAGCAGGGCCCTCATTCCTACTGTAGCTGCTGAATTATGTGCTATTTTGTTTTGTTTTTGTCTGTACAAGCCCCCACCTGATTGTAAAGTGCTGCGGAATATGTTGTCGCTATATAAATAAACTTTTTTATTATTATTATTATTATTATTAATAATAATAATTGTATAGGATGGAGGCTTGGGCTGAGAAGTGGCAATTCAAGTTTAATGTGGATAAATGTAGGGTCATGCACTTGGGCAGAGTAAATAAAATATATATTTATATACTCAATTGTAAAACACTGGGTAAAACAGTCACTGAAGAAGACTTGGCTGTATGGGCGCACAGCCATGGATTACTCCTCCAGAGAATGCAATATTGCAGATAATATGAAAATATGAAGAGCTGGCTGATCGTGACATGCCCACCCTGGATGCCCTGATTGCTTTAGCGACTCGAGTGGATCTTCGCTTTCAGGAACGATCCAAAGAGGTGTCCCGCGAGAGGCGTCCGATAAGGCACTCCTCCCCACCACAGAAGTCCATCTCTCCCCAGTCGGCGTCACCTGGCGCGTCTACCTACGAGCCCATGCAGGTTGACCGCTTGAGGCAGTCTGAGCAACGCAGAGCAGAACGACTAGCAAAGGGTCTCTGCTTCTACTGCGGTGATGGCACACACCTGCTACGCTCTTGTCCCGAGAAGCCGGGAAACTCCAAAGCCTAGGCTTGGTAGGAGAGGCCACCCTAGGTGCTGGGACTCTCTCAGACTCCATTACATGGACTGTTCAAGTCACTACAGAAGAGACCCGGTTCATGGCAGAGGCATATCTCGATTCCGGAGCAGCAGGCAACTTCATCCAGCAGGCCACGGAGGATAAGTACCAGGTGCCAGTTCTCCCACTAGAAAAACCGCTGGTGATCGCCTCTGTAGATGGGAGACCCCTCTCTGACACCGTATCACTGATCACCAAGCCTGTGGAATTACGGATCGGTGCCCTGCACACCGAGAAGATCACCTTCTACGTCCTCCCGCGCATGTCTCATCAGATCCTGCTGGGACTCCCATGGTTACGGGCACACGAACCGTCGGTCAGCTGGAGTACAGGTGACATTACCCGATGGGGCTCCTCGTGTCACGAGAGATGTCTGAAATCCATCCAGCCCATCCAACGACCTCCGGTTCCAGAGGCTCTACCAGGACTGCCTTCTGCCTACTGGTCCTTCTCGGACGTTTTTGATAAAAAGGAGTCAGAGGTACTACCACCTCATCGTCCCTATGACTGTGCCATCGATTTACTGCCAGGAACTACGCCTCCTAGAGGAAGGATATATCCCTTGTCCCCTGCTGAAACACGGGCCATGTCTGCCTATATCACCGAGAGCCTGGCTAAGGGGTTCATTCGGAGATCTTCGTCCCCTGCCGGAGCAGGTTTTTTCTTCGTCAAGAAGAAGGAAGGTGATCTGTGCCCTTGCATTGACTACCGGGGATTAAACCAGATCACCGTAATAAACAAATACCCTCTGCCACTCATCCCCGAACTATTCGATCGGCTCCGAGGAGCTCGTGTATTCACCAAGTTGGACCTCCGTGGGGCCTATAACCTGGTTCGCATTCGCTCTGGAGACGAATGGAAGACCGCATTCAACACTCGGGATGGGCACTACGAGTATTGTGTCATGCCCTTTGGTCTATGTAATGCTCCGGCAGTCTTCCAAGAATTGGTAAACGACGTGTTCAGAGATCTCCTCTATGTCTGTGTCGGGGTATATCTGGATGACATCCTGGTCTTCTCTCCGGACCTACAGACCCACAGAGAGAACGTGCAGCTAGTACTCCAAAGGCTTAGAGAGAACCGTCTGTACGCCAAGTACGAGAAGTGTGTCTTCGAAAAGTCGTCCCTTCCCTTCTTGGGTTATGTTATCTCGGACACTGGCCTGCAGATGGACCCAGTGAAAGTGTCTTCCATTCTCAACTGGCCTCCTCCATCCGGACTGAAGGCTATCCAATGCTTCCTTGGCTTTGCAAACTATTATCGTCAATTCATCCCGCACTTCTCTGCCCTGACTGCGCCTCTCTCTGCTTTGACTAAAAAGGGAGCTAATCCTAAGGACTGGCCACCGGCAGCCGATGCCGCGTTCTGCTCTTTGAAACAGGCGTTTGCTTCTTCCCAGGTTCTCCATCGCCCTGAATTGAACCGACAGTTCACCTTAGAGGTGGATGCCTCCTCCTCAGGGGCCGGGCAGTGTCGATGCAGAAATCCTCCTCCGGGAGGATGGTCACTTGCGGATTCTTCTCCAAGAGCTTCTCGGCACCCGAACGCAACTACACCATCGGGGATCGGGAGCTACTGGCCATCAAGCTGGCCTTGGAGGAATGGCGCTACCTCTTGGAGGGAGCAGTATACCCTGTGATCATCTACACGGACCACAAGAATCTGGAGTATCTGCGGTCAGCCCAAAGACTGAACCCGCGACAAACCCGCTGGTCCTTGTTTTTTGCTCGTTTTGATTTCCAACTCCATTTTCGGCCCGCAGACAAGAACGTGCGGGTAGATGCCTTGTCTAGGTCCTTCGTGCCCGTAGAGCTGGAGGAGGAGACGTTACAGCCCATCATCAGCCCCAGTAAAGTCATTCCGGTGGCTCCTGTCACTCTGACTCAGATACCCCCTGGGAAAACCTATGTCTCAGATACTGACAGACAAAGAGTCCTGCTATGGGGCCATGCCTCAAAGATCGCCGGCCACGCTGGTCAGAAGAAGACTTGGAGTACAATTGTCCATCACTATTGGTGGCCGTCTCTCCGTAAAGACGTCGCAACCTTCGTCTCAGCCTGTCCGTCCTGTGCCCGGAACAAGACACCCAAGCACCTACCATATGGACGTCTTCTGCCTCTACCCATTCCTTCCGTTCCGTGGCAACATATTGCAATGGACTTCATTACGGACTTACCCTTATCCTCCGGACACACAGTCATCTGGGTTGTGGTGGACCGTTTCTCAAAAATGGCTCACTTCGTTCCCATGGCCGGGCTGCCCTCTGCCCAGGAACTAGCTGACTCCTTCATACAACACATATTCCGATTGCATGGCTTTCCCGCACACATTGTGTCCGACAGAGGAACTCAGTTTACTTCGCACTTCTGGAGGGCTCTCTGCAATCATCTGGGAGTATCCTTGGACTTTTCTTCGGCCTACCACCCTCAGTCGAATGGCCAAGTGGAACGGGTCAATCAGATCCTGACCTCCTTCCTGCGCCACTACGTTAATGCCCATCACGATGACTGGTCCACGCTTCTTCCTTGGGCTGAGTTCTCCCACAACCACCACATCAGCGAGTCCACCTCCAGCTCTCCCTTCCAAGTCGTTTACGGACTTAAGCCTTCTGTCCCATTGCCAGTATCCCCGGCTTCCGATGTCCCCGCAGCAGATGCGCTGGTCCAGGACTTCTCAGCCATATGGAGCTCTGTCAAGACTTCCCTAGAGCCTGCTTCTTTGCGGATGAAGAGACATGCGGACAAAAGGCGCCTGGATCCCCCGTGTTTCTCCCCAGGTGATCTGGTTTGGCTTGCATCCAAATATGTCCGATTAAATTTACCATCATACAAGTTGCGTCCTCGTTACATCGGGCCGTTTGAAGTCATCAGCAAGATCAATGCAGTCCCCTACAAGCTGCAGCTCCCGGCCACGATGCGGATACCCAACTCCTTCCATGTCTCCTTGCTCAAGCCTGTTGTTCTTGGTCCCTTCTCCGCTGATGCCAGTACTGCTCCTCCTCCCATCGCTGACGATGACATCTATGCGGTAAGGGATATCGTGGCCATGAAGACCGTGTGAGGTCGGCAATACTTCCTGGTGGACTGGGCGGGTTATGGTCCCGAGGATAGGTCCTGGGAACCCCGGGAGAATGTTGGCACTCCTCTGATTCGTGCTTTCCTGTCCCGGTTGCGGGGAGGGGGGCGTGGGGGAGGGGGTACTGTCACGCTTCCCGGTCCCCGTGCCCCGCTCTCCGGTCCCCGTGATCCGCTCCCCGCTTCCCGGTGGCGTCCCCGGCTCACCACTCCGGTCAGGACCTCCTCTTCCAGCTCTGCGCCCTCCATGCGTCCAGCTCCCCGCTCCCGGCGCTCCTCAGCGATGTGGGATACCCTGCCGGGCACCCCTGCTTCCTCCTGCACCGCTCCCTGGACTGGCTTCTGGCACACGGGCCTCACGCATGCGCATTAGGGCACGCACGCGGTCATTGACCCTTTCTTAAAGGGCCAGCACCTTAAAACAGGAAATTGCATAGACAGGTACAGGGTATATTAGGATTCTCTTTCCTGGTGGGCGGGGCCTGTTCTACGTGTTTGGTAGACTAGGAGTTCAGGTCCCCGTATTGCTTTGCTCTGTATTAACCCTGTCCTGTCTCGTAGAGCCTGTCCTGCCACGCCAGCCGCTCCGAACCACGTCCATTCCAGTACCCTGACGGTGACTTCGGCGGATGTTCCACCACCTCTGCAGCTCCGCCAGTCTCCAGTCCCTGACTCCGTTTGGTGACCCGTCCCATCGCTCAGCAGGTTCCGGATCCCGCCTGACCCTACAACCTGGCCTCGGACCCTGAGCCTCGTCACCCGGACTACCGTCCAGAACTCCGTGTGTTCCACGACATCCACCTTTCCAGCTCCCCTACGGACTGTCTGGTTACCAATAGTGCTTCGGCTGCCGTGCATCCAGACCCTCTGGCGGGGTGACCGGCCTGGCTGCCTCCTCAAGGGAAACCGGTGTACGGTCCAGTGTTTCCACCACCCGGACGTTACAGCCCGGCTGTCACTTTCCAGGGCTGTCTCTTTCCAGGTCTGTCGCTTTGCTTGTCTGTCTCTTTGCTCATCTCTCTTTGCCCGTCTGTCTATTTCCCCGTCTGTCTCTTGCCCCGGCTGTCTCTTTCCCCATCTGTCTCTTTCCCCAGCTGTCTCTTTGCCCTGCTGTCTATTTGCCCGGCTGTCTCTTTCCAGGGCTGTCTCTTTCCAAGTCTGTCTCTTTCCAAGTCTGTCTCTTTCCCCGTCTGTCTCTTTCCCGTTCTGTCTCTTTCCCGTTCTGTCTCATTCCCCGGCTGTCTCTTTCCCCGGCTGTCTCTTTCCCTGGCTGTCTCTTTCCCCGGCTGTCTCTTTCCCTGGCTGTCTCTTTGCCTGTCTGTCTCTTTGCCCGTCTGTCTCTTTGCCCGTCTGTCTCTTTCCAGGTCTGTCTCTTTCCAGGTCTGTCTCTTTCCAGGGCTGTCTCTTTCCAGGGCTGTCTCTTTGCCCGTCTGTCTCTTTGCCCGTCTGTCTCTTTCCAGGGCTGTCTCTTTCCAGGGCTGTCTCTTTTCCCGGCTGTCTCTTTGCCCGGCTGTCTCTTTCCAGGTCTGTCTCTTTCCAGGGCTGTCTCTTTCCAGGGCTGTCTCTTTGCCCGTCTATCTTTTTGCCCATCTGTCTCTTTCCAGGGCTGTCTCTTTCCAGGGCTGTCTGTTTGCCCGGCTGTCTCTTTTCCCAACTGTCTCTTTCCAGGGCTGTCTCTTTCCAGGGCTGTCTCTTTCCAGGGCTGTCTCTTTCTAGGGCTGTCTCTTTCTAGGGCTGTCTCTTTGCCTGTCTGTCTCTTTCCATGGCTGTCTCTTTGCCCATCTGTCTCTTTGCCTGGCTGTCTCTTTACCCGGCTGTCTCTTTCCAGGGCTGTCTCTTTTCAGGGCTGTTGCTTTGCTCGTCTGTCTCTTTGCCCATCTGTCTCTTTACCCATCTGCCTCTTTGCCCGTCTGCCTCTTTCCAGGTCTGTCTCTTTCCAGGCCTGTCTTTTTCCAGGTCTGTCTCTTTCCAGGTCTGTCTCTTTGCCCGGCTGTCTCTGTCTGTCTCTATCTCTCTGTCTCTTTCCCCGTCTGTCTATGTCTGTCTTTTTCTGTCTCTCTCTATCCATCTCCCCACCGACATCTTATTACCTCACACATAAGCTTCTTATACTAATAGTTTATTTTATTCCTATAGCAACCACTAAATCGGGCTTTACACGCTACGATATCGTTAATGTTTTATCGTTGGGGTCACGTTGTTTGTGACGCACATCCAGCGTCATTACCTATATCGTAGCGTGTGACACTTATGTGCGACCTAAAACGATCGCAAAAGCGGCAAAAATCATTTGTCGCGGAGAGGTCGTCCTAAAACAAAAAATTGTTTACCTCTCATTAGTGATGTTCGTCGTTCCTGCGGCAGCACACATCGCTGTGTGTGACACCGCAGGAGCGAGGAACATCTCCTTACCTGCGTCCACCGGTAATGCGGAAGGAAGGAGATGGGCGGGATGTTACGTCCCTCTCATCTCCACCCCTCCACTTCTATTGGACACGTGCCGTGTGACGTCGCTGTGATGCCAAACAAACCGCCCCCTTAGAAAGGAGGCGGATCGCCGGCCAGAGCGATGTCGCAGGGCAGGTAAGCCGTGTGACGTGGGAGCACGATTTTGTGCATGACGGGTTAGCAATATGCCCGTGTTGCACAAACGATGGGGGCGGGTATGCATGATAGCGATATCGTTACCGATATTGCTAGCGTGTAAAGCCCCCTTAACAGTTGCTATTAATAGCCCATAGCTCCCACCCCTATTCAGTTTAATGGAAGCAGGATTTTTGGAGAGTAACTGTAAATTTTCCTGCCCAAACATAGTCTATGACGTTCCCTGAGTCACATGGAGTGTCTGTGCAAAATTTTGTGATTGTAAATGCGACGGTGCGGATTCCTTTAGCGGACATACATACACACATAAACTCATCTTTATATATTATATATATATATATCTATATATATATATATATATATATATATATATATATATATATATACATATGAGTATGTATATAGATATACATATAAATAAATATATATATATATATATATATATATACACACACACAACACACACACACACACACACACACACTGTATATATATATATATATATATATATATATATATATATATATATATATATATATACATACAGTATTTATACATATATTGTAGAAATTGAAATAGTTGGCTTAAAAAAAAACCCCCAAAAAACAACAAAACAAAGTAGAACAACGGTACCGATTAATTTAGCTCTTTATTGGGCTATTTACTTTGTTGTTTTACTGGTTGCTTAGTTACTTTTGGAACTTTACATTCCTACTGTGTGAACAGATAATATATACACTTAAGTGCTCACCTTCTACATATCTGTATTCTCAGATGTGCAGCTCACTCTGAGCCATGGGGCCATTATTCTTAATTAGCATATAATATGAAAGCATATCAATGTAATTTTCACAATAATAAAAAGAAAAGAAGGATGAGAGATTCAGAAAATGCATTTGCTGTTATAAATTGGTCTATAAAGGAGCATTTGAGAATTACAAAGTTGCTCATGTGGTGCATCCATCATTTATAATGACGTACTATATGCCCATTCCATAATGGCTGTACACTCAACTTCTTCAGGCAGACCAATTTTTTTATCTGCATTACAAAAACAATTTTATTTATTTTTCAGTTGGTATAGTCGTGTGAGCGTTTTTTGTGTAGATAAATTGTATTTTAAATGCAATCATGTTTGGCTACATATAATGTATTGTGGCGACAAGAAGAGGAAATTAAATGAGTAAATGATGTCAATTTACAACTTATATTGAATATACTGTAGTTAAAATATAGCACAATGGTGCTAAAAAATAGAAAAACAAAGGTTACTAAAAGCAGGGATACTTATACATAGAATAGGTGCAATAAGGTGCAGACGTTAGAATAGAAATAGTGCTTCAAAATAAGGGATATAATCTCCCTGATGTAAATGTGGAAACAATCTCTTAAATTATAATAGCAAAAACTGCTAAATAAATATGCTCAGAGAGGATACAATCCTTAAAAGTACAAATATATGTGAAGTTATTATATCACGTTTACGAGGTGAAAGTACAAATAACCTAGGTGCCCATGTATAGGTAAGATGACCTATGTGCAGATATGTTCTAACTTGGTACTTGCCAATAGAGAGAAAGTTGATGTACATAAGAATGCTAATTTGCGATGCAATTGATGCATTCCACTGCCGAGTCCTCCATGCATTCCACCACAGGTCCTCACGCTCCACTGCACTGCGTCCCAGGATCGTCTGCTGGCAAAAGCAATCGGTATCACTGAACGTGGTGAGTGTGTGGGTGTGCAATCTGATGTAATTGTGTTTGCAATCTGATGTGTGTGTGATCTGATGTGTGTGTGTGTCTGTGTGTGTGTGATCTGATGTGGGAGTGTGTGCGATCTGATGTGTGTGGCTGTACGTTCCACTGCAGGTCCTCCCATTCAGTGTCTGGTGAGTATGATTGTGGGGTCTTCTGTCTTCTTTATTCTCTCTTTTTGGGGTGACTGCTGTCTATAATGAAGTGTCCTGCAGTATTCTTTAACATTTTTAGCTGCACGGACACTTCATTATTGAACTGTGACTGGGGCTTATTTTCAGGGTAGGGCTTATATTTAAGCCTTACACCGAAAATCCTGAAAATTTCTGCTAGGGCTTATTTTTGGGGTAGAGTTTATTTCTGGGGAAACATTGTACATACCAGAAAGTTAGTTTCATGCAGCCCTTAGGCTTGCACTTAAAGAGAACCTGTAATCAGAGTTATGAATAGTAAACTTAAGGTATGGATATAATGGCACTGATGGTACTGATTTAATACATACATACACTGAAGAAATCCATAGCCTGCTTTTTTAAAATCATCATTAGAAGTTTTGCTCTCCTTGTATCAGGGCGGGAACTGTGGGTAGGGCATCTGCCTCTGGTGTCTTTATCTTCTTCCTTATTTAAATTAGGTGCTGGCACTACCCTAGCCGTGGGTGGCGCATGCACAAATTAATCACCTGGCAGTCTTCAAGAGAATGGTGCTGTTGCCTGTGCATGTGCAGATTTAGATCTCGGCTCAACGACAAGCTGAGATCTCAATTTGCGCATGGGCCACCACCAGCACGATATCACTGAAGGGTACCGATAGCAGCGCATGTGCAGAATGACCTCCTGGCAGTGTTTAGTTTGAAGGGGCTGTGGCAAAGCTGAAGAAGAAAAGACAAAAGGAATCAAGCTCACCTGTTCCTTCTTTGGAGACCAGTATTAATGACCGTGCACGGACCGGAGTGGAGCAAGCCAGGCTCCAAAATCAATGGAAAAAAGAGAATACGGTCCAGCAAACAAGTCGATTGAAATTTAAATTTAAAAAAATATATAAATAATATATATATATTTTTTTAAAGAAAAATTTCAATCAACTTGTTTGCTGGACCGTATTTTCTTTTTTTGCAGCAAAGCTGAAGACCCTACCCACAGTTCCACCCCAATGCACACACAAAGACAAAAACTTCTAATGATGATTTAAAAAAAAAAATAAAAAAAATACAGGCTGCAAATTTTTTCTATGATTGTATGTCCCGGTATATCCCGGAATCAGTATAGCAGTATAACTGCACCATTATGGGCATTGCTTTAGTTTACTGTCTCTTTAAATTGAGGTGTGTGTTAAAATTCAGATGCAATCCGCACCGCAAATTCTGATTACAGAACTAACTGTGGCGTAACTCAGGGTGCCCAGACCGGTAGCTTCCCTGGTAACCACATGTCAGACGAGTCGTGTGTCTTGCCATATGTGGCATCAGAGAAATCGAGTAGTTGTGATTGTTTGCAGATATATTGAGTTTAAAAAGTAACTCAGAGGATTTTTATTATAATTTTAGCCAGCAAAAACACTTTGGAAACTTTGTCCTCATTCCTGCATTGATATCAGAACATTCTCATTTGGAGTACAGATGCTGGCAGTGGATCCGTCAGCTCAGCTCACTTAGGCTGCTTTCACACTACATTTTTTTTAACATGCGTCCTGAACGTTTTTTTAACGCAAAAACGGATCCAGTGCAAATGCGTTTTCATTTCAATGCATTTGCAATGGACTTGCATCAACATGCGTTCACATGCGTTTGCGTGCGTTATAGTGAGGATCCAGCAAGTTGCAGTTTTTTAACATTTTTCAAAAACGCTACTTGTAGCGTTTTTGAGCTGCGTCCAAATACTGCAAATTGCTGGATCCTGACTATACTGCACGCAAACGCATGTGAACGCTGGCATGCTGATAGACAGGATCCTGCTTGCTCTACTGAGCATGCCCAGAAACCAGCCTCGGGTGATCAGTCCCTCTCTCCTCCTCCCTCTCTGTCTCTCTCCACCTCCCTCTCTCCCCTCCCTCTAACCTCTCCTCTCTTTCCCCTGCCTGAGAGCTGTAGACACTCGTAACCAAGATAAATATCGGGTAACCAAGCAAAGCGCTTCTCTTAGTTACCCGATGTTTATGTTGGTTACGTGTGCAGGGAGCCCGGCTCCTAGCAGCTGCAGACGCTCATAACAAAGATAAATATCGGGTATCCAAGCAAGTTACCCGATGTTTACCTTGGTTACGAGCCGGCTCCCAGTCTATCACGTTCAGTTCCACTGACTCCCGATCACATGACTCCAATGCCCGCCCATAAACTTAAAGTGACAGGATCCTGCAAAATAACACATTGCGTTTGCATGCGTTTTTTTGCTGTAAAAGCAGGATCCGCTTTTACAGCAAAAAAAAGTTCATGACGCATGTTAAAAAAACGTAGTGTGAAAGCAGCCTAACTCTTGGAATAAGCTGCTGCACGAGATATTTCTGATGTGCACAACACTCAGAGACAGAGACAGGTGCTGATTCTTTCACTCCCAGCATCGCTACTCCAAATGACTATGTTCTTAACTCAATACAGCTGAAGGCAAGCAAGTAGATGAGGAAAAATCAGGGGTTTGGAGGACACTTATATGCAATTATTTACAGTAATGAAGACAAATGACCTAATAAAGTGATTTGGAAAGCTTTATGACTTTCTATGTTGGACAAAATTATATTTAAAAAATGAAAATGTAGTTACTCTTTGTTGTATAAACTATGAAATAGTTTCTTTCATTTCCACTTGAAACTGAGTTTTAATGAATTCTCAAAGCCCCAGTCTGCTAACACAGTTTGTCATTTAGCTTATAAAACAACATTTCCAATGAGATAGAAGACATGGATTTATGATGCCGGATTAGGTCTCATGTGTGCTTGACATTGTACTGTGGGAAA
This sequence comes from Anomaloglossus baeobatrachus, assembly GCF_048569485.1. Lineage (NCBI taxonomy): Eukaryota > Metazoa > Chordata > Amphibia > Anura > Aromobatidae > Anomaloglossus > Anomaloglossus baeobatrachus. Next base: position 192,675,864 of record NC_134353.1, read on the forward strand.
TTGTGCGCTGCAGAACAGGATGCAGAACACAGCTGCAGAATACATGAGAAGGGAAAGTCTCAGATGGTGGATGAGATATAACAAGAAGAGATTAGTTTCAGCTGCCTTTAAATTCTACACCTCCAGACGATAGTTCTCTGTGTTATCTATAAAATATGTGCACTTGAAAGATAATGGAAATATTTACTGTCTAAAACACAACAGATAGTGGCAAAATGTTGAGTAAAGGCTGTGTAGTCAGAGTGTTTATGACACTTAGGCTATGTGCCCACGCTGTGGAAAATGCGCGGATTTTGCCGCGGATTTCTCGCGGAAAAGCCGTGGATTTTCCAGAAATCTGCAGCACAGCTACTCCCCAGCCATTTCTATGGCATTTGGGAAATGCTGTGCCAACGCTGCGGATTTTTCCACAGCGGAAATCGTGCGGATTTTCGTGCGGAAAAATCTGCAGCATGTCAATTATTGTTGCGGATTTCTCCGCAGGGTCCCATATACTTACCTGCCTTGATAGAGACCCGAGTCACTTTCTCCGTCCGGTGTAGCGGCAGCAGCAGCAGCGCGGTGGATCCAGCCAGGTACAGGAAGGAAGAGGTGGGCGGGGCCTGCACAAGCTCCGGTCATGTGACAGCCGGAGCTAGTTCAGGCCCGCCCACCTCCAGCACAGTGAACCAGACGCTGCCTGACAGTGACCCGGCCGCCGGAAAGCGCCGGAAAGCGAGGTGCTGCATGATGGAGGTAAGTATGAGCACCCCGATCACTGCAGCACTTGTTCTGCATTGAGGATACAGTGCCGAAGCCATGGTACTGTATCCTCAATGCAGAATGCCCGCACCATCTCCGCACGACATTCCGCTGTATATCCGCAGCATTGAAACAGAGAAAGTTCTGTTGCGGATTTCTGGGAGCACCTGCGGAATGTCTTGCGGATATAACCGCAGGACAATGTCCCCATGGGCACATAACCCTTTTGGTGTAGTAGAAATCAACCATAAAGAGGGGGGGGGGAAGTGTCCACTAGCCTTATTAGGCTCACCTAGTGAGGTTGAACCTCCAAGCCTAAAGGGTGCTTTACACGCTGCGACATTGCTAGCGATTGCTAGCGATGTTGCGAGTGATAGCAGCCTACCCCGTCGTTCGTGTGACATTTGGTGATCACTGCCGTAGCGAACAATATCACTATGGCAGCGTCACATGCACATACCTGTTCAGACAATCCCTCCTTCAAGGGGGAGGTGCCTTCGGTATCAGCAACGTCACAGCGGCGTCACTAAGCAGCCACCCAATAGCAGAGGAGGGGCGGAGATGAGTGGCCGGAACATGCCGCCCACCTCCTTCCTTCCTCATTGCTGGTGGACGCAGGTAAGGAGATGTTTGTCGTTCCAACGGTGTCACACACAGCGATGTGTGGTGCCGCAGGAACGACGAACAACCTGCGGAATGAAACACCAACGACATTATGAAAAGGAGCGACATGTCAACGATCAACGATTTTTGACGTTTTTGCGATCGTTGATCGTCGCTCCTAGCTGTCACACGCTGCCATGTTGCTAATGACGCCAGATGTGCGTCACAAACACCGTGACCCCGACGATAAATCGTTAGCGATGCCGCAGCGTGTAATGCAACCTTAAGGTCCAGTTCGGCATACAGGCCACGGGCGTCGGCACAGCAGGCAGATGAGGCACGTGGAAATCTGGCAGCAAAGGTGCTGGAAGCCACAAACAGACAGCAGATCAGTAAAAGAGGTACTGGAAGCTGCAGGTAGACAGGAGTCTGGTAGCAGAGGTACTGGAAGCTGCAGATAGAGAAGAGACATGGTAGATCCTGCAGACAGGTAGCAAAGAGCCTGAAAGACTGGAAACAGGTAGCAGAAATACTAGAAACCACAGACAGAGAAGAGACATTGTAGATCCTGTTGACAGGTAGCAAAGAGCCTGAAAGACTGGAAATAGGTAGCAGAGGTACTAGAAAATGCAGAGGTACTAGATGCCCCAAAGAAAGGAGACAGGGAGCAGAGGTCTTGGAAGACTGGTAACAGGTTGTCATCAACAGGCAAACTAAAAGTCTTACTATGAAAACAATGTGTGTCTTAGTAGGTCTAATATAGGCTTAGGAATGACTACATTGGATCATGCCATCTGCAAAGCCTGAAGTGGAGCACAACAGAAGTTCAACTGACTGGAGGGGAAGGGAAGCAAAGCCTGGATCCGTGGCAGGTGCCTAATGTCGCGGGTGGAGGGGACGCGCTCGCCACGCTCGGGTCCGGGGCTTCTGCTGCTGCTGCTGCTCGGTGGCTCGAGCGGTGGGCTGGACCCGGGGACTCGAGCAGCGCTCCTCACCCGTGAGTGAAAAGGGATGGTTTGGTTGGGGAGATTGGTCGTGACGCCACCCACGGGATGTGGGGATTATTAGCACCACCGCTGCTGGTGATGGGGATCCCTGGAGAGATGGTAGGGAGCAGCTAGAATGTTGTCCCCTCCGTGGGTAGGGGGTTGGTGATCCCGGGGCCCGGTGGTGTAACGGGGAGGCTGGATGGCTGGGGTGCAGGGTTGCAGGGACAGTCACTCAGACAATCACTGACAGAGTCTCTGGTAAACCAAAACGGCCGGATGGACGGGTCCCGCAGCGTTGTTGTTGTGCTCTCCCCGGACGGCTGATGGTGGCTGTCTTTCCCTGCACCTGTTAAGATGTTCTTGACTCCTGTGGTTGCCCACCGGTAGTCCGCTCCCCGGCGTATAGGTGCCGTAGGAGCGTGTTTTGCCCGCAGGCGCTGGCCCTTGGATCTCTAGCCTGTGGCAGTGGCTGTATATCCTCTCTGGGTGGACTGTTGCCTTCAATCGGGACTTGGTTGTTAGGAAACCCCTGGGGTTCCTGTCACATTCGGATTTGACTATTGATGGCGGCTCCAAGCCTGGTCGGGGTCCGATGGCCCTGCCTGTGTGCTTAGCTTCACTCCGTTCCCTGGTCCGGTACCGGCGGGCCGACGCCCGACCCCGGTCCTTACGGTTCTGCGGAGTTCCACCAACTCCTGCAGACGGCCATCACTGTCTGCCAACTTTGCTGTCAGTGCCTGGGCTCCTACCCAGACACCTGAAGTGTTTACTCCTCACTTTCACCTCCAAAACTGATCTCACACTTTTCCCGCCTCCAGGCCTGTGAACTCCTCGGTGGGTGGGGCCAACCACCTGGCTCCGCCCCACCTGGTGTGGACATCAGACCCTGGAGGGAGGCAACAAGGGGTTTTGGTTGACTGTTGTAACTGTCTAGTGTGGGGGTGTATATGTTGGTATGTATGTGACTACCTGGCTAGTCCAGGGCGTCACACCTAACTATTTTTGGCAACTAAGTTCATGCACTACATGACACTAAGGTCAGATGTACACATAAACATGTCATAGTTAGAACACAGCAGAACACAGACCACATTGAATAGACCATCCAAACCCACGCTGCAAAGTTGGTGCCAGGTGACCCATGGGCTGCTCAGAGGACCCATAGGGACTTTGACACAGTTGTGTACATGCAGCCTAGTATGTTCACAAAATCCTTCATCACTGCAGACCTCCTAATATACAAAGAAGTACTCATGAATGTGGAAATCTTTGTAACAATGGTTTGGGTGAGAAATTTATTTTATGTTTTGCATTGCAAAAGGTTTACTTTGCATTGATATCCACAATGTAAATTGAAATAATAAATGACTCAAATCCATATCTCTTGTCAATGTCATGTGCAATTTTCCCAACATGTGCATGAGGTTTCTTAAAATCTATAGGCAGAAGAAATTGTGTTTTTGCTACATGGGAATTTACCCTAAATCTCTAATGTAAAACGTTTATATTTTGTAAACATTATAGTTTTATTCATATTCAACAAAAATACCCAAATAAACAAAAAACAGTGGTTATTTTGTGGCTAAATAGTGTACTGACTTCAAATGGACATTATAATTTGGCTGTTTTGGTATATTAGGTTAGATTTTGGATCACAGCTTTGTTGCTGCATTGATACAGTAATTGGTTCAACTAGAAATTCTTAATTATCACAATATTTGTATTGAGTTTTTATATATGTAGCAAAATTCAAGGTTCAAATCTAACAACAAAGTCATACAAATTGAACAATCAGTGGTACAAAGGACTGCCATACATGGTAAGCCATTACATATAAAAGGAGATACAAGTGTATCTCAATAAATTAGAATATCATCAAAAAGTCAATTTATTTCAGTAATTCAAAACAAAAAGGGAAAAGCATATATTACATAGAGTCATTACAGGCAGAGTGATCTTTTTCAATTGTTTATTTCTGTTAATGTTGATGATTATGGCTTACATCCAATGAAAACCCAAAAGTCATTATCTCAGAAAATTAGAATAGTATGTAAGATCAACTGAAAAAATGATTTTAAACTCAGAAATGTCGGCCTACTGAAAAGTTTGTACAGTAAAAGTACTCAGCCTGTGGCACAGCTAAGGTGTTATGGAAGCCCAGGTTGCTTTGATAGCAGCCTTCACCTTGTCCCTATTGCTCGCTGGTGTCTCTCATTTTCCTATTGACAATACCCCATAGATTCTATGATCTCTAGGTCAGGTGAGTTTGCTGGCCAATCAAGCACAATGATACTGTGGTTATTAAACAGCTATTGGTACTTTTGTCAGTGTGGACAGGTGCCAATTCCTGCTAGAAAATGAAATTTCTATCTCCAAAAAGCTTGTTATCAGAGGAAAGCATGAAGTGCTCTAACATTTCCTGGTAGACAGCTGCGCTGACTTTGGTTTTGATAAAGCACAGTGGACCTACACCAGCAGATGACATGGCTCCCCAAACCATCACTGATTGTAGAAACTTCACACTAGACCTCAAGCAGCGGGGATTGTGGCCTCTCCACTCTTCCTCCAGACACTGGGACCTTGATTTCCAAATGACATGCTAAAATAACTTTCATCTGAAAACAACACCTTGGACCACTGAGCAACAGTCCAGTTCTTTTTTTGCCTTGGCCCAGGTAAGACGCTTCTGGCATTATCTATTGGTCATGAGTGGGTTGACACAAGGAATGCGACAGTTGTAGCCCATGTCCTGGATACGTGTGGCACTCACACCAGCAGCAGTCCACTCCTTGTGAATCTCCCCCAAATTTTTCAATGGCCTTTTCTTAATAATCCTATCAAGGCTGTGGTTATCCAGGTTGCTTGTGCACATTTTTCCACCACATTTTTTCCTTCCACTCAACTTTCCATTAATGTGCTTGGATACAGCACTCTGTGAACAGCCAGCTTGTTTAGCAATGACCTTTTGTGAATTACCCTCTTTGTGGAGTGTGTCAATGACTGCCTTCTAGACATCTGTCAAGTCAGCAGTCTTCCTCATGATTGTGTAGCCTACTGAACCAGACTAATGGACCATTTTAAATGTTTAGGAAGCTTTGCAGATGTTTTGTGGTAATTATTCTAATTTTCTGAGATAATGACTTTTGGATTTTCATTGGCTGTAAGCCATAATCATCAACATTAACAGAAAGAAACACTTGAAATAGATCAATATGTTTGTAATGACTCTGTAATACATATCTGTCACTTTTTTGTATTGAATTACTGAAATAATTTAACTTTTTGATGATATTCTAATTTTTTGAGATGCACCTGTATTTCTATCTTTTGATATTGTTATAAGTTGTTATAAGATGAATCCATCCAAATAGTTTGTAAATTTGTTTACGCTAACAGCAATAGTCCTTTCTAGGGATGAGCAGACCGATGGAAGTTCAAATTCACCAGGTGTGGATGGATTTTAGTCAAAAGTTTGGTTCGGAACCCTATCACTTGACCTGAACTTGACTCAGGACCCAGAACTTCATATAAGTCAATGGAGACCTGAATTTCAGCCTGTAAAATGGCTGAAATATGATAGTAGTATGGACTTGGGGTCTACAAAAAGGAAACAAAAGGAAGCAAAATGGGGCAATTGCCCTGGAAACAAATGTGGCTAGGGAATATGTTTTTATTTTAAAAATGTTGCCTTTTTTTGATAACCAGTGCAGGAAAAGCAGACAATTGTGGGCTGCAGCCTTCAGCTGTCAGTTTTACTTTGGCTGGTTATCAAAAATTACAGGTGATCCCATGCCATTTTAAAAAAATATTTAAAAAAAATATATTGAAAAAAAGCATGGGCTCCATGCTATTTTTGATAACCAGTGAATGCAAGACAGACAGCTGGTGTTAGTAATGGAGAGACATCTATCAGGCACCCCCATTACTAATGCAGTAAGTATAGAGTTAAAAAAACACACAGGAAAAAAAGTTTATTTGAATAAAGTCTCCCCCACATGCCCTCATTCACCAATTTATTGAATAAAAAAATACTGAGTTTTGACATAATCCAATTGGTAAATAAACACTCCCCCACCATACCTTGTTCACAAATTTATTAATTGAAAACAAATTCTGGAAGTTCTGACATAATCCAATGGAGTAATGTCCCACAACACCCATCGATTCCTATCGAGCTTTGTTCTGAAAATGTGACTTCATAGGTCACTGCCGGTCAGGGGCAGCCCGAAATTTCTCACACTCGTAAGAAATAATCTCCATAAAGGCATAAACCATGTGTGTTCCCAGAGTGATAAAGTACCAGTTAATTCAATAATAGTATTAACTTACCCACAGACAAAAGTGCCCCTGTGTACTGTATATCCTATACCCAATATGCATTTCGTGTAGGCTTCATCACGGAAAGTTCAAGGAAGACTATAAAAAATGTGTGTTGGGGTTGCACAGGGGCACTTCTGACTATGCTTAAGAACTATTAAATATTAAATTAACTTGAATTTAGATTATATAGCTCCTACTTTGCAAAGACACTATGAGGAATTGGGGTGGGGGCAATTGATGCCACTGTCCTGCTGTCTGCCTGAAATGTTTTTATCTATCAAGACTCCAAGATGGGTCTCCAAGTTGTCTCTTGCCTCTACTGGCAGGGATATGGGTACACTAGTCCTACACTTGTCTCTCATCCACCTGTATTTCTTATTTCAATAGTCTAGGAAGGTAATGGCTATGCCAAAACAGTGTGGCTGCACTGTAAAACATATTTTTGCTGTTTTGGAAGCTATTTGACCCCCTTAATGGTGTTTTCTCAGCCATAGGTTTGGCCTTCCATTAAATCGAATGAGGTTTGAAAAGGTTCGACAAAAGGTTCGACGAACCATTTGGCGAACGTAGCGTTTGTTCGGTAAGACTCGGCAAACCGAACTTTGAAAGGTTCGCTCATCTCTACTCCAGATCCACAAGTTTTAGTTTTATGCAGTTTTTTCAGCATCAGCATAGTTATGCGCATCCACTCATTTATGGTGTGCATTTATTAAATGTGAGGTGTACCTGCTGTTTGACGTTTGACTGCTGTTTGACTGCTGAGAGCAGTAAGTCCCTCTCATTCCTGTAATTTCTTTCCCCTGGGACCTTCCCGATGGTGGAGTGCTATAGATTGCCTGCACTAAGGGTGGTTCGCTGCTGAGTTGATACTGTGTTCCATGCCAGTTACTCACTCCTTTCAGCACTAGTGACACAAGAGGAAAATAGTTGTCGCCAAATTAGGAGCTGCATATTGCCAAGACTCCAGCCTGCCTTGCTTGGCCTTCCTTTTCTGTACTTTACCTAGGCTGTGCACTGGATCATCGCTGGTTAGTAGGGACTTACTTGATTGCTTATATCCTCAGTGTTTGATGTGAGTCGCTATTCATTAAGAAACTAACCAAATCTGTTCCATGCTGCCATTAAGCTCCACATCTAGTCATGCCTCACAGACGTTATTAAATATGGGACATAAACCACATTTCTGTTGCAATCAATTAAAAACAACCTGTCACATGAAAAAAAATGCTATTAACCTGCAGGTATTGGGTTAATCTGCAGGTTAATTGACTGACAGCCTCCTCTAATGCTCAGTTGCTGTCAGTCAGTGAAAGGGGCGTGGTTACAGCTAGTGTTTTCGATACACAAAGCGGTGACTGAACCCACACCACACCAGTGCCGCCCGATGACTGAAACCTGAATGCAGTGGAGTCTGATGTGCAGGCACTGGGCAGGTTCCATACTCTATTACCCTGTCGGTTAACTTCATATTTGCAGGTTAATAGTGGTTCTTCATGTGACAGGTTGTCTTTAAGCAGCTTTTTGTCACTTTTAGGTGTCGTTTTAAATATTCAATTTCTGATCATTTTGACTGCAATGAACACTTATTTACCTTAAAAAATGGATTCACAGTTATTTGATTCCCAGTGAAGTGCAAGTACTCCAATTGCCCTGAAAAGATCAGTATAACCCTTCTTGAGTTCTCTTAAAACTGTATCAACCTCATGTCATGCTGTTTAACCCAAACACAGCCTTAGTAATATAAAAAAGTGACCTCAAAATATATGGCTATGGTCAAATGGATAATAACTGTTCTCCACTGCTATGTTGCTACACACTATCTGTCATGTGTATTATATGCTTTATTGAGCCGTTTCATTATCTATCTAGTTAACTGTGAGCTGTGACATCCTCTCACTATCCAGATTCATAGCTGCTGCAATCCCTATTTCTACTTTAATACATGCTAAATAAGTCCCTAATGATTGGCTGTTTTATACCATGTGATATGATGGCTATATGGGGAAGTGTCGCGCTAGGTATGGGGGAAGAACCAAATGGTGAAAAGGGAAACCCTGTGAGATGGTGACCCCTGACCAACACTACTGCTGGGCTCTGGCATCTCTCATCACCCTAGATAGGTTCTGCACCAATGTGCTGAGCAAGCTACCTGACCCAGGCTGACCCTGAAGTAGGCCCTTGGTAGGGAGCAGATGGGATGAGTGCTTAGTTAACCCCACTAAGCTCTAAATAAAACACAGGGATAACAAACAGGGGGAAAGTAAACAAATAACTTATCCCCAGATGACTCAGAGAGAGGAAGTGTAACAAGAATAAAGTTTCTCCAGATGTATACAAGCTGACTGTTTGCACTGAAGACTTGTTAAGCGAATTAGACCTTTCACCAGCACAGAGTAAGGGGAAATGAGGGTATATAAAGGTACCAAGGGAAGTGCTGACATAAAACAAAAACTCCAATTTAAAACTTAATTGATTCTAATTGAATTAAATTAAATAAACTATCACAAACAAATTAAAGAGCCTAGACTCATGACATCAGTAAAGGCCAAGTATTTTTCCCAACTGATGTTTTATGTTTTACAAAAGTTTTTTGTGTTGTAACTGTGTTTTTAATGAGTTTTTGTTATATCAAATACAAACATACACGTGTATTTCAGCACAAATTAAGATTTTTTCAATGTACTTATAACATCTCAGTAAATGATAATTCCAACGCCTACTGTTTTATTGCCAAAACTTTTTAGGAAAAGCTCAATTGCAACTTAAGCGGGCTTTACATGCTATGATATATCTAAGGAGATGTCGGCGGGGTCACGTCGTAAGTGACGCACATCCGGCATCGTTAGTGACATTGTAGCGTGTGACAGCTAGAGTTGAGCGTGGTTCGAGGTTCTCCAGTTCTAGGCTCAAGTGATTTTGGGGGCTGTTCGAGATCGAACTAGAACTCGAGCTTTTTGCAAAAGCTCGATAGTTCTAGATACGTTCGAGAACGGTTCTAGCAGCAAAAAGCAGGGCTTTTTACAGCTACAGTGTGCAGGAGCCATCGCTGGCAGCCTGCCAGAAGCTGGTAACCAAGATAAACATCGGGTATCCAAGCAAAGCGCTTTGGTTAGTAACCCGATGTTTATCTTAGTTACGTGCAGGAAGCCGACACTTCCCCGCTCAGCTCGCTCCGCCCCCTCCTGCCCGTGGCATGTACAGATATACACACACACACACACACACACGGTCCTGCTCGGCTTACCTACGGTGATGAAGTCCCACCATCCCGACCTCAGCGCTGTCACTGTCCTCCATGGCCGCCGCTTGTCACATCACCTTCTCTCGCTTCCGACCCGAGACTGACTAGCGGTGACGTCACGGGCCTCTCGCGATATTTGGCTGTGAAGGCGGCGGTCATTGAACTCAGTGACAGGGGCTGTCAGTGTGCTGGAGATCAGCGCAGGTAATGTACCTCGCTGACAGCAGCACTTGTCATCCCCTGCAGTGACCTGGGCCGACCCATTGATGTTAGCTCAGGTCACTGCACTGCTCTCCCAGCAAATGGGGAACATCCTGCTCTTCATTGACTGGGACAGTGTGGATCGTCATGGCAACCCCTTGGATTACAGCAGACCTGGATTTGTTTTTCATTCTAATAAATTGGTTAAAGAGGGAATGTTTTGGAGAGTGTTTTTTCAAATAAAAATGTGTTTGTCGTCTATTTTTTTTTATTACTGACTGGGTTGGTGATGTCGGGTATCTGATAGACGCCTGACCTCACCAACCCCAGGACTTGATGCCAGGTGACATTACACATCTGGTATTAACCCCATATATTACCCCGTTTGCCACCGCACCAGGGCGCGGGATGAGCTGGGGCGAAGCACCAGGATTGGCGCATCTAATGGATGCGCTACTTCTGGGGCGGCTGCGGCGTGCTATTTTTAGGCTGGGGAGAGTCCAATAACCATGGACCTCCCTAGTCTGAATATATCAGGCCCCAGCTGTCTGCTTTACCTTGGCTGGTGATCCAATTTTGGGGGACCCCTACGTGTTTTTTTTTTTTAAATTATTTATTTAATTTAAAATAACAGCGTGGGGTGCCCTCAGTTTTGGATTACCAGCCAAGGTGAGGTTGCCAGCTGTGGTCTGCAGGCTGCAGCCGTCTGCTTTACCCTAGCTGGCTACAAAACTAGGGGGAACCCTACGTTATTTTTTTTTTCATTTTTTTGGCTAAATACAAAGCTAAGCACCCCTTAGTGCCACATGAAAGGCACCAAAGGGTGCTCCACTTTTTCTCCACTTTTTCTCCACTTTTTCTACATTTTTTCTCCACTTTTTCTACATTTTTTTCTCCACTTTTTCTCCACTTTTTCTCCACATTTTCTCCACTTTTTCTCCACTTTTTCTCCACTTTTTCTCCACTTTTTCTCCACTTTTTCTCCATTTTTTATCCACTTTTTCTCCACTTTTTCTCCACTTTTTCTCCACTTTTTCTCCATTTTTTTCTCCACTTTTTCTCCATTTTTTTCTCCACTTTTTCTCCACTTTTTCTCCACTTTTTCTCCACTTTTTCTCCGTTCTTTTTCTATGGTGGGTCTACCCATTAGCTCTGCCATGCATAGTGTAGCTCTACACCTACTGCACATGTTACTTTATGATTGACTTCTCTTTCGTACCAGAGCTGTCTAAGCTTACTCTGACCCCATATTTGTCATTACTATATTGTCCTTGTACTGTATTATGACATTTGTATCATGTGTTTCATTTCTTGCTGTGTTGCAATTTTTTTGCTGCATCCCAATTGTACCTCTACATTGTTCGAGTTTATGTTATTGTTCTCTCACTCTTATGTGATACTGATTATTGTCATTTTTCATGATTACATGCAGATAAGTCCAATCTGACGAAGGCTCAGGCCGAAACGTCATTTGTAACTTGTTTTGGACAAAAACATATATGCTTATGAAAATTTTTTTTTTCTTAATACGGACCAATAAAGAGTGATTTTGCATTACTATCCATTGTGACTTACTGACTTAGTCTGGGAGATTTAGAGTGCCGAGGTTACTCACTAATTTTATCTATTATTACCTGTGAGCACCTATATACCAGTGAGCAGAGCTTCCTCTACAGTAGTTCTCCTGATTAGGCATGCCTTTACCTCATGAGCAGGGCATTGCAGCTTTGGTAGCAACCATTACGACATGGACTCTGCTGCTGTGGACCCGAGAAGAGTGAGTGCAGATTCATTGCACCCACACTCCTCACATGAAGGGTCCGCACTCCTAGAAAATGGGGGATATGTTCCCTGAGTGTCTCCCCACCATATCCTAGATGGTCCAGAGTCGTCGTGGGACCCCTTTATTTTTTTCTTACAATAAATTGGTGAAAGAGGAAATGTTTTGGGGACTGTTTTTTCAAATAAATTTCTTTTGTCGATTTTTTTTTTTGTTAGTACTGACAGTTTATGATGTTGGGTATCTAATAGACGCCATGACATCACAAACTGCTGGGCTTGATCTCAGGTGACTTTACAGCTAGTATCAACCCGATTTATTACCCCGTTTGCCACTGCACCAGGGCACGGGATGAGCTGGGGTGAAGCGCCAGGATTGGCGCATCTAGTGGATGCGCCACGTCTGGGGTGCCTGCGGCCTGCTATTTTTAGGCTGTGAAGGCCCAATAACTATGGACCTTCCCACCCTGAGAATACCAGACCACAGCTGTCCGCTTTACCTTGGCTGGTGATCCAATTTGGGGGGGACCCTACTTTTATTGTGTAATTATTAATATTTATAAAATAATTATAAAAAAGAGCCTGATGGGACCTCTACATTGGATCCCCAACCACGGTAAAGCTGCCAGCTGTGGTTTTCAGGCTACAGCCGTCTGCTTTACCCTAGCTGGCTATCAAAAATGGGGGGACCCAACGTCATTTTTTTTTTAACTATTTTTTAAATAGAAAAAATTAATGGGCTTCCCTGTATTTTGATTGCCAACCAAGGTAACGGAAGGCAGATGGAGGTGGCAACCCATAGCTGTCTGCTTTATCTGAGCTGAGAATCAAAAATACCGCGGCGCGCTACGTCATTTTTTTAAAGATTTATTTTTACAGCACTGTGATGTCCAGCAATCAAAATACAGGGAAGCCCATTTTATTTTTAGTTATTTAAATAAATAATTAAAAAAAATATATATGGGCTCCCGCTGCATTTTTTGTATTGCTAGCTAAGGGTAATCCAAGCAGCTACTGGCTGCTAACCCCCACTGCTTGGTGTTACCTTCACTGGCAATGGAAAATCCAGGGAAGTATTTTTTATTTTTTTTGCCAAAAAACTACAAAAAAAGGACGTGAGCTTCGCCATATTTTTGTATGCTAGCCAGGTATAGCAGGCAGGTGCTGGAAGAGTTGGATACAGCGCCAGAATATGGCGCTTCTATGAAAATGCCATTTTCTGAGGCGGCTGCAGACTGCAATTCGCAGCAGTGGGGCCCAGAAAGCTCAGGCCAACCTGTGCTGCGGATTCCAATCCCCAGCTGCCTAGTTGTACCTGGCTGGACACAAAAATGGGGCGAAGCCTACGTCATTTGTTTTCTAATTATTTCATGAAATTCATGAAATAAAAAAAGGGCTTCCCTTTATTTTTGGTTCCCAGCCGGGTACAAATAGGCAACTGGGGGTTGGGGGCAGCCGTACCTGCCTGCTGTACCTGGCTAGCATACAAAAATATGGCGAAGCCCACATAATTTTTTCAGGGGGCAAAAAACTTCTGCATACAGTCCTGGATGGAGTATGCTGAGCCTTGTAGTTCTGCAGCTGTTGTCTGTCTGTATGGAGAAGAGCAGACAGCAGCTGCAGAACTACAAGGCTCAGCATACTCCATCCAGGACTGTATGCAGAATTTTTTTGCCCACCAAAAAAATGACGTGGGCTTCGCCATATTTTTGTATGCTAGCCAGGTACAGCAGGCAGCCACGGGCTGCCTCCAACCCCCAGTTGCCTATTTGTACCCGGCTGGGAACCAAAAATATAGGGAAGCCCATTTTTTTTAATTATTTCACTTATTTCATGAAATAATTAAAAAACAAATGACGTGGGCTTTGCCCCATTTTTGTGTCCAGCCGGGTACAACTAGGCAGCTGGGGATTGGAATCCGCAGCATAGGTTAGCCCGAGGTTTCTGGGCGCCTCTGCTGTGAATTTCAGTCCGCAGCCACCCCAGAAAATGGCGCTCTCATAGAAGCGCCATCATCTGGCGCTGTATCCAACTCTTCCAACAGCCCTGGAGCTGGGTGGCTTGTTGGGTAATCATGAGTTAATACTGGCTTTGTTTTACTAGCCAGTATTAAGCCAGAGATTCTTAATGTCAGGCACGTTTGACCCGGCCATTAAGAATCTCCAATAAAGGGTTAAAAAAAAACACCACACAGAGAAAAAATACTTTAATAGAAATAAATACACAGACACATTAGAGACTCCATCATTATTACCCCCTGTCAGCCCTCCACGATCCTGCTCTTCTGTCTTCTTTCTTTCTAGTGTAGTAGTAGTGATGATTGTAGTGAGGATGAGGTTCCCCAGCTCATCACTTGGGGCTGGGGAACCTCATCCTCACTACAATCCTCACTAGTGTAGTAGTAGTGACGATTGTAGTGAGGATGAGGTGCACCAGCTCATCACTTGGGGCTGGGGAACCTCATCCTCACTACAATCCTCACTACAATCGGGAAGCAGCGTGCAGCCTTCACTCCGTGAGTGATCAGTGCTGGCTGTCAGTGGTAACAGCGGTAACGCTGACAGATGCGTTACCATAGCAACAGTGCTCTCGGAGCCGCGGTTAGCGGTGACGTCACCGCTAACTGCGTTGCTATGGCAATGGTGATCTCCGTTAATGACCGGCTGTGTCAGCCGGTCCCTAACGGAATGGGGAGTCGACCGTGTGCTAGAGCATGTCGCCGGTACACGGCGATACACAAATGTGCACCGTGTACCGGAGACATGCACTCGCAGGTCCTACATGACGCGTCATAGTCATGTGACCAGTCTGTAGCCAATGAGATAATAGCCACGTGACTGGTCACGTGGCTATTTTGACGTCACGATAGGTCCTGCATCTCTGCTGGCAGTGCAGATCACCGGGAGGATTAAGCGATCATTGGATGGAATAGCGGCAGGAGACAGAGTGCAGAAGGGATCGCGGGGACCGGTAAGTGTTATGGCAATGTTTATTAACTGTTTGTGTACATTTATAATGCATTTTTATGTGTTTGTGATTGCCTCCCATTATAGCCTATTGGTTCGAGTTCAGTTCGTCGAACGTTCGACGAACCGAACTCGAACGGGACCCCCGTTTGGCGAACCGACCTCGAGCCGAACCGCGACCGGTTCGCTCATCTCTAGTGACAGCTACGTGCGATGGTGAACGAGCAGAAATACTCACCTTCTCATTCATCGTTGACACGTCGCTCATTTTCTAAAAATCGAATGTCCGGTTGTTTATTGTTCCCAAGGCAGCACACATCGGTCCGTGTGACACCCCGGGAATGATGAACTGCAGCTTACCTGCGTCCCGCTGGAAATGCGGAAGGAAGGAGGTGGGTGGGATGTTACATCCCGCTCATCTCCGCCCCTCCGCTTCTATTGGCCGGCTGCTGTGTGATGTCAATGTGACGCCAAACGTCTCTCCCCCTTCAGGAAGTGGATGTTCGCCGCCCACAGTGAGGTCGTTTGGAAGGTAAATACGTGTGACGGGGGGTTACAGCATTGTACGACATGGGCAAGAAATTGCCCGTGCCGCACAAACGATGGGGCGGGTGCAATCGCAAATGCGGTCGCACGACATATCGACACATGTAAAGCAGCCTTTAGTCTTTTTCCACAATTATTTCAAATTTGTTTTTAGTGTCTCATTCAATATATATATATAGTACAATTGACATATCAATATTTTTTATCATCCCCTTCACCACCCAGTCTGTTTTCATATTATTGATCGGGCCAATATTTTCAGTTCTGAGCAGTGTCAGATGATGAGGTAATAACTCTGGAATACTTCAACAGTTCCAATTGGTTATGAGAGATTTTGTTTTCCTGGCATGCTGTACCTTATGTCAGTGCTAATCTTAGGACAATATTTTTTGCGTTTATTTGTGAAAATATCAGAAATTTGGTGAACGTTTTAAAAATGTAGCAATTTTCAAATTTTTACATTTGATGCCCTTAGACCAGAGTTATGCCACACAAAATAGTTAATAAATAACAATCACCACATGTCTACTTTACAGAAGCAAAATTTTGCAGCCTAATTTTTTGTTTTATTTTAAAATTAAAAGGGCTAAAAATTTATCAGCAATTTCTAATTTTTAAAACAAAATTTGCAAAACCATTTTTTTAGGTACAACATAACATTTGAAGTGACTTTTAAGTGCCCATGTGATGGAAAATACCCAAAAGTGACTCCATTTTCAAAACTGCACACCTCAAACTGCTGAAAACCACATCCAAGAAGTTTATTAATGCTTCAGTAGCTTTATAGGAAAAAATGTTACTTTAGCAGCAAATTTTACATTTTCACAAGGGAGAAATGAGAAAATGCACCATAAATTTTTTCCTAAGTATGCTGATACCCTATATGTGGTGAAAAACTACTGTTTGGGTGCATGGCATGGCAGGGAATGGAAGGGAAAGAGGGCCATTTGACTTTTGGAATGCAAATTTGTCTGGAATTGATAGCAGAGGCCATATCTTGTTTGTAGAGCCCCTGATGTGCCTAAATAGTGGAAATCCCCCACAAGTGAAACTAGAAATTTATCTAGATGTGAACCCGCAGGTGCTTCACAAAGTGTTATAACGTTCATATGAGAAAATAAAAAAATCTGTTTTTGCCCACAAAAATGTTGCTTCAACCCAAAATTTTGCATCTTCACAAGGGTAACAGGAGACAATGCACAATACAATTTATGGTGAAAATTCTCCTGTTTATGCCGATACCCTTCATGTGGTGGAAAACTTCTTTTTAGGTGCACGTCAGGGCTCAGAATATGAGTGCCAATTAATTTTTGGGGCGTAAATTAGCTGAAATCATTAGTGAACATCATATCGAGTTTAGAGAGCCCCTGATATGCCTAAACAGCGGAAATTCCCCACAAGTGACCTTATTTTTAAAACTAGACAACTGACTTACTTATATGTGTGGTGATCACCTTGAACCCATGGTGCCTTACTGAATTTTATAACATTGAGCTGTGATAATAAAAATAAAATCACTACTTTTTTTTTTACCCAAATTTAGCATTTTCACAAAGGTAGGGCCCCATACAATTTGTATTGCAAATTCTCCAGAGTATATTGACACCCCATATGGGGTGGACAACTACTATTTGGGTGCATGGCAGGGCGAAGAAGGGAAGAAGCTCCATTTTGGCTGAAATAGATTGTGGATGCCATGTCACATTTGAAGATCCACTGATATGCTAAAACACAAGAAATACCCCACAAGTGAACTCATTCTGGATACTACACCTCTCAATAAATTCATCTATGGGTGCAGTAAGCATATTGACACCATTGGGTGCTGAAGAAAAAATGTGTTAAACAATTTCTGTTATCACAGCAGTGCACTCCTCTAATCTATATATATAATTGCCTTATTCTGTCTGTCTGTCTGTCTGTCTTGCTCCAAAATTGTGTCGTGACATGACAGTGACAGTGTCGTTACAGTGACAACTGTCGGATTGGCCGCTGGGCTCGGCATGGCCCTGCCCCCTCCCCACAGATTGGCTGCTCGCCTCGGCCTGGCCCCGCCCCCCGCATGGATTGGCCGCTTGCCACGGCCCCCTGCACGCATTGGCCGCTCAGCCAGGCCCCGCCCCCCACGCATTGGATGCTTGCCCTGGCCCCGCCCCCCCGCACGCATTCCCCGAACCCACACGGAGACGCCCGACTCCCAGGTGACTGCTGCAGCACTGGAAGCCCACACCGCAAGATAAAGTGGAGAAAAGCCACTAGCTTACCCGCCTCCTGACACACGTGTGCCGGAGCCGGCGTAGGCTGGTATCCATAGTACACATCGGGTAACTATAGAAACTGCTTTCCTTAGTTACCTGATGTGTAACATGGTTACTAGCTTACCCCGGCATACGTCAGCACTGTCGCTTACCTTTTCTCCACTTTGTCGGATCCGGCGCCCTCCTGTGCACTGTGTACACTATAGTTGCCGCACGACAAGCTCCGATCACATGTTGTCATGTGACCAGGAAGTTGCGGCACAGCCACTGTCCTGTACACAGTGTATGGCTGCCTTCAGACGTCCGTGTCACACATAGCACACATACATTTATATAGACATACACACACACACATAGCAGACACACATTGATACACCGACACATACACACATAGCACACCTGCATGTACACACACACACACACACACACACTCTGCTGTATACTCCCCCAGCGATGCAGTCCCCGGCACTGAAGTCCCCCGCGCTGTTCCCGCTTCCAGCTCCACAGGGCACTGAATATTCAGTGAGTATAATGAGCGGCGATAAGGAGCGGGAGGCAAGAGAGAGGGAGACAGCATCTCTGGAGAGAAGTAAATATAGAAAATATTTTTATTAAAAAGACCCATATTTTCTCTGGTATGTTTTACACTGATGTCGCACGGATCACATCAGTGTGCGATCCGTGTGACATCCGTGCTGCCGAAGATACCTGTGTGTGTGCATGCGGGGTCATGAAAAGTCACACGGTCCGTGGCAAACATAGACGTGTGAGGCACATCATAGAATAACATGGGTACATGTGACATCCGTGTTACAAAACGCATGTCACACGTACCTAAAACACGGACGTCTGAAACCAGCCTACGGCAACGCGCAGGATCCGACAAAGTGGAGAAAAGCCGGATATGTGAAACCACTAGCTTACCCCGGCTCCCGGCACACGTGTGCCTGAGCCGGGGTAGGCTGGTAACCCTGGTACACATCGGGTAACTATAGAAACCGCTTTGCTTAGTTTTCCAATGTGTAACATGGTTACTAGCTTACCCCGCCTCTCAGCACACGTGTTGCGAGCCGGCGTAAGCTGTTAACCAGTGTACATATTAGGTAACTATGGAAACCGCTTTGCATAGTTACCCGATGTGTACCATGGTTACTAGCTTACCCCGGCTCTCTGCCCATTCAGATCGTTGGTCTCCCACTGTCAAACACGCCGATGCGTGCTGTACAGCATGAGACCAACAAGCAAAAAATAAACCAGCACTGTCGCTTTGCATAGTTACCCAATGTGTACCATGGTTATCAGCTTACCGACGTACGCTGGTAACAAATGTTACACAATCCTGTAACTATAGAAAGCGCTTTCGTTAGTTACCCAATGTGTACCATTGTTACCACCTTAACCCCGGCTCCCGGCACATGTGTGCTTGAGCCGGCGTACGCTGGTAACCATGGTACACATCAGGTAACTAAGCAAAGTGCTTTGCATACTTACCTGATTGTGTAACATGCTTACCAGTGCACGCCGGCTCCCTGCCCATTCAGATCGATGGTCTCCCACTGTCAAACACGCTGATGCTTGCTGCACAGCAGGAGACCAATGAGCAAACAATGAACCATCATTATTCAAGACTTGCTGATTATATTATTATTCAATCTGTTAACCTACATACACATTCTAGACTACCCGATACGTTGGAATCGGGCCACCGTCTAGTTGTTTATATTTACACAATTTCTCCTAAATGTGACAATACACCACATGTGACTGTACAGTACTGTTTTGCCCCATTTCAGGGCCCAGAAGAGAAGGAGCGCCATTTGATTTTTGCACCACAGATTTTCTTAGAACAGCTTGCAGACTCCATTTGCAGAGCCTCCAAGTGCCAGAACAGCAGATATCCCCTCAAGTGACCACATTTTAGAAATTACACCCCTCTGGGAAACCATCTATGGATGTAGTGATGACTTTGTCTCTGTAAAACCCCATGTCATGTCCCCACCGGAGTCTGCTCCTGCGACTTCTGCTCCAATCGCCAGGCGACGCCGTGTTCCCGCCATGGATAGTGCTGGTGATGGAAGAGGAGTCGTGCCCGTGGCTCTGCGGAGCATAGGCTCCGCTCATCCACTAGGCTGGGTTTTCCTGGAATCTGCAGTACCACTGGCTGACTGTAAGTGGCGTGTGTCTTCCAGCTGAAGTTGCCATCATTCACCTGCAGCCAATGGGAAGACACCACACCCTTCTTATTCTCCCTCCTGTCATGTGACCACTTCCAGAGATAGTTTGTATTCCTGGTTCCATGCTGTTTGTATTTTAATTCTTGTGCGCTGACCTTGCTTGCGTTCTGACTACCCTTCTGTCTGTCGTTTATGTACCTTGCTGCCCGATCTGGATTTGACCTTTGCTTTGTTTGCTGATTATGTCCTTGCCTGCTGATTCTGTCCCTGTTCTGCAATTCCTGGTTTGACCCTGCCTGACGACTACTCTCCAGACTGCTGCCTTCCATAGGTAGTGATTTCTAGGGCCCTATGTAATTTCAAATCCCTGTGTAGGGTTAAAGGGTTTCAGGGTCCTGGGGGTCTTGCTGGGTGAGTGGCTTCCCGTTAGCCTGTCTATTACAGCACGTCTGAGTCTGTGGATCCAGGAAGGTGTTACACCCCAATAGAGTCAAATGCTGCAGAACTAAAAATTGATGTTATTTTTTATTTATTTTTAAAGATTTGCCATACCTCATTTTCAACTTCAAATATTTAATCTTTTGAATGAGAAACAATTTATTATTTTTGCTGTTCCCCCGTACACATAGAGATTATTGTTAAGCTTGCTTATTGTCATTACCATCCTTTTTAAGACTTATTTCCATTAAGGGATCTTTCAAACCAAGTACAAGTATTTTATTAGTACAATGAACACTTGCTCTGACTGCCATAAATTGCAGCACTTGTCTTATTAATACTATTAACATTAGTAAGGATTTTATTAGACTAGGCAATAATTGTCATAACTGCTTGGATAATGAGCTTTAGAGAGAAATATACAACTTACTCGTGTCCATTAAGACAAAAAAATTCTATATATTGGAAAACTTATGACATTCGGCCTGGACATTAGGAAACTATTGATTTATAAGAGGGATGAGTAATGGGGTTCTTCCCTCTGCTGCAAAATATTAATCCTTATAATCCAATTTTTCTAGTTTTACAAAAAAACTTAATAGATACTGATCTTTAAAAAAATTTATGAGAGCATGTGCCATTGCACTGAATTGCAGATATATATATATACTGTATATACAGTGCCTACAAGTAGTATTCAACCCCCTGCAGATTTAGCAGGTTTGATAAGATGCAAATAAGTTAGGGCCTGCAAACTTCAAAGAGCAGGATTTATTAACAGATGCATAAATCTTACAAACCAACAAGTTATGTTGCTCAGTTAATTTTTAAATTTTAATAAATTTTCAACATAAAAGTGTGGGTCAATTATTATTCAACCCCTAGGTTTAATATTTTGTGGAATAACCCTTGTTTGCAATTACAGCTAATAATCGTCTTTTATAAGACCTGATCAGGCCGGCACAGATCTCTGGAGTTATCTTGGCCCACTCCTCCATGCAGATCTTATCCAAGTTATCTAGGTTCTTTGGGTGTCTCATGTGGACTTTAATCTTGAGCTCCTTCCACAAGTTTTCAATTGGGTTAAGGTCAGGAGACTGACTATGCCACTGCAACACCTTGATTTTTTCCCTCTTGAACCAGGCCTTGGTTTTCTTGGCTGTGTGCTTTGGGTCGTTGTCTTGTTGGAAGATGAAATGACGACCCATCTTAAGATCCTTGATGGAGGAGCGGAGGTTCTTGGCCAAAATCTCCAGGTAGGCCGTGCTATCCATCTTCCCATGGATGCGGACCAGATGGCCAGGCCCCTTGGCTGAGAAACAGCCCCACAGCATGATGCTGCCACCACCATGCTTGACTGTAGGGATGGTATTCTTGGGGTCGTATGCAGTGCCATCCAGTCTCCAAACGTCACGTGTGTGGTTGGCACCAAAGATCTCGATCTTGGTCTCATCAGACCAGAGAACCTTGAACCAGTCTGTCTCAGAGTCCTCCAAGTGATCATGAGCAAACTGTAGACGAGCCTTGACATGACGCTTTGAAAGTAAAGGTACCTTACGAGCTTGTCTGGAACGGAGACCATTGCGGTGGAGTACGTTACTTATGGTATTGACTGAAACCAATGTCCCCACTGCCATGAGATCTTCCCGGAGCTCCTTCCTTGTTGTCCTTGGGTTAGCCTTGACTCTTCGGACAAGCCTGTCCTCGGCACGGGTGGAAACTTTCAAAGGCTGTCCAGGCCGTGGAAGGCTAACAGTAGTTCCATAAGCCTTCCACTTCCGGATGATGCTCCCAACAGTGGAGAAAGGTAGGCCCAACTCCTTGGAAAGGGTTTTGTACCCCTTGCCAGCCTTGTGACCCTCCACGATCTTGTCTCTGATGGCCTTGGAATGCTCCTTTGTCTTTCCCATGTTGACCAAGTATGAGTGCTGTTCACAAGTTTGGGGAGGGTCTTAATTAGTCAGAAAAGGCTGGAAAATGAGATAATTAATCCAAACATGTGAAGCTCATTGTTCTTTGTGCCTGAAATACTTCTTAATACTTTAGGTTAACCAAACAGAATTCTTGTGGTTTGAGGGGTTGAATAATAAATGATCCTCTGAATAAACTTTTCACAATTTAAAAAAAAAAAATAAAAAAAGAAATAACATTCTTTTTTGCTGCAGTGCAGTTCACACTTCCAGGCTGATCTACAGTCCAAATGTCACAATGCCAATATATATATATGTGTGTGTGTGAGATATGTGTGATATCTTAATTGACAGTTACAAGATGTAAAGTTGCAGTTTGATTATAGAGAAGATATAATTCAGTCATGGTTATAAGAAATTCAGCATCAAATGTTAATTCTGGATATTCTATCTTCAAAACCATGCAGCCATTAACTGAAGATATCCAAACTTAGGAGTTCAAAGGGGTTTCCACTAATTGTACAACCCCTTATCACCCTCCATGTTTGCACTTATTAACATAAAAAAGCTTTTACTTGCCTCCACTGTTGAATAATCCAAAGGCGGAAACAGTGAAGCTGGTGGACTTGCATGACAACCTCATGTGAGCCCCGGGAAATCGAGAGCTGGCAGTGCTGGAATGGCACCAGCATGAGAGGTAGTTCTACACTTTTTTTTATTTTACTGAGGACAAACATGAGGATGAAAAGTGGTTGTCCAAGTCAACAACCCCTTTAAACAGAAGCAGAAGGCACAGACAAAATAATTAAAACCATTTCCTTTAGTCCATAGAAAGACAGTATCTTAAAGCTCACTTTCTTTTTGACCATCATTTCTCTATCTTGACCAGTGTGCTTCTTTAATGTTACAAATGCTGAAGTTCAGTTGAAGAACCTGACCCTCAGCCTATACCACACCATTCCTGTGAGATCCACAGTAAGGCAAGAGTCACACTTGCGTGTGACTCCCACGCGGATCGCATTGCATCCCCCGGACTGGCTGGTGGCTCTCCTGACAGGAGCGCGTCAGCTCCATAGGAATACATGAAGCTGAATCAGCCCTGACAGACACCAGCCAATCCAGACAATGAGATGCAGTCCGCGTGGGAGACACACGTGTGACTCCAGCCTTATTGTGGATCTGGAGGCAGAGCTGCAGGTGGGAGAGCTTTTAATTATAATCACATACACTCAACAGAGCTGTGCCTGACATTGCACAACTAAATCTGGTGAGCGTTCATTGAATGGTTTTACACTATGAATATTATTGGTGCTTTTGTAATATATTTTTAGTCACTGCAATTTCTACTGTATATCAATATTGGACAAGTTGACCAATACAATAGGTAGCATGGTCTATCAACTACATACAGTATGTTGCTGCAAGTTATCAACTAAAGGTCCAGTCACACTAAGCAACTTACCAGCGATCCCAACAACGATAGGGATCGCTGGTAAGTTGCTAGGAGGTTGCTGGTGAGATGTCACACTGCGACGCTCCAGCGATCCCACCAGCAACCTGACCTGGCAGGGATCGCTGGAGCGTCGCTACACGAGTTGCTGGTGAGCTCACCAGCAACCAGTGACCAGCCACACGTGCAGAGAGCAGGGAGCAGCGCACACTGAGCGCTGGCTCCCTGCTCTCCTAGTACAGCACACATCGGGTTAATTACCCGATGTGTGCTGCAGCTACATGTGCACAGAGCAGGGAGCAGCGCACAATGCTTAGCGCTGGCTCCCTGCTCTCCTGGCTACAGCACACATCGGGTTAATTAACCCGATGTGTCCTGAAGCTACACGTGCACAGAGCAGGAGCCGGCACTGACAGTAAGAGCGGCTGAGGCTGGTATCAAAGGTAAATATCGGGTAACCAAGGACAGGGCTTCTTGGTTACCCGATGTTTACATTGGTTACCAGCCTCCGCAGAAGCCGGCTCCTGCTGCCTGCACATTTAGTTGTTGCTGTCTCGCTGTCACACACAGCGATCTGTGCTTCACAGCGGGACAGCAACAACTAAAAAATGGCCCAGGACATTCAGCAACAACCAACGACCTCACAGCAGGGGCCAGGTTGTTGCTGGATGTCACACACAGCAACATCGCTAGCAACGTCACAAAAGTTGTTTGTTAGCAGCGATGTTGCTAGCGATGTTGCTTAGTGTGACGGGGCCTTTAGAGTAGATTGGATAAACCTTAGATAAAATAAGCGTGATTGGAAAATAAATGAGACCACTCATATTATCATGTGTACAGTTACCGGTATTTCTCAGCAGCACTATGTGACTGGGCTCAATGTGAAATTGAGTAGAAGAAATGATCCCAGTGCAGGTAATTCTTCTACAGGAATCTGCTTAATAATGTTGCACAATACCATACGCAATATAATTCTCTCCTCGTTATTTTCAAAGAATATATACTTAAAATATAAATCCGTAATAATACTATAATTTACTGGAAGTGCAGGAAATTTTCAGAGCGTAATTTTTCCAGCATTTTCTCACATAATTACCCTACTTAGGCGACAGCAATTATCTGTATAGAAGGTAACAAGTAAAATGTGAGAAAATGAAAGATTGGCATTTACTAGACTGCAAGCAAGGGAGGTTTTTCCTTCCATTGCAATTTCAAACTCTGCTAAGCGTGAGAGACATGACTGCTGATCCTAGCTTTAAGGCCCCGTTACACGCTACGATTTATCTGACGATCTCATTAGCGATGTGATACGCCCAGATCATAGTTACGATTTGCCGAGATCGCACATAGGTCGTTTATTAGCGGTCACACGTAACGATCTCACAAGCGCCGCAAAATTGTTCAGCGATATATTGTTTGCCCAAGGCGGTCGTGTGGATGTTGTTCGTCGTTTGCAGGGTGTCAAATATACCAATATGTCTGCTGCGTTCCAAACAATGAACAATATTTTGAAAGTGAACGACGTGTCAACGATCAACGATTTTCAACCTATTTGCGATCGTTCGGAGTCGCATGTAGGTGTCACACACAACGACATCGCTAACGATAACGGAAGTGTGTCACGGAATCCGTGAGCCCGACGACATATCGTCAGATAAATCATAGCGTGTAACGCCACCTTTAGTTGATACAACAAACACTGCAAAGTAATTCGCCTCCCCCTCAAAAAAACCCCAACAATACAGGAATTGAATGAATGTTTAATATGTATATTTAATGCAAACTTCTAATGAAAAAACCCAAATAGTTAAAAAACTAATTGTGGTGCAGAGCTCTCTCTATTCACTAAGGCCTTCTTCTCATCTATGCAAAACATGAATATTTTGCACGGTCCGTGATAAAGGTATGTATGTATGTTCTCCATGTGCTATCTGTGTGATATTCGGATAGCACATAGACAGCATGAACTGGTATACTTACCTGTCTCTGGCGCTGCTGTCTCTGGTACTGCTGTTACTTCTGGGTCCATGGTGAGTGCAGTTGTGACGCCCTGGCGAAACCAGGTAGTCACAGATAGGCCCCCGCATAACACCTTCCCTCACTTAGGAAACAAACAGCCGACCTAAAACCCTAGTCATCCCCCCTTAGGGAAAGACAGATACACCAGTGGGTGGGACCAGGTGGTTGGGCACGCCTACCCAGGGGTCTAGACAGCCCGGGGAGGGAAAACAAGCAGATTAAGTTTCTAGTTCGAGTTGAAAGGAGTGTGGGCTGGAGCTAGGTGTAGCTCCAGCAGAGGAAGTTAAAGTTGAACGGTGCCAGGGTCGGAGCCCTGGTACCTTGACTAGGTGGCAGACGGTGGTCTCCATCAGCAGCAAATGGGAAGACGGCTCGGTAGAACCGAGGTGGACCGGGACAGGGTTGTAGCCCGCCGGTACCAACACGGGGAACTGACCCAGAAACCGTAGCACAGAGGGGGTACTCGGACCCTGAAGCCAGGACCGAAACCAGCAGCCTAGCTAATTAACCGATTGAGGCCAGGATTATAGGTCCTGTCCCACCCAAAGTCCCTACAAGAAGACAACAGCCCACCGATAGGGATAGGAGGCCACCGCCAGGGCCCATAGATCCCACAGGCCAGCATCTGCGGGCACAGCTCCTTAGGCCACATCCAGCTGGGAGCAGACTCCTGAGTTACAGACCAGGCAGTCCACCATACACAAAACAAGTGCAGAGGAAAAGGACAGTGACCACCAGCCTGGGTGGGGGCCTGAATGCAACCGGCCGCGGCGGCCGGCCACCAGCACCTTGATTTACCAAAAGACTCGTGTGATTCATTTACTGTGAGTAACCAAACATTCCCCCGCACGTCCGGGCACGCTAGCCCTTGCTATCGCCATACCCTAAACAAAGGCACTGGGTCCCGGGGCAACCATCCCTACCCACGGAGGGGTTAACATCCAGCTGCCACCACATCTCCCCCGGGTGCCCCATTACAGCAGTGGTGGTGTCCCACCTCACCACACACTGTGGGTGGCGTCACGAACTTAATACGGCCTAGCCAGTACATCTACGTCCTCCCTTTTTATATGTCGTGTCCGCGAAACCCCTGGGTCCGGAGACCCTCGAGCCACCCCCCAGAAGGTCCGGATCCGAGCAGCGGCGGCTGCTGGCACAGGGGCGGCACTCAGTGAATATGCATTACCTTAATGAGCGGGATCCGGAAGCAACAGCAGAGGCAGAGAAAGCAGCGTTGGAGACAGGTAAGTATAAAACTTCTTTATTTTTATGTGACCTGTGTAGTCTCTGGTACGTGTCACACACGTGTCACATCAGTGTGTGACATCTGTGCTGTTGGCAGGAAACGGACATTTCACCATGTGGCACACACGGACACATGTATGCTCCACACGGACACACGGTCCATGTAAAAACACGGATGTGTGACCAATTCCATTGAATTTAATGGGTCTGCGTGAGTCCCTGTCTCCGGTACATGTGCGTCACACGTACCTGAGACACGGATATGTGAAGGAGGCCTAACAGGAAGTTATATTAATAGTAGTCATTGTAAAAATACAGTAGGGCTGCTGGTCATTCAACAGTCACTCTCCAAGCCTGCTAGCCATAGTAAAAAAACCTGACCTAATTAATCCTTCCCTTAAATTCAAAGCTTGCATTTTAGCCTTTCAATTTTTATTTGTTGCATTTTTCCAGCATGTTATTGTTTGTGAATTAAATAGCATTAGGTATCATATTTTAAATTTTGATTGCCGCATGGAAAACATTGGCATACGTGCAAGAATAACTGATCAGTTTATTCTGTTAAGTGTCTACTTATTACTCTTCTCCTAACAATATGAAAATACTAACCTTTGTAATGATTTCCAGTGATCTTTATCTGTATGGTTAGAATAATGTCTATTAAATAGCAATTTATCAAAACCTTAAACACGTACAAATATATTTTACCAGTACTATTTCTCAGGATTAATAAAAAGCAGAAAGTAACTGAAAAAAAAAGTCAGCACTCCATCCTCCAAGATAAATTCTAGGTTTTTATTCAAAAATAATTTGCATAAACAACGATAAAAGTAGCAGAACATCCTCTTACGTGTTTCGGAACAAAATTTCTTAACCACTTTACAACCTCGATGTAACTATACGTCCAAGGTCGTATCTGTCACTTTAATGTGTGTTCATGAAGTTAGCCTGCATTATTCCCTGTACATGTCTGCTGATTTGATCAGCAGACATGTGCAGCTTACAGGCACAAGGGCATCAGAGATCCACCCATACCTGGTAACTAGTTATATTCTGCTTTCAGAGTTTGACATAATTTCTGCTGAAGCATCTCTCTGAACAGCAGAAGTAATCACTGCAGGCTTCAAGTCTCTTAAAGGGACTAGTGAAATCAATAAAAAGTAAAACAAAAAACAAAAATGAAGACGATTAAAAAAAAAACTAAAAGTTCAAAACACTCCATTTCTGCCCTACTAACAATAAAACAATATTAATAATAATAACCCTCCCCCCAGATATTTGGTATTGCCGAGTTCAGAAATGCCCGATCTTTCAAAATATAACATCAATTAATCTGATCGTCAAAAGGCATAGAGAGAGAAAAATTAAAAACTCCAGAATTACATTTTTTAGGTTGCCACAACATTGCAGTAAAATGTAACAACAGGCGATCAAAATGTCTCATCTATGGATAAATGGCATGATTAAAAACATCAACTAAAGTCACAAAAAATAAGCTATCACTCAGCCACATATCCCAAAAATGAGAACACAGTGGGACTTGAAAAATGGTGACAAAAGCCGTTTTTGGGGACAAATTTCTGAATTATTTTTCACCACTTACATATAAGTAAAACTAAACATATTTGGTATCTATAGACTAGTACTGATATGGGGAATCATATTCCCAGGTCAGATTTACCACATAGGGAACATGGTAAATAAAAACCCCACAAAACAATAGTGCAGTTGCACTTGATTTTTTTTTACCATTTTCCAGCACAATATGTGGAGAATGAATGATGTCATTCAAAAGTACAACTCATTCTGCAAACTACAAGCCCTCATATAGCTATATTGACAGAAACTGTCTAGTTTGCTAAAGATACATCCAGTGAGCTTCTCTGCTTGATAGCCAACGCCTATGGTCTCCTCCACTGACATCCATTTTAAGCCTTTCTATCCCTTTCTATCCCTGTAGCTTCCATACTGCTGACATCTTTAGTGTGAACATTGGCAAAATGTTGTGAGACTGCTGAAACGCATTTAAAATAATTTTATTTTTTCTGCCTGTGCATACGAATTTGTAAGTTTAAGTACCCATGGTGTCACACTGTTTCTTCGTGGCCACTGTTATTTTGTGAAATTGATTTTGTTGTCTCTGCTGTCCCAATCACAGATAAAACAGCAAAACTTTGTATATCCGAGCTGCATGCCAAGCATCAAGGCTATTAGCTTCAGATCATCACAAATATTCCACTTGTGTTTTCGTAACAGATTTTTGACAGCAGAGGTCACATATTTTATGTTTCTTTCAGACTTGTTGCATAAGCAAGAGCAACAGATGGATTTTTCTTGCCATAATGCAAATGTACTGCTTTTAAAAGAGCTTTAGAAGGGTCTATAAAAAAGCTTCCAATGTTGAGGTCCCTGTTCTTGTCCCATTGCATCTAGCAGAGACTTCACATCATTGCAGTTAACTAGGTCCCCTTCCATCGAAAGTAAGGTTCGAGCTCATGCGGCCTACAGCAAAAAAACTTTGGTCCCCTGTTCCAGCATGTGCCAGCCAAATTTGTAATGTACTTGCACCAGTCTTATTTTTCAATCAGTGTAGTGGTTATCCTCTTCCCCCCCTTATATGGCATTTATTGTTTGCCTCTGTGCAGTTTTTATTGTTATGCCTTGTAGATTCTATGGGCATAATACTGCCCTTTCCATTCTTAGTGGGTCACCTTTTCTGAAGATTTTGGTCTTTTGAGCGCATACATTGCTCGACCATTACTATGTGACCACTATTAAATGTTCCTTATGCTTATGGATATAATCGTCCGGGTTGAGCATTGCTGGGGCTAATTACTCCTACTGAAATATGTGTACTAATTTAAAGTGAGCGGTTGCTATCTGTCTCTATTTTCTGTAGCCTAGATGTCCAGGATGTAGTGATTGGTCCATTGTGAGTTATTTATTTATCACTATGGCCGCTAATGCTGGTTACCCTGATGTTCAGCCACCATACATGGCTAGCGCAAACCGGAAATGACCTCATACACCTATGTATCTTTGATTGGTGAATTCGGCTGTCCCTTGATGGATATGCGCGGACTTCCGGTTTGCAACTTGCAGAGCTTCACCTGACTGTGTGGGGACGCCCATGCAATGATCCGATTGGACAATTTGCGTTTCAGTCTGGAACACGGAACAGGGGGATCTATCTATACCGGATATGAGGTTAGACGCTGTATTTTGTGTACATCCTTATTCCACATTGATTGGGCGCTATGCATTCCAACTTGGAACGCGGAAGTGCTCTACTCTCGAACCGGAAGTGACCACAGACGTTAGCACGATTGTGGCTAATGGAGTTTACCATGCTTGCAGTAACTGCCCTCTGCCTGCACATATGGAGGTAATTAAAATGTTTAAATGTGTATAAAGGGGTGGGTTTATTCAGAGTCTGTGCGCCACCGGTTATCTGGTACACATAGGTTTTTCATCCTCTAAGCCTGTGTTGGTCCCTGCCACTGCAGGTTAATTTGCCCCCCTTTTTTCCTCCGTCTCCCCTGAGGAACTCTTGATACTGAGAGGGAAACGCATCGGGAGGACATTCTTTTTCTTTTGTAATTGTGGTTGCGGGGCAGACAACTCATTTGGGTGCTGCCCTTGTCAGGGCGGAAGACCATTCACGGGGCACGACAGGGGTTGATTTAACATACTTGTCCACCCCGTCCTTCCAGCCTGTGACCTCTCTTTTCTGGACCGGTGTGCAGTCCCGCCCATGGATGAAGTCTGGGTGAGATCAGACTAATATGTGGTCATTTGGCATTTTGTTCTTTGCACTATTTATGCACAAGCAATTTATTAACAATTTTACCTATTATTAGATTAAAAGTTAAGTTTTAGTCCCTGCTATTATTGTCATTAGCTGACCCCCGACTGTTATGACAAGCGATCGGCACCCCACATTCACGTCACTGAGTTGCCGATGGGAACAGAGGATGACAGTGTGTACTAAATCCCAATGTCAGAGATTGACAGCGGGATTTAACTTGTTAACAGCCAAGGGTGGATCTCCGCAGACGTTTAGTAAAATAATCCCCACAACATCTATCACGTGCACTGCTTTTGTATGAACACCTAATAGGCAGGCATCTATCTTCAAGATGGGATAATTTTTGGACTTAAGGGTGCTTTACATGCTGCGACATCGATAGCGATAGCTAGCGATGTCGTGCGCGATAGCACCCGCCCCAGTCCTTCGTGCGACATTTGGTGATCGCTGCCATAGCGAAAATTATCGCTACGGCAGCGTCACACGCACATACATTTTCAGCGACATCGCTGTGACCGCCGAACAATCCCTCCTTCAAGGGGGAGGTGCGTTCGGCGTCATAGCGATGTCACTGCGGCGTCACTAAGCAGCCGCCCAATAGCAGAGGAGGGGCGGAGATGAGCAGCCGGAACATGCCGGACGCAGGTAAGGAGAGGTTCGTCGTTCCTGCGGTGTCACACATAGCGATGTGTGATGCCGCAGGAACGACGAACAACCAGCGGCATGCACCACCAACGATATTATGAAAAAGAGCGACGTGTCAACGATCAACGATTTTTGACGCTTTTGCGATCGTTGATCGTCGCTCCTTGGTGTCACATGCTGCAATGTCACTAACGGCACCGGATGTGCGTCACTAACGACGTGACCCCGACGATATATCTTTAGCGATGTCGCAGCATTTAAAGCACCCTTTAGACAAGGAATGGTTTCAGCTCACCAGACTTGGTGTCTGTAATTAACTGCAGCAGGAGACGTCACACGGACCTGCCAGAGTATTCATTGAATGTAGGTAAATTAAAGGAATGTTCAGCAAGAGGAACTACGTAAAAATAAAACGTCACATTTATTAGATATAGTAAATACTCAATCCAGTAGATGAATAAATCTTGCTCAATTCAGCATGTAGCCTTATTCATGGTATACAAATAGTATGTGTTTAAGACTATATAAATGACTACATTGAATAAGTGGGTGTTTTAGAACATCCAATCTAAGTTAACAATTATCAGGCAATATAAAATGTAATTATGTGCAAGATACCAACAATTATTATGTAGACATAAAAATAGAAAAAAAAAATAGAAAAACTATAAGTGGATAAAAAAATAACAATTTAATAGGATAATGATGTTATATTATATGAAAACTAGTGTGGTTAGTACTGCAGTATGAGATCCCTTCATTTTTAACCCATGAGATACTCGAGTCTCCAGAGTCAAGGTTCACTGTATAGTTCATTGTCCATACTGGATACCTAGTATCTGTGCATGGACCCCGAACATGGACTTCTCAGGGAAGTCCATGTTACTGTTTGGGTTCAGCCACCTGGATAAAAATAAAATAAATGAAAAGAGATGCAGTACCCTGTGGTGACTCAAGCCTCAAGGGCACCACACATATGCACTACTTCTCCCGCTCACCCACTGTGACAGTGTTTGTGATTGGTTGCATTAATTTTCCATTTTCACAACTCATTCTGTTATTCTGTATTTTTAACAACTACTTTTTCTTTTTTCTTTTTTTTTCCAAGTTCTTAGTTAATCTCTTATTTCCTCATGTCATGCGGTGACTACTGGGGTTGTGCTAGGTACACGGGAACCCCTGGCGAGCACAGCAACACACAGAGTACATGATACAACAGTGGGCCCTAGCACTAGGGAAAGGAGAGCAGGTTCACCTCCAAAACTCACATGAGGCTGATCCCTGCCCTCACTAACGTCCCTATACAGGTTCTTTCACCCGATCACGTGTCTATCTCTGTCTTTCCCAAAAAATGAGACAAGAACCTTTGCAAGGAGTTGTGCACAACAATATATAAAATTTCAAAGCTTTATTGTGTCCAAAGCATACAAAAAACATGTGCAAGACATTTAAAAACAATTAAAATCATAGTAAGCAGCTGTCCCATGAAATATACAATGATTATTTGGTTCATACAATACTAACATAATACATAGTCCCATACAAAAATAGTAATATAATATAATCCCATAAATAGGAATATTGTCCCAGGAAAAGGGGTTTCAAAAATAAGGAATGCCAATCTACGATCAAGAGATATTGTGTAATATGGCAACCCCATAAGCAAAGGGTACATAACCCCCAATAATAAGTAACCTGCAGGAGCGGGCTTGGTGAATGAAAAGATCAAGCAAGGAAACGTTTGATGCAATTACAAAAAGCCAAAGTAAAGAACAGTTGCAAATTTCCCACAGGAGGTACAGAAAGAGTAGAGGGTATGTAAGATGGAGGAAATGGTATGCCCATAAGAAAACACAATACCATACCAGGACCCAAGACTCAAACAGGAGGGGCAAAGTATATAAGGGACAGACTGGTAACCAGCTCGACGTGTGTCGACGCTAGTTGCGGCTTTGTCAGGAGCAAATGAAGATACAACATGTGGACACAATTAATATAGCTAGTCATATTATCTCTGTCTTTCCCTGGACTGAGCCCTGTATAGTGCGCAGGGAACACTAGTCTAGATTAAAGACACAGAGAGGATTAGACAAACAAGGGTAAAATAAACAGCAATCATACAAAGCACTCGAAATGACAAGAAGTAATAATGAGAAAGGGGAACAACTAAAAAAGACTAAGGAAGGGAAAACCTCAACAAAGCTTTCACACAGCAAATGTTTCTGAATGGCTTCCTGGTTCACAGCTCCCAGGTTCCCTCTAGAGGCAAGCTAAACAATAACTATCACCGGCAATTACCAGGGCTAGGAGAGAATTCTTTATAGCAGAGATAATTAGCAATACAGAACAGCTGGCTATAGCTTTCATTCAGAGTTCAGGAGACCAGAGGATCTACATAACCCTAAAAGTACTTGATAAAGGAATATCTGCACAGCCATCAGTATTATCCTGAGCAAGTGTATATGAAACCCTGTGCTGAAATCTCCTGACACCAGAAATAGGAGGGACCACTCTCCATTGTGCTACCCTTGTGACACCATATCATATTTTTCTTTTCACATCCTGTTCCTGACTTTTCTCTATTTAGCCCTGCTCCATTTCTCCTGCATTTTAGCACATTCCCTCTTGCCTTCCTTCTCAATCATACGCAGTTGCATGGCCTTAGCGTAGCTTGGTATGCCATCCACCAACAAACAAGCAACTAACATCCACGTGAGCACATGAAGTGACCTTAAGACACCATGTTACCTATCTTCCTCAGCTCACATTGAAATACCCATGTCACTACCTCTCTTACAGCCCGGCATTCATAGACTCCACAGCTTCACATACCAACGCACTCCCCAAACACCTTCTCATATGTTACACAGACGTGGTTGATCAATCCTGTTAAAGGGGTTATCCGGCTTATTTTGACTTTTTTTTTTATTATTACCCTATTGGGCTACATTGGGGCAGGTAAGTAGATAGTTACCACTTACCTGCCCTGCTGTCAGCCCATCTCCCCCGGGTCAGAGTGGTCATGTGACCGCTCCTGCCGCGATTTTGCTGCTTCTGGTCATTTCATGTCAACATGGGCAGGACCATGTTGACATGCAAATCTGGCAACAGCATGTTGCCGCCCTGCTGGGCAGGTACAGTGCGTGGAGTCCCCGCCCCCTTTCCTGCACCCTCCCACACATTCCCCCGCACGCCGTACTCTCCCCGCCCATGGTGTCACCGCCAGCACCGGGCCCCCTGCTTACAGTGCTTAGGATAGCAGTTGTGCCCATGCAGTCTGTGTCCCGCTCCCTGCCAGCCCCGCTGCTGCTCGCACTGCAGTGTATCAGCAGCTTCTCACAGTGCGTGCAGCCGCAGGGATGATGAGCGCTGCTGGCAGGAGGTTACATGAGATCATTACCTCCTGTGACGATCTCCTCCTTTCCCGACGTCACCGCTGTCACTGCCTTCTATGCCCGCCGTGATCTCACGTCACGTCTCGCGGATGGCCCGAGACTGTCCCTAGCAGTGACGTCACAAGCTCTCGCGATACTGCTGAGAACGCGGCGGGCATAGAAGTCAGTGACGGCGCTGATGTCAGTAGAGCAGGAGATCGTCACAGCAGGTAATGATCTCATCTAACCTCCTGACAGCAGCACTCTCCATCCCCTGCTGTGACCTGGGCTGACCTATTGATGTAAGCTCAGGTCACTGCATTACTCTCCCAGACAATGGGGAACATTCTGTTCTTCATTGACTGGGACATTGACTATGGTATGGATTGTCGTGGGACCCCCTTATTGGATTACGCCAGACCCTGATTTTATTGTTCTTTTCAATAAATGGTGAAAGAGGGAATGTTTTGGGGAGTGTTTTTTCAAATAAAACTTTTTCTGTTCTCTATTTTTTTTTTTTTTATTACTGACTGGGTTTGTGATGTCGGGTATCTGATAGATGCTGTGACATCACTAACCCCAGGGCTTGATGCCAGGTGACATTACACTTTTGGTATGAACCCCATATATTACCCCGTTTGCCACCGCACCAGGGCAACGGGATGAGTTGGGGTGAAGCGCCCGGATTGGCACATCTAATCGATGCGCCACTTCTGGGACGGCTGTAGCCTGTTATTTTTAGCCTGGGGAGTGTCCAATAACAATGGACCTCCCTAGTCTGAGAATACCAGACCACAGCTGTCCGCTTTACCTTGGCTGGTGATCCAATTTGGGGGGGACCCCACGTTTTTGTTTTAAATTATTTATATAATTTAAAATAACAGCGTGAGGTGCCCTCTGTTTTGGATTACCAGCCAAGGTGAAGCTGCCAGCTGTGGTTTGTAGGCTGCAGCCGTCTGCTTTACCCTAGCTGGCTACAAAAGATAGGGGGATCCCACGTCGTTTTTTTTAATTATTTATTTTTTGGCTAAATACAAGGCTAAGCACCCTTTAGTGCCACATGAAAGTCACTAAAGGGTGCCAGCTTAGAATATGCAGGGAGGTGGGACATTATATAGGTCTTTCTCATCTATCTATCTATCTATCTATCTATCTATCTATCTATCCCATTCATTCATCCGTCTATCTCTCTGTCTCTATATCTATCTATCCATCTCTATATCTACCCATCTATTTATCTTTCTTGCTGCTTCCGTTTTTTGCGGTCTGCAAAAAAACGGAAGGCACACGGATGACACGGATGCATCCGTGAAAAAAACGGACCATTTTTTGCGGACCGCAAAAACGGAACGGTCATATGAATGTAGCCTACATGTGTTCCCTATGGGGGTAGGGGTCGGTACAGAACGATGGTGGGGGGGTCGGTACAGAGTGCCGTTTGTGTGTGGGGGGGGTGTTGCAGAGCCCGATGTGTGTGGGGGCACAGAGCCCGATGTGTGTGGGGGGCGCAGAGCCCGATGTGTGTGTGTGGGGTGCAGAGCCCGATGTGGGGTTGTTATTTCCAATGCTAGAGTGATAACAGGTCAGGTGCTGGGGCAGAATACTGACAGGGAATGTGTGTGCAGGGGGCGGGCAGGGGGCGAGGCTGGACACTGAGGGCGGGCAGGGGGCGAGCCTGGACACTGAGGCTGGGAGGTGCCAGCTCTGACTGTGAGGTTTGGCACAGGAAGTTGTCATGTTTGCTTGTGCTGAATGTAAACAAGGAGCTGCAGAGAATTAAGGGATAATTCAAGAGGAACAAAAGTTAGAAAACAAAAAATAACAATGTAGGGGTGATTTATATGGCAATACAGCACAGATAAACTAAAAAATGTTTGGTAAGCTAATTTCGGACAACTCCTTTAAGCTTACAGTTCACTTGTCACTTTCCTGTTGCACTATGCTCTGCTAGGTTATTAAGACTTTTTTTCTTTCAGCATTTCTACTTTCTTCTAGTGCTGCTAGTCACAGCTATTATCACCCAATACTGCAATTCTCACAGCGCATCTGACAAGTACTTTTGTCCCTTTGTTACTTTTTTCTTTACCAGGAATTGTGTTCCTTCATGTTATCACTGGGTCCTCAGTGACTCTCCTACTATGTAAATATTCCTACTTGGGAATATACCCTTACTACTCATGAATAGCATTCAATATACGGATGTGTAGCTGCTTTCAGATATTATACAATGTGTCTTTTGTTTCCCTCTGCAATACACAGATATTATCATGAGATTCTAGTCTAGGCTGCTTTTATTTTTCTTATTATAAATATGATGATTAGTGATGGTTGAATAGTGAAATACTTGGGTTTGGATTATTTGTCTCGAATATTTCGTACTATTCGTATATTTGCCATGAATAACAAATGTAATGCAAGTCAATGGGAAACTCGAATAATTTTCCGGTGGACCCTCCCAGGACATCTGGCGGGGCTGTAAAAATGCTGAAATGGATGGAAAAGGCTGAAATTGAATGAAAACAACATGGGGAAGATGCCTGGATGAAACATGATTATTTATATTCTTCTCTTTTCTGTATTACTTGTTTTGTATTATTATGCGTTAATTTTTGCCTTGTATTTTTAGTTTGTTATATAACTCCAATTTCTGGATTCTTTACTATACTGGTTACGGAGTAGGATCCAGGGACCTACAGTTACCAGGAGTGCTGTATTTCTCTTCTCCTTTGTAGAAGCTAGCAAAGAACTGCACCTAGTCAACATTTTGACTGAGAATGGGTGGACCTGGGAGTTCAACCCTCCACACTCATCACATATGGGTTTATCCTGGGGACTTATGATTGGAATCACAAGAAGATTCCTTGCTGGAGCACAAGCTGTCTCTCACCTAGGAAGTTCTGGTCACCTTCCTCACAGAAGTGTTAGCTATAATAAATGCAAGACCATTGGTTCCAGTATCATCTGACCCTGATGCTCCAATGATCCTTACTGTGGCCACACTTATTACACAGAAGTTTGGAGTTGCTGCAATCCCTCCAGGGAATTTCGACCACAAAGACATTTAAAAATGTCAGTTCAAACAGGTACAACACCTATCTAAAGGGTAATGCCACCCCTGGAAGACTGAATACCTGCATTTGTTTCAAAGTCATCACAAATGGCAGACCCCAAGTCCTAACCTCCAAGAAGGAGACCTTGTCCTACTAAAAGATAAAGAGGCTCATTATAATGACTGGCCAATGGATTTTATCACCAAGGTTACGTCTAGCGACAATGGAAAGACTGAAAACATGGAAATCAAGGTGACTAAAAGGTGCACTACATGAGTTTTCGTGATGCCTGTCACTGAACTTGTGCTGCTTCTTCCAAAGAAGGACATTACATGAAGGACATTACTACTCGACACAGCTCATGGTGCGCAGCATACTCCCACATATTACCGGCTGTGAATGAACATGAAATAGTCTGAATTTGGATTGTTGCGTTGGTGTAAGGGCGGCTTTGCACGTTGCGACATTGCACGTGCGATGTCGATGGGGTCAAATCGAAAGTGACGCACATCCGGCGTCGCAGTCGATATCGCAACATGTAAATCCTTTTTGATACGATGAACGAGCGCAAAAGCGTTGTTATCGTATCATCGCTGCAGCCTCCGACATTTCCATAATGCCGGTGCAGCGACAGGTGCGATGTTGTTCCTCGCTCCTGCGGCAGCACACATCGCTGTGTGTGAAGCCGCAGGAGCGAGAAATATCACCTTACCTGTCTCCCGGCTGCAATGAGAAGGACGGAGGTGGGCGGGATGTTTACATCCTGCTCATCTCCGCCCCTCCACTTCAATTGGCCGCCTGCCGTGTGACGTCGCTGTGACGCCACACGACCCGCCCCCTTAGGAAGGAGGCGGGTCGCCGGCCAGAGGGACGTCGCACGGCAGGTATGTGCATGTGAAACTGCCATAGCGATAATAATCACTACAGCAGCTTTCACTAGATATTGCACGTGCGACGGGGGCGGGACTATCGCTGCAGCATCGGTAACACATTGTTACCGATGTCGCAGCGTGCAAAGCCCGCCTAAGAGTTTCATGCTGTAGAT
Organism: Anomaloglossus baeobatrachus; assembly: GCF_048569485.1. Lineage (NCBI taxonomy): Eukaryota > Metazoa > Chordata > Amphibia > Anura > Aromobatidae > Anomaloglossus > Anomaloglossus baeobatrachus. The sequence continues at coordinate 192,714,666 of NC_134353.1, forward strand.
TCCCCAATCCGAGGATGGGTTTCTATTGGACTTGGACTTATCCTTCTGTTGTGAACTACATGCTACCCACGAAGTTTGGATTTTAGAACTGTTATAGTTTTATTGTTGCATGTTTTTGTGTTTTCTTCTTTTGTCTTTCAAGTTCCAAGAATGAGGGGATATCATCGAAGGACTGCGTGTCAAACTGCATTATCATGAAATGATTTCAGACAGAGAGTGTCATATCCTACTTTTTGAAAATCTTATAATATTGTATTATCATTAAATTGTTGTCATTGTATTGTCTATCTCATGCACATACACACAAAACACTTGAGGTTTTTTTCCTGACTAAAATGTCAAACCACAAAAAGAGGAATTACATTGTTTAATTGTTCTTTTTGTGGTTTCGCTTTTAAATTTAGTATAGGGACTCACAAGCATGAGGGCCATTGACATGGGTTGTGATATCCGTATTTTGGCCAAAATATCAATTAATACCTCATATATTGGTTTGCACTTATCATATCTTTATACAGGATGCAGCCAGGCCCATTAATGTAGGCCGTGTAAACTAAGGTCTCCATTCCTGTGTGGTGCACTTATATAGTGCTGGTCAGCCCGCCTAGTCTAATACTGTAGTATGGGCGTCATCAAAAGGCTGTAAGCCGAACACTGTGCACCTACATATGTGAATGGCATCTTAAACAAGCCATTTGTGTGCAATTTTAATACTAAGCAATCACCCCCTCTATGGATTGACACTGTGTGAGTGGTTGCTCCATCAGTGTTTTGAACCTGTTGCCTCTATCTTTACTAAAGGAGATGTCTGACATAAACTCAAAAAATTTTTTTTAAAGCTAATCTGTGCTGTATAGTCATATAAAACACTCCTACATTTTTTTGTTTTCTAGCTTTTATTCCTCTTGAATTATCCCTTTATTCTCTGCACACACTTTGTTTACATGCAGCTCAACCAAACATGACATTTTCCTGTGCCAAACTTCACAGTCAGAGCTGGCACGGCCCAGTATTCTGTCAGTATTCTGCCTCAGCACTGACCTCTCATCACTCTAACATTGGAAATAACAGCCCCACATAGGGCTCTGCATCCCCACCACATAGGGCTCTGTAGGCCCCATCACATAGGGCTCTGCAGACCCCACCACATAAGGCTCTGCAGACCCCACCACATAGGGTTCTGCAGACCCCACCACATAGAGGTCTGCAGACCCCACCACATAGGGCTCTGCAGACCCCACCACATAGGGCTCTGCAGACCCCACCACATAGGGCTCTGCACACCCACCACATAGGGTTCTACACCCCCACCACAAAGGGCTCTGCACGCCCCTCCACATGGCACTCTGCAGCCTCCCCATGTCGCTCTGCACCCCTGCATATCGCTCTGCAGCCCTTCATGTCGCTCTGAACCCCCATGTCGCTCTACACCCCCCCACATTGCTCAGCAGCTCCCCATGTTGCTCCGCAGCCCCTACACATTGCTCTGCAGCCCCTTATGTCGCTCTGCACCCCCCACATTGCTCTGCAGCCCCCATGTCACTCTGCAACCCCCCACACATCGCTCTGCACCTCCCATGTTGCTCTGCACCTCCCCCACACATCGCTCTGCAGCCCCCCATGTTCCTCTGCATCCCCCCCACACATCGCTCTGCAGCCCCCCCACCCCCCACCGTTTAGGGAATACATACCTTTCCTCGGTCCCCACCGCTGCTCCGCATTCGCCCGCTGTCTGCTCTGCCCATATCAGCACAGTAGTGACGTCACCGCTGTACTTAACTGTTAAAGCAGACAGCGGGACAATGATGAGAAGCAGAGCAGTGCTCCCTCTCATCATTGCTGTGAAGTGTATTGGCATCTGTGATGCAGAAACATTTGAAGTGCGATCCTGAGCAGGGGGCCCGGTGGTGGAGCGGACACCATGGGCAGCTGCCGACAGGCCCCTCCCCCCAGCTCACGGGCCCCACAGCAGTGGCGGGGGAGAGTAGGGTGGGAGGGTGCGGGGGAATGTGTGGGAGGGTGCAAGGAAATAGGGCGGGAACTCCGGCGTCATGTACCTGCCCATTAGGGCAGCTACATGACGTCTCCTGTGATGCCCATCTACAAGGCAAGGAGAAGTTCCTGTACTTGTCGTCGTGACATCACAGGAAGCAGCAAAATCATGGCAGGAGCGGTCACATGACCTCTCTGAGGCGGGGGAGAGGGGCTGACAGCAGGGCAGGTAAGTAGTTACTACCTGCTTACCTGCCCCAATGTAGCCCAACAGTGCAATAAACAAAACTTAGCAAAATAAGCCAGATAACCGGATTGCTGCATCCTTTGAGTGCATTTGTTTCTGTGGCACTCCTGAGGCTTCAGTCGCCACAGTGTATTGCATCTCACTTAAGGTGCAATACTCATCCTGGGTAAGGAAGAGATTAACCACTGGTTTTCACTTACACAACACACACAACTCAGATGCTTTCTCACTGGAACTGGGCTAAAGGTGGTCACCATAACAATGGGTTTTTCCCAGTCACCAGTGAGTCATCAGGAAGGTGGGGACAGCACAGGGGAAGTGAGAGAACACACAGTTTTTACCTCAGAATAGTCTGAGACTCAGAACAACAAGGTCGCTGTGGAGAGTGCTTCAGAGCTTCCACAATTAGGATCAGGCAGATTGGAAGGAGCAGTAGGTGACCAGTGGAAGAGCTGGGTTACCGGTAGCTCCTGTGGGATGTAAGAGTAACACGGTTGCTGAGGGGAGAGCTTTGTTGCTCCCTTGGAACCAGCGCTGTTCAGGGTGCAGAGCCCTAGGGTTGTGCATTCTTCAGGTTGTGTCTCAGAATCTGCTGTACAGGGGGATTTCATGTCTCTCTGGCCACCACAAGATCCCAGAGCACAGTAGCAACATAGAGCCCGCAGTCGTGATCACGGTCAGGCCCCAAGAGGACTCGCTGTGCCTGCGCACGGGACAGGAACTTTTACATTAAAGAGGGGTCCCCAAGCACTTCAAGTCATGGGGATCCACACTAAAAAGCGCAAGAAGGAAGGGCCCACAGTCTACTGCTCCGGTTCTGACCTTTGACTTACCCGGGATCGACTGAGGCCCATCACAGAGGAGACCGGTACCTCTGTGCAGCCCACGAACTGTGAGTAAAAGACCTGGAACTGCAACTGCTGTGTCAGTCCTTCATTGCCGGCGCCCCATGCACCGGCGCCATCAGCCACTACTACCTCCATCATCCTCCCTGGGGCTTAGCTTTACCTGCGGGAAGCTGAATTATCCTAGCTGCAACACCATCTGCCCCAGAGGACTGTGATTGCAGCGGTGGCTAATCCCTGGCTGCAAACCACAGGGGGCGTCACAAGACAACTCCCAACATCCTCATCATCACCCATCCTCTTCCCATCTCTAATTCCCCTATTGGTGTACACCTCGGGGCCACGAAGCTGGGCAGGGCCACCCGTGACATCCCAGACCCGATATCACCGGCCCGGTGACTAGTAATTCAACCCCCTTGCCTCGCGGGTGCTACATTTCTGTGGCCTGCGCAGGTAAACACTGTCGCCCTTTCTTGCTATGAATCTGACTGAAATGTCAACCTGATTGTTTTTTGCTGCATTTTTGAAAGAAGCAGCATGTCAATTCTTTCAGCAGTTTTGCTGTGGTTTTTCACCAATACAAAGGAAATAAAAAGTGCAAAAATGCTGTATAAATGACTAGAAGAACCTGCATGTCAAAACTGCAGCTTTTTCCTGTCAAGAGATGAAGTTTTGCTACAGTTTTACAGCAGAAAAAAATGCAGGCAAAACTTGCCGTGCTTTTTTGATCTTTTTTTCATTGATTTTATGCAAATCCATGCTAATAAAATGGTGTTTTACAGTACAACCAAAGCCTATGAGATTCCAGAAATCTCATGCATATTCCAAACACTTGCGTTTGTTTCTGACTGAAATGTCAACCTGCTTGGTTTTTGCTGCTTTTAAAAGCAGCAGCATGTCAATTGTTTCAGTGGTTTTGCCGTGATTTGGCCACGGTTTTTCACCCATACACAGCAATGAGGAAGTGCATATACGTTGTAAAAACTGCCAGGAAAACAGCACCAGAACTGCACCAAAACCACACATTATGTCCTGCCAAGAGATGAGGCTTTGCTACAGTTTTGCTGGAGAAAAAAAACGCAGCAAAAATGCCTCGTGTGAACATAGCCTTAAGGGTACTTTACACGCTGCAATCTCGCCAGCGAGAACGCAAGCGATCATACCCGCCCCCGTTAGTTGTGCGACAAGGGCAAATCCCTGCCCATGGCGCACAACCTCGTTAGTCCCCGTCACACGGACTTACCTGCCCTACGACGACGCTCTGGCCGGTGAACCGCCTCCTTTCTAAGAGGGCGGTTCGTGCGGCGTCACAGCGACGTCACATGGAAGGCATCCAATAGAAGCGGAGGGGCAGAGATGTTAGTCGCTCCTGCGTTGTCACACACAGCGATGTGTGGTGCTGCAGGAACGACGAACAACATCGCTAATAAGCAAACAACGATTTTGGTTTCAGGACGACCTTTCCAAGGCAAACGATTTTGACCTCTTTTGCGATCGTTTACGGTTGCTCATAGGTATCACACACTGCGATCTCGTTAATGAAGCCAGATGTGCGTCACAAACAACGTGACCCCAACGATAATTCACTAACGATATCGCAGCGTGTAAAGCCCCCTTTAATCTGATTAATGTCCAGTTTGTAAATGTGCTCAGCTGTGCCTAAAGCCGGTGTCAGACGTCCGTGTTTCAGGTATGTGTGACATTACTTTTTAACACTGATGCCCACATGTGCTCATGTCAGTCAATGGTGTTCCTCACATGCCCGTGTTTTCACACGGACTGCGTGACCTGCATGGTCACGCACGCACACATGGAGACATGTCCGTTTTTTCTCCGGCAGCACGGGTGTCACATGTACCACACACTGATGTGATCCGTATGACATCAGTGTGAGACATACCGGATAAAACACGTGTCTTTGTAATAAAACTGCATTCTTCGGCTCTGCTGTCTCCTGCTTGTGACCCCCGCTCATTATGGTGATTGAATATTCACTGCACTGAGGAGCTGGAAGCCTGAGCAGCACTGGAGACTTCAGTGTCGGGGACCGCATCGCTGGGGACAGGTGAGTATCCAGCAGTTTGTGTGTGTAGTGAGGTCAGGATGTCATCGGAGTTCACAATGAACTCAGATGACATCCTGACGAAACCCCCGTGACACCCGCGCTACCGCGGGTTTAGCGGCTGTTACTTCATGGGTTCATCAGAGATCACCTGTGACATTACTGCCGCGATACCCACTGTAGCGTGGATGTCACAGGGGTGTCGTCAGTGTGTCATCTGAGTTCATTGTGAACTCCGATGAACCTGTCACATTAATGCCGGGACTACACCCATCACACTGCTGATGGTGCCCCTGCGGTGACCTGGGCTCACCTTATGAGATCCAGGTCCCCGCATTGAAGCACACACAGCAGCAGTGATGACCGCCTGACCAGGCCACACACACACACACACTGCTGAGGGTGCACCTGTGGTGACCTGGGCTGACCTTATAAGGTACAGGTCCCCTCAGGGAAGCATACACAGCAATGTGTGTGTGTGTGCCTGCAGGGGCTGCTCTCACAATCAATGGAGAACAGTCAATTCTCCATTGAATGTGACAGCAGTATGGGATCTACATGGGCCCCCTCTAATTGGATTACGGCAGACCAGAATTAGGGCTTTGATAGGGAAATAAATTGGAAAAGAGGGTGCTAATTGTCTTTATTTATTGAATAATTTTCTATTTTTATGTCTTTTCAGATTTTCTTTTGGGAACGTCATGGGACATCACCATGGATTATGGCGGACCATTATTTTTTATTTTTTTTATGTATAAAAATCAAATAAATTGGTGAATGAGGGCTAGAGTTGGGGTTTATTTTGTTCAAACAAACTTTGTTATTCTTTCAACTACTGTAGTAGTAATGGTGGTGTCTGCTAGTTGCCACCCATTACTAATACCAGTGCTTGATGCCAGCTGGAGCTGGCATCAACTCCGCAAATATTATTAAATATTACCCCATTTGCCACCGCACCAGGGCAATGGGAAGAGCTGGGTCCAGTACCAGAATTGGCGCATCTAGTGGATGCGCTATTTCTGGGGAGGTATTGGGCTGTTATTGTTAGGCTGGAAAGGGCCAAATAACCATGACCCTTCACACCCTAATAACATCAAACCCCATTTGTTTGCTGTACCATGGCTGGTTTTAGTAAAATGGAGGGGACCCCACGTCATTTCTTTTTTATTTTTTTTTTAAATCTAAAAATTTAAAAAATAAGCGTAGGATCCCCTCTATTTTTAATATGCAGCCAAGGTACAGCAGACAGCTGAGGGTTCCTGTGCTGGATGTGAAAATTGGGGGGGGACCTTACGTCATTTTTTTTTTTTTAAATTAAAAAATAAAAATGCTGTAAAACAGCTGGCCAAGCTAGCTATCTCTATATTGTTATTCTATCAGTTCTTTCTGTCTATTTTATATGTTCTTTCTTTATATCTCTCTATCTAACTTATATGTTCTATCTATCTATCATTCATCTATTATCTAGCTAATCTGTTCTATTATCTATCTGTCTATATCTATCTATAATTTTTCAGGCTTTGCCCATCTTTTACACATTAAAAAATCATTTATTTCAGTGTCATGCATTTTTTACCAGTCACACGGATGTCACATGTATGTCACACGTATACGAACACAGACATTACACGGATGTCACACGGATGTCACATGGATGACCATACCAGTATGTGTGGCTTACACCTGTTTAAACACGGACATCTGAAAGGGGTCTTAGGGGTACTTTGCACGCTGCGATATTGGTAGCCGATGCTAGCGATGCCGAGCGCGATAATACCTGCCGCCGTCGCACATGCGATATCTTGTGATAGCTGCCATAGCGAACATTATCGCTACGGCAGCTTCACACGCGCTTACCTGCCCTGCGACGTCGCTCTGGCCAGCGACCCGCCTCCTTCCTAAGGGGGCGGGTCATGCGGCGTCACAGTGGCATCACACGGCAGGCGGCCAATAGAAGCAGAGGGGCGGAGATGAGCGGGACGTAAACATCCCGCCCACCTCCTTCCTTCTGCATAGCCGGTGGAGGCAGGTAAGGAGATGTTCCTCGCTCCTGCGGCTTCACACACATCGTATCTCCTATTGGTGCGACATTATGAAAATGACCGACGCTACATAGATCACCGATTTATGACGCTTTTGTGATCGTTTATCGGTGCATCTAGGCTGTACACATTGCGACGTCGTTACCGGCGCCGGATGTGCGTCACTTTCGATTTGACCCCGACGATATTGCAGTAGCGATGTCACAACGTGCAAAGTACCCCTAAGTGAGTGACATCACTCTGTTTAGGTGGACTGTGCTATCTTGTATTGTGGCAAGCATGCGCTAGCGCTGCCGGTCAGAGCGTTGCATGGGCACGTCTTACACTTATCCTCCACAGATCACAAACTCCTATCACCCACAGTTAGGAAATTGAGAGCTGACAAACAATTATGTTTTATTCTCCCATCTTTGCTTCCTGGAATCTGGATTAGGCTAGAGTCACACTGGTGTATGACTTGCACGAGTGCAATGGAAGAAAATCTTGCGTTGCACTCGGCTCCATTTAAGACAATGCTGTAGCTCACATCTTCAAGATTTTCCTCAGCCTAATTGGACTGAGGAACAAATTGCATCATGCTGCGATTGTCTGTGAGTTTCACATCACTCGAACCCGTACAAGTCTATGGGTGAGAAAGAAACATCGGACTGCACTTGGATGACATCCAAATGCAGTGCGATATATGCACAGGTGGACAATGGAGGAGATGGAGAGATTAATCCCTCCCTCTCCTCTGCAGCTGTGATACGATCACAAGATGGGATCACAGTTGCCGGACACTCAGCTTATGTTCGCAGCAGAGCCTGAGCTGAGGGTCATTAGGTTATCGCATCCAATGCTTTTGCATTTGATGCCATATACCATTGTGACTCGGGCCTACTTACTTAGGCAAGAATCAAGAATAACAAATAATAAAAAATTGACCACTTTGCAACTGATGACTAGTGATTGAAGGATCTGGACTGTAAAAGCCCAGATCCGCGTGAGTTCAAAAGTACTTGAGCACTGACCCTGGGCCTGGAGTTCTCAAGGTAAGGATCTGGGTCTGGCAACTCAGATAATTAAAGAAAAATAAAGTAAAAAAGGGGAAAGCAGGCGTGTTATACTTACCAAGTTTCTCACACAGCTGTACACTGCTTCTGGGCCACTCATACTACTTCCAGGGCCGCTTTAACCTCATGCATATGCACCGCTTCCCCTGCCCACTGGCAGTCTCCGCTTCTCTGATTGGTTGCTGTCAAACACGCCCCCACCCTGTGGGACAGGGAGCCTGACTGCTTTCAATCAGAGACACTATGTCTGTCTATATTGTGGTAAAATTTAATAAATAAAAAAATTGGCATAAGGTCCACCCATATTATGCTAATTCTAATTGCGGTCAAGTTGTGAAAAAAGCGCAATTCCACAATGTTTTTCATTTTATTTACTGTGTTCACTATACGGTAAAAAAATAAAAAATGAAAATGGCTTGGAGGAAAATGAAGGTACCCTTTGCACAACTTTTCATGCAATCACTGAAAATAAATGATTACTGTGACACTCAATGAGACTTCTGCACCTGCTCACGAGTTTTTTGGCCAACACCTCATGAACAAACTGCTCCTTGTGTCTCAAGTGTGAAGGCTTTCCCAAGCTGCATTTTTTAACTCCTTCCACAAATGTTGATCGGGGATCATAGAATGTTAAGTATCAAGAAAAGGAAAGTCAGCTCACCCCTGAGGCGTAGTTCCAATCCAAGATAGGAGCACAGGAATTCTGCTGCCATACAGCAAATAGATAATATAGAAGTTAGGCCTGGCTCAACTATGTAATAAATAAGGTGCTCGGAAAAAACAAGTATCCAGTATATAGAAAAATTCCGGCACACAAATGAAGCTTACACGAAAAAAGGATTTTTTGTAAAGGTTTTTATTTTTGCGTTATTCTTGTGAGGGTGTAAAAAAAGTAAAATATCCAAGTCCAACGTTACGACCACAATCTTTAGTCTTTCTCAAGGACTTAATGGGCTATGGAATAGTGTCTATCACATGCAATGGTCTGTTGTCTAGTGTTCACTTCTCACAAAGAGCCTTATCACCCTCATACTGATAATCAAAGTTGAATGATCCTCTTATTCACTCTGTATATAGTATATATGGTTAGATATACCCTAGGAAAGCTTGGTTATCTCTGGACTCCAATTTATGTAGTCTGGGATCGGACTGGGAATAGTAGTAGTATATTTATTTGAATATGGGAAAAACCTCCCGGATTGCAGGACTGTATAATGCAAATCCCCAGTGGGTGACGATAGTCCCAGCACTAATCACCACGTGAATAACCAATGCAGATAATCATAGAGGATATACCTTGAAATCGTCAAACAGAACTCAGTAAGTGCTAAGATTTATGCAAAAATTTTAACTGCATTACTGCTATATAGAAACTAATATATAAAGCTGAGTGTATGTGTGTACGTACGTGTATGTGTATGTCCGCTAAAGGAATCCGCACTGTCGCATTTATAATCACAAAATTTTGCACAACCCCCTCATTTGACTCAGGCAACATCATAGACTATGTTTTGAGGGGAAAATTTAACCCTGCACTTTACAGTTATTCACCAAAAATCCTGCTTACATTAAAGTCAATGGAGCTGGGAGCTACAGGTGATTAATAGGAGCCCTATTAGTTGCTCTAGGCAGCGAAGGACATTCTTAGTATAAGCTTAGCTTCTTTGTGAGGTAATATGATATCGGTAGAGACAGACACACAGAGACACACAAAGACAGAGACACACAGAGACAGACACACAGAGACACACAGAGACACACAGAGAGACAGAAACAGACTCATAGACAGGCATAGACACAGAGACACACACAGAGATACACAGAGAGACAGACCCATAGACAGAGACACACAGAGACAGAGACACAGAGACAGACAGAGACACACAGAGACAGACACACAGAGACACACAAACAGAGACACACTCAGAGACAGAGACATACAGAGACACACAGAGAAAGACACAGAGACACACACAGACAGACACACAGAGACAGACAGACAGAGACACACAAAGACACACACAGGGTTACAGATAGTAAAACAGAAACACACAGAGACAGACACAGAGACATAGACAGACAGAGACAGACATACAGAGACAGAGACACACAAAGACAGAGACAGAGACACACAAAGACAGAGACACACAAAGACAGAGACACACAGAGACAGACACACAGAGACACACAGAGACACACAGAGAGACAGAAACAGACTCATAGACAGGCATAGACACAGAGACACACACAGAGATACACAGAGAGACAGACCCATAGACAGAGACACACAGAGACAGAGACACAGAGACAGACAGAGACACACAGAGACAGACACACAGAGACACACAAACAGAGACACACTCAGAGACAGAGACATACAGAGACACACAGAGAAAGACACAGAGACACACACAGACAGACACACAGAGACAGACAGACAGAGACACACAAAGACACACACAGGGTTACAGATAGTAAAACAGAAACACACAGAGACAGACACAGAGACATAGACAGACAGAGACAGACATACAGAGACAGAGACACACAAAGACAGAGACAGAGACACACAAAGACAGAGACACACAAAGACAGAGACACACAGAGACAGACACATAGAGACACACAGAGACAGACACACACAGACACAGACAGAGACAAACACACACACACACAGAGACAGACACACACAGAGACAGACACACACAGAGACAGACACACACACACACAGAGACAGAGACACTCATAGACAGAGACACACAGACACATACACACAGAGACAGACACACAGGGACAGAGACACATAGAGAGAGGGACAGACAGAGATAGCGAGGGAGACAGACAGATAGGGAGACAGATAGACAGAGAGGGAGACAGACATACAGAGAGGGAGACAGACAGAGAGGGAGACAGACAGACCGAGAAGGAGACAGACAGTCAGGGAGGGAGACAGACAGACAGACAGAGAGGGAGAGAGAGAGAGAGAGAGGGAGCGTGAGAGAGACAGAGAGACACTTAGCTACTATCCCGGGCAACGGCAGGTACTAAAGCTGGTATATTTATAAAAATGAAGGTTCTTAGTGCAAAAAGTGGTCAATTCATGAGAATCCATCAGTGACGACAAGGTGACCTTTCTTTGATGAGACCCAAATGATGTTTGATAAATATTAGGTTTAGGTTACCATCAACTAAGGTCACCTTGTCCTAGGTGATGGGCTCTGAGGAATTCTCCATTTTATGTGCAAAGTACCTTCATTTTAATAAGTATATTCTGTATATCAGTAATGCAGTAAAAATGTTATATATTCAATGATTGCACATATCTTAGCACTTACAGATTGCTAGTGTATTGAAGTAATTTCAGTGACATTGTATTTTATTCTTACTTTACTAAAGTTTAATTAATTAATTCATTAATAATTTAATTAATTCATTGTGGTTTCATATCAGTCCATAAGTAATGCTCCTTGTTAAAAGTAAGTCTGCAGTCTACATATCATATTAATCCCATAGGAATGGACTTTCTTAGATTACTTGGGTGTTTAGTCAATGAAATTGCCATTATTTATTGCTCCATAAATACTTTGCTGACATTTACTGTGCTTAATATGTTTTTTACTGCTAGGAATACAGCTGAGCTTATTGATCTAATAGACACTAACTATGCTGTCATAAAGCTTTATAAAACTATGGTAGAAAATAAATAAAGAGATAGGCCAAGAAGTTAATATAATAGTAACAACAATAAAGGAAAAGTAGACAAGTCCATATACTTCATAGTCTGTTTGCACCAGTTCAATGGGTTAATTATCAATCTATATACTAATATTTGTATAGAACTTTCATTTCAGTCTTTTTGATGGGTGCAGTTTTGGGCTGATCTTCAAGTGAATTTCCAAGTCTATATGAAGTTGTTGAAAATATTAACATGTAAGATACAAGCAACATAATGCATTTCATATTACATGCTGGGTGCATTGTGATGTTTTCAGATATTATTATTCTTTTTATTGAACTTCAGTTCTCTGAATGCTGAAATACATATTATCAGGATTTTGAAAAGAATATCCTGTTCCTCCTGATCTTAATTTATAAAGGTTCTAGATAAAATAATTGCAACCATAATTTTTTGTTGAGGAAATATGGGCAGGTTTTCATATATTGGTAGTTACTAGGGATGATCGAATACCTCAAATATTCGGCTACGCCTATATTCGACGAATTGGTCGCCGCTATTCGACTATTTGTGAATATTCGATGTGCAATGTAAGTCTATGGAAAACCCGAATAGTTGCCGAATAGCAACCATTTGGGCTTCCCATAGACTTACATTGCGCATTGAATATTCGCATAGCGGCGACCTATTCGTCGAATATACGCGAAGCCGAATATTGCCGAATATTTGTGATATTTGATCATCCCTAGTAGTTATGTGACATGAAGCAAACGGCTACATCACCACCACATTGCCATACCTGTTTTCAATACACTACACTCCTAATTTATCACTGCCATTTAATTTTTTTGTCTTGAGGTATTAGTTACCATTTTTTATTCCAGATTCTTGAAAATAGCCCATGAAGTTTGAAATATTTTACACAAAATGAAAGATGCTTTTTTTTTTGGTCTTTTCCTTTTTTGTGCCTTTTTAGTAGGGAAAAAAAATTGCATGATCTTTAAAACTTTGCACGTTAGTTTTCAACTGTGTAGAAATAAAATCAGACTTATTTTGTACTCTGGAAGGTTACCGTAATACAGATGTGCAAAAATGTTGTGACAGTTCAAAAAGTTGCAAATGATGAATTAGGCTAAAGCTTTTGGATAGGGAAAGCCACACACATTGTTAAACAATGAAAAAAAACAGGTAAAACCAAAAAAAGTTAACTTCTAAAATGTGCAAATGAATAAGGCTCCTTTCAGATTGCGTTTTTCCCTACATTCACAGGTCCCGTCGGGGCATCCGTCCGAACCGCCCCTCCCCCACTCTGCAAAGCGTGTTCCGGACGCATGCGCCGGCAGGGCCATTCACTGTAATGGAGCACACTGTGTTAGCGTGTGCTCTGTTTTGTGCCATTTTTGCACATATATGTTTTCTGTAGATGGACACGCGAATGTAGTTGACTCCGTTCGGGTGTCCGTCTGCAGAAAACGTATCTGTGCAAAAATGGCACAAAACAGAGCACACGCTAACACAGTGTGCTCCATTACTGTGAATGGCCCTGCCGGCGCATGTGTCCGGAACACACTTTGCGGGGTGGGGGAGGGGCGGTTCGGACGGATGCCCCGACGGGACCTGTGGACGTAAGGCAAAACACAATGTGAAAGGAGCCTAATAAACAAGGTGCACACATAGAAGTCAGTTTTAGAACTAGTTCTAGAGCACAAACACAATGATGAACCTGGGCCTCAGTGCTTTTAAAACTGGGTCTAAATAAAATGTTTTTAGGGAAAATAATTTCTCTGCTGTTTGTGCCCAGTTACTGCACAAAAGTCCACTGAATGGCAGACTATTTGGTCAGAGGATTGTAAGGGGGCAACCGGACAAGTTCTGGACAGGAGGTATGTGTCACCGACGTGGCAAGCCTCGGTGATGTAAGACCAGGAGAAGCAGGCTCCAGCACATATAGTGCTGAGAGGTGTTTTTTAATGGACCTGGATTTTGGGTCCAGGTTTTAGGAATAACAAGAAGTGCTGGGTGGAACTGGTTGTTCAATACCTCCTATCAAGGTTGTGCAGCTCTTTTAAAAAGGTAGCTGAGCTGCCTCAGAAGGTGTTTCTGAGGACAGGTGGAAAGACCTGGTCAGTCCTGATCAGAGTTGGACTAAACACTGTGTTATCTGAATGCCAGAGCTAATCTGCTGTATGGAATATTTTTGTTTTGCTTCTGCTTTGTGCTGGAAGGCTGTACATTTATTTATGGTGAATATTTATGACCTTTAATAAATTTGCTGGTTTAGACAGAGATACCTTGAGCCTGTGTGAACAGTACCGTGTGCCAAGGAGTGCGAATCCCTTCAGGGTATTGAGCAGGTTCTCTTTTTTCCTGCATTACATAACGTTTTTGAGGCATGTAAGTGATGGAGAAGTAAAGACTGGACACTTTTTTTTTTTTACTAATTTTGATAAAAAGTATTCTGTTTAGCGACTGAATATAAAATTACTCTAGTGTTAACTCCAGAGAGTCTATCTCATTAGGTGCTCAGTGTAGCAAGTAGCAATGATTTATGTTGACATTTTCTGCCTAAATTTTGGGCTTCATGGACGGCTGTGGCGCCGTGCCCCAACATCCGGCAGTCCGGCAATCTGGCAGCGGGTTTACCAGTGATCAGAGTTGGTACTGTGGGAACTGTGACCTCCAGTGACCTGACTAATATCACTGACTCTCACAACTGGGCTCTCTCGCTGCCATCAGTGTGTCCTAGAAGCTGCAGCGATCAGACCTGTTTTCCATTATTGCAGCCTTTGGATGTAGCAGAGCTGGGATCATTGTGGGACGTTGTGAGGATCACGTTGGACCTGCAGAGGTGTTTTTGGGATTAATAAATGGATGAAAGCGGGTGTGTGTGTATATTTTATTTCAAATAAAGGATTTTTCTGTGTGTTAATTTTTTTTTACTTATAGGTAATGTGGGTGTCTCATAGACGCCTCCCCATTACTAACCTATGGCTTGATGGTAGCTCAGATTTTTGACAAATCACATCTCACATCAACCCCACTGCACCAGGGCAATCGGAATGAGCCGGGTACAGCGCCAGTGCATGTAGTAGATGTGCCATTTCTGGGCAGCTGTGGGCTGCTATCTTAAGGCTGGGAGGGGCCAATAATTATGGTCCTTCCGATCTTGATAATAACAGCCCCCAGCAATCAGCTTTAACTTGGCTGGTTACCAAAAATGGGGGAGACCCCACTCTTTGTTTTTTTTTAATAATTTTTTTAAATTATTAAAAAAAACTGCTTGGGATCCTCTCTATTTTTGATAACCAGCCACAGTAAAGCAGACCACTGAAGTTTGCAGTCTGTAGCTGTCTGTTTTACCCACTCTGGTTATCAAAAATGTGGCAGGGTCCTGCAACATTTAACTTATTTAGTTCTTTTTACACTACCATACAGCAAAAGGGTCTCCAACCAATCACAGACGGTGACACAAAGGGTGTTGGGCATGTATAACAGTCTGCAACCCATAACAGATGCTGGCACAGAGTGTGGGCAGGGGAAGCAATGAATATTCATGAAGCTTAATGAGCAGGCCCAGAAAACAGTCTGACTGCAATGTTATCTTCTGGAAAACACGGTGTGTATAACTGTCCTGCTATTACCCACATTTATCTTCCCTTTGCAGCCCCCTAGCCCTTACTATGACCATTTAACAGCACTGAACTTTTTGTCCCTATTGACTCATTAAGGGGTTTGTAGTCCAGGCTCAATTTAGTTTCCCATGTGGTTTCGGCCAACCCTAATATCTAGGGTCTGCTCAGCTCTATTGAAGAGCATTTCCATGCCATTGTTTTAGCATATAAGTAGAAAGCTGTAGAAAATACTACAGTACAAATATAGCAGGTAGAAATCTGTACAATACATACAGTATATAGTATAGCCTTGATGCATGGGTGCTGTGATACAGGTAAAGTATATTTTTGTATCATGGGTGCCTTTTTCTCCTACAGTTTTGGTATCGATATAGTACAGATAGAAAGTAGGAAAGTACATTTAGTACAAGTATGGAGCAGTAAATTATATTTGCTATTTGCTATTGGTAGTGAGCAGAACAATAGTACAGTGCCATGTAGTACATGTATAGGGTATTACTTTCCAGATAGCTAATAGTACAGTAAATTATAGGGAGCCTGTCAGCAGATTTGGGGCCTATGAGCTGCGGTCACCACCAGTGGGCTCTTATATACAGCATTCTAAGATGCTGTATATAACAGCCCAGGCCGCTGTGTAGAATGTAAAGATCACTTTATAATACTTACCGAAACGGTCGCTGTGGTGGAGTTGGGCCATATGGGCATCTTCGTTCTCTGGTGCCGGCGCCTCCTCTTTTGGCCATCTTCGTCCTCCTTCTGAAGCCTGTGTGCATGACGTGTCACTACCAAGCAGTGGCAGTGTGTGATCCCTTCAATGCCTATATTCATCTGATGGTACTCGCTGTACTTCTGGGTGTATTTGCCCTCGAGAACGTTGTTTAGCTCATTTATAATGCATTTTGGGGGTGACAGACTTCCTTTAAAAACGTAATGGTTTATTAATATCTGACGTGTAAATCCTTTATAAAACTAAAGGATCCTCTCAAACCACATTCATAGTTACATCGAGCATCTGTTCAATAATTCCATCGCTGCTTTATATAACATACATGTAGATCAATCTTACACATAAAATGTGTTTCCATAGATATAGCGTCATGTTTTTCCATTAATGAATACTTCATAAGTCACATTTATATTTACAACGACCATTAAAACCATCAAGCTGGATTAATAAAGAAATGTGACCTCTATAAAAGCTTGACTTCCAACCTTAATTTTACTCTAGAGAGAATACTTTTTCTAAATAGAATGTAATTTGAGGATCTTATAAATACACAGCAATAAATGTCACAAAAAAAATCAAAAACATTCATCTGCAAAACCATTCATAAAAGCTACATGCTGCTCTTAATCATATCAGTGTCCAAAACCCTGGGATTTTTATATTTTAGGCTATAATAAAAGAGGAATGTTTAGAATTAAAAATAGCTGAAAGGTAATTATTAAACAGTATTTCCACTGACAAGTAAAAGGGTAACAATGTTTTGGACTTTTCACTTTCAAGCTCCATAACTCACCATCCACTACATCTTTGAGGATGAGACTACCTTCATTTTATAGACAATCTTAGCTATTGCATACAAAACTTTGACTTGCAACTATTTAGCAAATGATTAGTTATGCAGATTCTTGTCACTACATTGTTACTGTTTTGCTTCTGGTGTTTTAAATAAACATTTTCTTTCTGTATACTATAAATTGCAACCTGTTCTCACATTCCCTAATAGCTCAGTTTGTTATTATATTGATTCCAATGCAAAAGTCACTGGTTCGAATAGAGGAGCAGCTGTGAAGAAGATTTTCCAAGGAAAGAGAAACAGCATCATCCAGTTCATCGATAGTGGTCTATCGGCCAAGAAAATTGCCAAACTGCAACACGTGAGCACCATGATAGTTAGAAGAATACAAAATGAAGTTCGTCCATCCATTCAAAAGCCAAGAGGTTGACGTTCAGGCAAAATTCCTGAGACAACAAGTCAGCACATCACAAGGTCTATCAGTTCTGGCGTAACCAAAATGGTAATGGAGGTGACTCTAGTAAGACACCATACCCTGAACTGAGAAATGAGAGCTATGAAAGAGCTTTGCTCCTGTCACCATTTTTATTATTATTCTACATGCCCCCAGCCGAGAAACAAACGCTGACTTGTCACAGCTCATATGTGTCATAATAGTGAGATTACAGACGTCCATGCAAGCACCATGGTGACCCGAAAAAAGGTGAAGAAGCCTCAACTTCAATATCATCTAAAGAAGCGTAAGCTCGAGTTTGCAAAAAAGTACAAAAAAAGTGGACAGTAGAGAATTGGAAACGCGTGATTTGGAACAATGAGACTAAAGCCGAAAGACTAGGCTCTGATGGGTGCAAATAGGTCTGGAAGAAACAAGGGAAAAAGGAGCTAAAGTATAGAGAAATTGGAGGAACTACCAAGTTCCGTGGAAGGAAGTGTGATGATATACAGTGCTGGACAAAAGTATTGGCACCCCTGCAATTCTGTCAGATAATACTCAGTTTCTTCTTGAAAATGATTGCAATCACAAATTCTTTGGTATTATTATCTTTATTTATTTTGCTTGCAATGAAAAAACACAAAAGAGAATGAAACAAAAATCAAATCATTGATCATTTCACACAAAACTCCAAAAATGGGCTAGACAAAAGTATTGGCACCCTTAGGGGCACTTTGCACACTACGACATCGCAAGCCGATGCTGCGATGCCGAGCGCGATAGTCCCCGCCCCCGTCGCAGCTGCGATATCCTTGTGATAACTGCCGTAGCGAACATTATCGCTACGGCAGCTTCACATGGACTCACCCGTCCTGCGACCGTCGCTCTGGCCGGCAACCCGCCTCCTTATTAAGGGGGCGGGTCGTATGGCGTCACTGCGACGTCACACGGCAGGCGGCCAATAGGAGCCGAGGGGCGGAGATGAGCGGGATGTAAACATCCCGCCCACCTCCTTCCTTCCGCATATCCTACGAAAGCCGCAGTGACGCCGGTAGGAGATGTTCCTCGCTCCTGCGACTTCACACACAGCGATGTGTGCTGCCGCAGGAGCGAGGAACAACATCGGACCGTCGCGTCAGCGTAATCATGGAAACGCCGACGCTGCACCGATGATACGATTACGACGCTTTTGCGCTCGTTAATCGTATCATCGAGCCTTTACACACTACGATGTCGCATGCGATGCCGGAAGTACGTCATTTTCAATTTGACCCCACCGACATCGCACCTGCGATGTCGTAGTGTGCAAAGCCCGCCTTAGCCTAAAACTTGGTTGCACAACCTTTAGCCAAAATAACTGCGAACAATCGCTTCCGGTAACCATCAATGAGTTTCTTACAATGCTCTGCTGGAATTTTAGACCATTCTTCTTTGGCAAACTGCTCCAGGTCCCTGAGATTTGAAGTTTGCCTTCTCCAAACTGCCATTTTGAGATCTCTCCACAGGTGTTCTATGGGATTCAGGTCTGGATTCATTGCTGGCCACTTTGGTAGTCTCCAGTGCTTTCTATCAAACCATTTTCTAATGCTTTTTGAAGTGTGTTTTGGGTCATTGTCCTGCTGGAAGACCCATGACCTCTGAGGAAAACCCAGCTTTCTCAAACTGGGCCCTGCATTAGGCTGCAAAATTTGTTGGTAGTCTTCAGACTTCATAATGCTATGCACACGGTCAAGCAGTCCAGTGCCAGAGGCAGCAAAGCAACCCCAAAACATCAGGGAACCTCCGCCATGTTTGACCGTAGGGACCGTGTTCTTTTCTTTGAATGCCTCTTTTTTTTCCTGTAAACCCTATGTTGATGGCTTTTCCCAAAAAGCTCTACTTTTGTCTCATCTGACCAGAGAACATTCTTCCAAAACGTTTCTGGCTTTCTCAGGTAAGTTTTGGCAAACTCCAGCCTGGCTTTTTTATGTCTCGGGGTAAGAAGTGGGGTCTTCCTGGGTATCCAACCATACAGTCCCTTTTCATTCAGACACCGACAGATAATACGGGTTGACACTGTTGTACCCTCGGACTGCAGGGCAACTTGAACTTGCTTGGATGTAAAGGTCGCTTTACATGCTACGACATCGCTAAAGCGATGTCGTTGAGGTCACGGAATTTGTGACGCACATCCGGCCGAGTTAGCGATGTCGTTGCATATGACACTTATGCGCAATTTTGAATCGTCGCAAAAACGTTAAAAATCGCCAATCGGTGACATGGGGGTCCATTCCCAATTATCGTTGCTTCTGCAGGTACGATGTTGTTCGTCATTCCTGTGGCAGCACACATTGTTATGTGTGACACCGCAGGAATGAGGAACCTCACTTTAACTGCGGCCGCCGGCAATGAGGAAGGAGGTGGGTGGGATATTCCACCCGCTCATCTCCGCCCCTCCGCTTCTGGTGGGCGGCCGCTTAGTGACGTTGCTGTGGCGCCGAACGAGCCGCCCCCTTAGAAAGGAGGTGGTTCGCCGGTCACAGCGACGTCGCTAGGCAAGTAAGTAATGTGACGGGTCCGGGTGATGTTGTGCGCCACGGGCAGTGATTTGCCTGTGATGCACAACCGATGGGTTGGGGAACGCACGCTAGCGATATCGGTAATCATATCGCAGTGTGTAAAGTGGCCTTTAGTTGAGGTTCTTTATCCACCATCCGCACAATCTTGCGTTGAAATCTCTCGTCAATTTTTCTTTTCCTTCCACATCTAGGGAGGTTAGCCACAGTGCCATGGACTTTAAGCTTCTTGATGACATTGCGCACCGTAGACACAGGAACTTTCAGCTCTTTGGAGATGGACTTGTAGCCTTGAGATTGCTCATACTTCCTCACAATTTGGATTCTCAAGTCCTCAGACACTTCTTTGGTCTTCTTTCTTTTCTCCATGCTCAATGTGATACACATAAGGACACAGGACAGAGGTTGAGTCAACTTTCATCCATGTCAACTGGCTGCAAGTGTGAATTAGTTATTGCCAACACCTGTTAGGTGCCACAGGTAAGTTACAGGTGCTGTTAATTACACAAAGTAGAGAAGCATCACATGATTTTTCAAACAGTGCCAATACTTTTGTCCACCCCCTTTTTATGTTTGGTGTGAAATTATAGCCAATTTGGCTTTATGACAATTTTTTTTTTTCATTGAAGACAAATTAAATGAAGATAATAATACCAAAGAATCTGTGATTGCAATCATTTTCAAGAAGAAACTGAATATTATCTATTATTATTTATTATTTATTTCTAGAGCACCATTAATTCCATGGTGCTGTACATGAGAAGGGGTTACATACAGAATACATATACAATTTACAGTAGACAGACTAGTACAGAGGGAAGAGGGCCCTGCCCTTGCGGGCTTACATTCTATAGGATTTTGGGGAGGAGACAGTAGGTGGGGTGTAGATTGGGCTGCAGCTCCGCACGGTGGTCAGGCGGCAGTTCCGCACGGTGGTCGAGCGGCAGCTCCGCACGGTGGTCGGGCGGCAGCTCTGCACGGTGGTGAAGCAGTGAGGTCATTGTAGATTATAGGCATTTCTGAACAGATGCGTTTTCAGGTTCCGTTTGAAGCTTGTAAGGGTAGCAGATAGTCTGAAGTGTTGAGGCAGCGAGTTCCAGGAGACTGGGGATGCTCGGGAGAAGTCTTGGAGTCGGTTGAGTGAGGAGAGAATGAGAGAGGAGGAGAGAAGGAGATCTTGGGAGGACCGGAGGTGACTTGTTGGAGTGTAGTGGGAGATTAGTTCAGAGATATACGGAGGAGACAGATCATGCACAGCTCTGTAGGTCAGTGTTAGTGCTCTGTGTATGACCTCACCAGCCTCATCCTCATACCCACCCATAATCTCACGCCTGTGCAACTACATCACCGGCGCTCACGCGAGGGAATCTTTATGCTCAGCCCCGTGATAGGGCACAGCAAAATGCGCCTGTGCGAGACTCCAGTAGTAGCATGCACTATCATCCATTTAAATCATGCCTGGGGGACGCGAACAGCAGCAGGAGGGGGAGACAGGAGACACATTAGAGCCAGCCCATCTAGCCAACCAAACTAATTTGCATAGGAAATGGTAAGATTTTATAAAGTTCTTTAAGGGGTCTGCAAGGATGGCCAGCAACAAGGTGCACCTTCCTAGAATGCAGACCAGGAGCTGCAGAAGGTGATATTTTTGGTTTATTAGGGAATAAAAATGATGCCAGGTTCCCTTTAAAGCTTTTTATGCCAGAAAATCCTGTGATGAATCACAGCCTAAAAATGTAAATACTATTTGAAAATTTCATTGGTTCTTAGTAAACTAGTGAACTTCCGAGTGAGTGGAAATTTTATCACTCTTTCTGTAAATATCATCTAAGAACTAAGTTTGTCTTCATGGGCACAGTGAAACATAGGTTAAACAGTTCATTTAATGTAAAACACAGTTTGTAATCGGTCATCCTATGCTTGTGCATTTTCCTATATTTACAAAATCATCAGTTGTTTGAGAGGTTCAGGAACCACTTCCATTAATACAAACTATTATTTATTCAATTCGCCTCTTTCAACATTTATACGAAGTGCATTATAGACATGAGTAAATCGATTAAATGCAAATTAAAATCAGGCTAAAGATTTAGGAACTCGCTGGTCCTGGAGAATTTGAACAAAAGGCAAATTGTTTTATGTGAATAGCCTAAAATGGCCATGATTATTTAACACACTGTAGAAGATTGCACCAGTCAAAGAGGATCACATGACCTAAGGTGTAGCCAAACTGGCCAACCGTAATGCCTTGCATCCATTTCATCACATGTTATACCAAAGCCAATCAGGAGGGATTTTTCTAGCCTGTAAATGCAGGGCTGGTGAGGGCCATGTAGATGGCAGCTGATGCAGCTTGCATGATCAGTGAGGTAATACTGTAGTGTTGTTACTGAAGTTCAAACACAAAGAAGCAAGAAATCAATATTTCTGAAAGACAAACATAGCTAAATGTTATGATTTATTGTACATCAGTTGTATTAGTCTAAATTCCATGGACATTATATATTTTTTTTAATGTACCTAGACATTTACCTCTGTGCCTGCCTTACAAAGTGTGCATATCCAATGTTATACTGATTTTTTGCACAACAGTTTTATTAATCCAATTTGACCTCTATACTCACCAGGATGATATTACCTCTGACAGTAACATTGTCAGTTTGAGTTAATATTCTGGACACTTCTCCTACTCTACCACTGCAACTATTTTAATTTCTGTATTTTTATTTTTTTTTTTCAATTCCTAAGCCACAATACTTTGGGTGCTAAGAAAAAAATTTGCCATATATTCTTCCAGTTAATGTGTCAATTTAGAACAGTGAGTGTTTGCATAGATGGGGCAGAGGGGAAAGATATAACTAGAGATTAGCAAACCTCTGAAGGCTTGAGTTCAGTTCGGTTCCTCGAACGGAGGCTCCGTTCAAGTTCGATTCGACGAACCGTTCCACGAACCTCTCGAACCCCATTGAAAACAATGGGAGGCAAACACAAACACATAAAAACACATTATACATGTACACATACAGTTAATAAACATTGCTATAACACTTACAGGTCCCCGCGACGCGTCCTGCACTCTGTCTTCCGCCGCTTTTCCTTCCGATAATCGCTGCGTCCTCCTGGTAACCAGCACTGATGATCGGACCTATTGTGACATCAAAATAGCATGTGACTAGTCACGTGTCTATTATCTCATTGGCTACAGACTGGTCACATGGCTATGACGTCATGCTAGGTCCTGTCAGTGCATCTCCCCGGTACGCGGTGATTGTTCCAACATGTCCGTGTACCGGCGAAATGCTCTGGCACATGGTCGACTCCCCGTTCCTGCATGTGTGCGCTCTTTACAGAGTCAGCCCACATGCATGGACTAGCTGTCACAGCCGGTAAATAGCGGCATTGGGAGTCCTGTGATCGGAGCACCATTGCTATGGTAACCCGCCTGTCAGCGGTGACGTCACTGCTTACAGCCCGCAGCGGCACAGGGAATCACGTGATCGGAGCACCATTGCTATGGAAACCCTCCTGTCAGCAGTGACGTCAACGTTTACAGCCTGCAGCCTCTGCTCACTCTCACTGAGTGATTAGACTGCACCGGGAGCAGCAGCGTCTTCCTCCCATGCAGTGTTGCCTGATGTAGCAGAGCTGCATGGGTTGAAAGAGAAAGAAGACAGAAGACCATGGATCGTGGAGGGCTGACAGGGAGTAATAAACATGGAGTCTCTAAGTGTGTCTGTGTATTTATTTCTATTAAAGTATTTTTTCTCTGTGTGGTGTCTTTTTTTTAACCCTTTATTGGAGATTCTTAATGGCCGGGTCAAACTTGCCTGACATTAAGAATCTCTGGCTTAATACTAGCTAGTAAAACAAAGCTAGTCTAGTATTAACTCATTATTACCCAGTGAGCCACCCGGCTTCAGGGCAGCTGGAAGAGTTCAATACAGCGCCAGATGATGGCGCTTCTATGAAAGCGCCATTTTCTGGGGTGGCTGCGGACTGCAATTCGCATCAGAGGGGCCTAGAAAGCTTGGGCTAACCTGTGCTGTGGATTCCAATCCCCAGCTGCCTAGTTGTACCTGGCTGGACACAAAAATGGGGCGAAGCTCATTTCGATTTTTTTTTTTAATTATTTCATGAAATTCATGAAATAATGAAAAAAAGGGCTTCCATATTTTTTTAGTTCCCAGCCAGGTACAAATAGGTAGCTGGGGGTTGTGGGCAGCCGTACCTGACTGCTGTACCTGGCTAGCATGCAAAAATATGGCGAAACCCACGTCATTTTTTTGGTGGGCAAAAAACTCCTGCATACAGTCCTGGATCGAGTATGCTGAGTCTTGTAGTTCTGCAGCTGCTGTCTGCTCTTCTGCATACACTAGTGAATGGAGCATGCTGAGCCTTGTAGTTCTGCAGCTGCTGTCTGCTCTCCTCCATACAGACAGTCAGCAGCCGCAGAACTACAAGGCTCAGCATACTTCATACAGGACTGTATGCAGGAGTTTTTTGCCCCCCCCCAAAAAAATTATGTGGGGTTCGCCATGTTTTTGTATGCTAGCCAGGTACAGCAGGCAGCTACGGGCTGCCCCCAACCCCCAGCTGCCTATTTGTACCCGGCTGGGAACCAAAAATATAGGGAAGCCCGTTTTTTTTAATTACTTCATGAATTTCATGAAATAATTAAATAAAAAATGTCGTGGGCTTTGCCCAATTTTTGTGTCCAGCCAGGTACAACTAGGCAGCTGGGGATTGGAATCCGCAGCTCAGGGTGCCCAAGCTTTCTGGGCACCCCTGCTGCGAATTGCAGTCCGCAGCTGCCCCAGAAAAGGGGGGCCATTTTCTGGCGCTGTATCCAACTATTCCAACTGCCCTGGTGACGGGTGGCTTGCTGGGTAATAATGTGGTTAGGGCTAGCTGTATATTATCAACTGGCCCTAAGTCCGAAATTCATGGTGTCACGCCAATATTAGATATGGCCTCCATGAATTTCTAGTACAGATAAAAAAAAATACAACACAAAAAATATTTTTATTAGAAATAAAACACAACACAATTAGTGACTCCATCTTTATTGAAATAAAGAACCCCCCTCCGCAGTAATGGGTCAAGGGTCCCGAGCTGTCCAATCCAGATCCAATATCATCTGATCGGTTTGCTGGAAGGCAAAGCGATCAGATGATGTGTCAGGTTCAAGGGCCTGAATCACATGACACAGCAGCTGATTCTATAAACGGCTTTTATACAATCAGATGATGCATCAGTGCAAAAACCCCCAAAAAAACAAACTACACACTTCTGTGCAGACTCCTTTCCGACAGCATCAGCTGATAGTTTAGCCGGCCGGGCGGTAAAAAGCCGGCCTCACCGCTCGACTTCTAGTGTCAGCTGATTCCGTCAAATGACCACAACAGCTGATCATTGCCAGGTCTGAGAGAGAGAGAGAAAGAAGAGGGAGAAAAAAGAGAGAGAAGAGAGAGAAAAAAAGAGAGAGAAAAGAGAGAGAAAAATGAGAGAAAAGAGAGAGAAAAGAGAGAGGGAGAGAAAGAGGACAGAGAAGAGAGAGAAGAGAGAGGAGAGAGAAGAGAGAGAGGAGAGAGAGAAAAGAGAGAGGAGAGAGTAAAGAGAGAGAGAGAGAAGAGAGAGGAGAGAAAGAGAAAAAAGAGAGAGGAGAGAGGAGAGAGAGAGGGAAAAAGATAAAAAGAGAGACTGAGAAAAAGAGAGAGAGAAAAAGAGAGAGAAAAAGAGAGAGACTGAGACTGAGAGAGACAAAGAAAGAGAAAGAGAGAGAGAGACTGAGAGAGAGAGAGAGAACGGAGAGAGAGAATAGAGAGAGAGGAGAGAGAAGAGAGAGAGGAGAAAGGAGAGAGAAAAGAGAGAGGGAAAAAGAGAAAAAGAGAGACTGAGAAAAAGAGAGAGAGAAAAAGAGAGAGAGAAAAAGAAAGAGAAAAAGAGAGAGATAGACTGAGACTGAGAGAGACAAAGAGAGAGAGAGAAAGAGAGAGAGACTGAGAGAGAGACTGAGAGACTGAGAGACACTGAGAGAAAGAAGAGAGAATGGAGAGAGAGAAAAGAGAGAAAGGAGAGAGAGCAGAGAGAGGAGAGAGGAGAGAGAGAGGGAAAAAGAGACTGAGAAAAAGAGTGAGAGAAAAAGAGAGAGAGAGAGAAAGAGAGAGAGAGACTGAGAGAGACTGAGTCTGAGAGACTGAGAGAAACAAAGAGAGAGAGAGGAAGAGAGGGAGAGACTGAGAGACTGAGAGAGACTGAGAGAGAGAGAGAGGAGAGAGGAGAGAGAGAGAGGGAAAAAGAGAAAAAGAGAGACTGAGAAAACGAGAGAGAGAAAAAGAGAGAGAGAGAAAGAGAGAGAGACAGAGAGAGGGAGAGAAGAGAGAGAGGAGAGAGAGAGAAAAGAGAGAGAAGAGATAGAGGAGGAGGAGAGAGGAAAGAGGAAAGAGGAGAGAGAGAGAAAGAGAGGGAAAAAGAGAAAAAGAGAGACTGAGAAAAAGAGAGAGAGAAAGAGAGAGAGAGAGAGAGACTGAGAGACTGAGAGAGACAGAGAGAGAGAGAGAGAAAGAGAGCAATGCAGCCTCATTCCGTGAACTGCTCTAATTTTAGAGGTGTGGCTCACAACTGATGTCCGGCTCCTCCCCTCAGTGCATAATTAAATTAAGTTATAATTATAAATAAACAATTCTAATTTAAAATGAATTACATTTTTTACCAGGACGGATGAGACTAGAGCTCGTGAACTAATGCTTCTGAGTCGAGCGCTCTAACCATTGAGCTAATGGCTCTAATGAAAAACATAGGCAGATTTGGTAATCTTGACTACTGCATTGCAGACTGAAGTCTCAGATTACAGCGCGGTTCAGTTCAGGTGCTACGTGGAGAGGACACAGAGTGCTCCCTGTCATCTTCATGTAGCAGAGCTTACAGTGTCGTGTGGATTACGTCGGACCTGGATTGTTGTTTTGGGATTAATAAAGAGGTAAATGAGGTTTGTTTTTCGCTGTGTGTGTTTCTTTACTTTCACTTTCAGGTTGATCATGGAAGGTATCTCGGGGAGACGCCCGACATGATTAACTCATTATTACCCCGATTGCCACCGCACCAGGGCATTTCGGGATGAGCTGGGTGGAGTCCCGGGACTGTCGCATCTAATGAATGCGGCAATTCCGGGTGGCTGCTGAGTGATATTGTTAGGGTGGTAGGCTCCCCATAATGTGGAGCTCCCCATTTTGACAATACCAGCCTCCAGCCATGTGGCTTTATCCTGGCTGGTATCAAATATGGGGGAACTGAATTTTTTTTTTATTATTGTTATTTATTTATTTTACTGCACGATATAGAGCCACTCGCCGGCGGCTGTGATTGGTTGCAGTGAGACAGCTGTCACTCATCGTGGGGTTGTGTCTGACTGCAACCAATCATGGGTGCCGGTGGGCGGGGAAAGCACGGAATAACTAATTGAATAATGAAGCGGCAGCCATTTTCAAAAGAGGAAATGCGGCTGGAGATTTGTGACAGCCGTGCAGCGAGACGCCCGTGATCGGTGAGTAGGAAAGAGAGAGGGATTGTGCTGGTGACGCAGGACGCATGCAGACAGCAACGTGGGCACATATCCTTACTGTGAAAAGCCACGCTTTTGGTGCTCGAACCGTTCTCGAACGTAACTCGAACTGTCGAGCTTTTAGCAAAAAGCTCGAGTTCGTCGAACGTCTCGAACACCCCCAGAAATCACTCGAACATGAAACTGGCGAACCTCGAATCTCGAACATTGCTCATCTCTAGATGTGACCCAAAGGTAGACTCTTATTACAAAAAGATGTGCAGGGGATGATTAAATACATGCACTTTAGGTTCCATTGGTTTTAATCATAAGAATGGCTAAAGTCTTTTAATTTGATGTTTTTGTTTGTAATATACACTTCTCACAAAAAGTGAGATATTTGGATTTTGGGTGAAATTTATGGAAAATTTAAAGTTCAGAATACAGTGGTATTTTACCATGAAAATAGGGCAGTTAAGTAATGCAATGGTGATTTCCTCATCTCAAACAAATTATTGACTAGACACACCTACCCACACTGTAACACCACCACCACCAAAGGCTTGTCTGGTGATAACAGTGGTTGATGCATAACGCTCTTCTTGACATCTCCAACATTGTTGTGGCCATCATTTCTGCTCAGCATGTATTGACATTTATTAGTGCACAGCACTGAGACCCACTGGTCCCTCAACCAGCGTAGCTGCTCCCTGGCTCATGCAGAACAATGATGCTTGCGCCTGGTTTTGTGGTCAGGTACCCTTGCAGATCATCTAGCATGCAGACCATGCTGATGTAGATGCTTTTGAATTATCTGGCATGACACATTAGTGCCTCTCACCTCCCTTAAATGTGCCTGGAGTTGTGTTGCATTCATCATCCGGTTCCATAGGGCATTGTTCTCAATTAAGCTGTCATCAATGTTGGATGTGGCCAAAGGATGTCCACTTCTATGCTTTTATGTATCTCTGTTGTAACCTGCTGCTGACACTCTGTGTAAATCTAAGCTCAGTAGCCACTTCTATCTGAGAACACCCTGCTTCAAGCCTTGCAAGGTGCTGTTGATCAATTGTTAGGTGTCGTCTTGTTCTCATGATGCCAAAATGTAAACAGCATGATGAGGAGGACTATTTAAATACCAATTCTATTTGAATCCCAAAATGTATTGGGCAATTCATGGATCAGACACCTGTTGTAAAATTTGTCATTAAGCTCCTTGTTAGAGAACAGCAAGTTATGCAAAAAGTACTGAAACACTGAACAGTACACAACATGTGCATTCAAAAGGTTAGAGAAAGTCACATTAAGTTAACCTGAAAAGGTTAGAGTGCATTTTAGGATCATCCTGAAATTTCACTCGAAAGTTAAATATCCCAAACTGTTTTTGAGTGTATGTAAATGTATTAATACACTGTATACAACCTATTCACAATAGTTCCTATAGCAACAATGTGTATTGTGGAGAACACTCGAAGGCCATCAGTGGGGTCAATAGAAGAACACAGTAACAGCCATGGCGTTGGGACAGGGCTTGTTTCTTGTGTATTGTGCTGATGATTTTATTGTATCATGATGATTATCTCTGTAAACCATTGCAGACATTAATGGCACTATAAAAGTGAGTAAAATAAATAAGATATAGGTGGATATATGATTATTAGGGCTGATTGAATCCGCCAAAGTCCGGAACTGGCGGATCCGTGCTAGATTGAACAAAAAATCTGGATCTGCTCCAGATTCCGGTGCCCATATAAGTCTATGGGAACCAGAATCTGGAGATTAAAAACGTTCGTGGAGGGGACGGGGGGTAGGAGAGCGCATGGTGTACTCACCCGAGGCTGTGTCATGGCAGCAAACTCCATCCAGGTCACGCTTTTACCTTCCGAGCCGACAATTCAATATTCATTGTTCTGCCTGCCCACCAGCGCATGCAATTGGTTGCAGTTAGATGCTCCCCCACCCTGAGTGTCAGCATGTCAGCTGACTGCAACCAATCACAGGCGCCAGGACAGCCGGTGGGTGGGGGAAAGCAGTGCAAGTGTCTGAGGGTTAGTATGGTGAACGTGCATGTGTGACGCCCTGGCCTATCAGGTCGTCACAGGGTATTGTGCAATCTGCCCTTCTGCTCAGTATCCACCCTCCTTGGTTACAGATCCTGGTCCTTTGGTGTTGTTAATAGCTTGGCCAATCAAAACCCTAGGAACACTTCCCACTTGAACGTACCAGACACACCATTGGGGGGCTTGAAGGGAATAGGGCCGCCCACATGGGGGGGTTGGTGAGGAGAAAGTGAGGACAGGGACATTTGAGAGTAGAGAGTTGAGAGTGAAGGAGAGAGGAGGTGAAGTGGCTCTCATGAGGAGAGGCCACGGAGGAGAGCTCCTGTTTACTAGGTGGCAGACGTTGGGTTGGGCATGGTAGGAGCTGGAACCCGGTCACAGGGGACAGTGTCAAGGGGCACAGACTGCCGAGGAGGGCAGCCGGTGGCCTTGAGCTATCACCGGGCAGGGGCCAGGGCACAATGGGGTCGGAGGCCGGAAAGTATTTTCACGCATTCCGGTAATTTGCCCAACGGGGGTGAAGACTTCAAGTGTCATCCCCAACCCGCTCCAAAATCGGGGTACTAGCGCACCAATTGAATAGAACTTTCCCACTACAGTCCAAAGAAATCCTAAACGTGAACTCTGAGAGCAAGCTCACTCCGTTAGCCATACGGGTGAGCGGGACCCGGAGAGTTTTATACCAACGGGTCCAATCGAGACTAAGGTGCCAGGGAGAGGGCCACAGACCAACAACAACACCAAGGACACGGATCCAGGCGTGGTCCCCTCAGGCTACAGCGGTGTTCAGAATTCTGGTTTACAAACTGCCGGTGTGGTTATTCTAGGACTGAGTGAATACATTGGAAAACCCCTGTTCCTATCCCCCCATGGCACCCAAACACCATCCCAACCGTCAACGGGCCCCGGGGACGCAAACCCTCTACCCACGGAGGGGTTAAACATCAGGCTGCCGCACTCTCGTCACCGGTCTCCCCGAAGGCAGCGGTGGTACTTCACATTACCACCCACCGTGGGTGGCGTCACGAACTTTCCAAAAAACCCCTTTACATATCTTCCCCCCTTTCTTTTAATAGAGTGGCCGCAGGACACCCGGGTCCGGAGACCCCTCGAGCCACCGCGGATCCGGATCCGAGTGGCAGCAGCCGGGCTGCTTGCACATGGGCGGTACACATGTCTTTCAGAAACACATGCACATTCCTGTCAGAAGTGTGTGGCTGTGCCGGTGATGCGCTATCAGACTCGTACAAGTCTGACATGACATCAGCCGGCATGGCTGGCATGGCCTGCCGCGCTCTGAGCATGAGCGTGCATGTACATAGAAACACATGCACGTTCCTGTCAGAAGTGTGCGCGACTGTGTCGGTGATGCAGCTTTTTTTTATTATTATTATTTAAATAAATAATTTAAAAAAAAAAACGACGTGCGGTCCCCCCTAATTTTTATCCCCAGCCATGATAATGCTAGCTGGGGGCTGGTATTCTCAGCCTGCAGCTGCCCGGTATTGCCATATCTATTAGATGTGACAATCCCGGTCCAATATTGTCTCTTCTCGATTGCCCTGGAGCTGTGGCAATCGGGGTAATAAGGGGCTAATAGCAGCGCACAGCTGCTACTAAGCCCTAGGTTACTAATAGCACAGGAGTCTATGAGATACCTGCATCACACTAACCTGTACATGACAGTAAATAAACACAGACACAGAGAAAAATTCTTTATTTGGAAAAAAAATACAAAAACACACACCCTCCTTCACCTCTTTATTAACCCCCAACACCCTGCACATCCGACGTAATCCACACGAGGTCCCACACCGCTTCAGCTCTGCTACATAGCCAGCAGCCATAGAGCACAACCGCTGGCTGTGCAGACAATGACAGCCGCCTTGACTGCATGGCAAGCAGATACTGTCACAGGCTGGGGGCGCGTCTGCCTACAACCAATTACAGACGAGAGGACAGCCGGTGGGCGGGGAAAACACAGAAAGCTGTGTGTATACGATGCACAGTACAGGAAGTAAATGCGCGACCTGGAAGCAGTGTGCTGCCATGACACCAAGTCTCAGTAAGTATGAAACGCTGTTTTATTTCTGTTGTTCTTTATTTTTCAATTATTTTTCCCAGTGCCGGGGACGGATCTAGCACCCAGAATTCCGGATTCGACACCGGAAATCTTTGCAACCACGCGGATCCGGACTTTTACAGTTCAGATCCCCTCAGCCCTAATGATTATTTGATCTTTGTTTATTACAGTTATTTGTGTGGTTGTGCAATGGATGAAAAAGTACAATTCTTGCATATACATTTTTTGTGTGTGTTTCCTGATGTTTACCAAAAGGGTCAAATAATTTTATATTTTTATAGAATGGACTTTTCTGGTGACAGCAATACCCAATTTTATATTTTAAATTTTAAAGGTGATAATGAGTAATTCAAATGTTTAGCTGCAAAGCTGTACTGGCCCCTGCAAGGTTTTGCATACTTTGTGGCAGCTATGAGATACTACACAGTTATTCTGCAGCCAATTAAATTTAATGCATGTACAGCATAAGGTCAGTGATTTACTGCAGTGGTCATGTGGATTTATGGCATAACATCATAAATAAGCAAAGGCCAGAAGAGTATGCCAGAGCATTGGTGCTGGAAGATTTTTTTTTTATTATTTCCATTGAGATTTATTGGGCTATTTTTTATCTCATCACCTCTTTTGCTGTTAAACTAATTTGTTAAAATTCCAGACAATAACTTTAATATTAATTAATTAGTTGAAGTGAATAAAATTGCAGACAATTTTAATTTAGTAACCTTGATAGGGTCAATTCTGTCAATATTGGTCAGAGCTCCACTTTTTGATACACCGCTCAAAATAAAAATAACATTTTTGACTGGCGGCGGAATGTTTTCAAATGGAATCTGTCAGCAGGTTTTTGCTACCTAATCTGAGGGCAGCATGATGTAAGCAAAGATACTCTGAATCCAATGACATATCACTTAGATTACTGGGTGCAGCTGTTCTAACATAATTATTATTTTTAATATTAGTCCTGTAGCAGGGCTGAGTGAGGATTTCCTCCCCACACCAAGCTCTCAATGGACATTGTACATTGACAATGAGAGGTCAATAAGAGGAGGAAGCATGTCGAACTGGCATGCACCAGATATTGTAGTCCGAACAAGCATAACAGTCCTGCTGCTTAATCAAGCATAGCAAATAAACAGATCAAACTGTGACAACACAGTCATCCCTGAATTTTTTGTGTTAACCCTTGCAGCATGCTGGCTTCAGCTTAAATAGCAAAAACCTGCTAACAGATTTCTTTTAAAAGCTTACTGCATAATGGTTTTACATAAATAATAAAATAGCATAAAATGTATATATTCTCTTGGTGGCTTCAGGAAGCATGAAATTGTAAATTTTGTCTTCTAGAGTTATTCAGATGATCTTAAGAATTGAAACAAAACAGAATATTTTATCTAAAACTCCTTAATGTGAAAAAGTGGATACTGTAATTATACAATAATCCAAAAAAAAACCAAAACAAGTAAAAACTAAACAATTTATGCTTCTCTTTGAAATTCTAAAGCAAATATAACTTCTCTGCAGATTTCCATTAGTACATGTTTCCAGCTGCTTAACCATTTGAATGGAATCTCAAAGTAGCAAAGACAAATCAAATAATTCAGGGGGAGTATTTGAGAATAAAACACAATGTATATGTGTGTAGCTATTTGTCACTCTTTAAAAGAAACAAAAAACAAAAAAAAAACAAGCTTCAGTATTTAAATGAACCTAAAATGGTTATCCCAAGGACAACTTTATATTTTCCTCTCTTTTTCTGATCCAATATGAATAGAATGTTCATCTCATAGCTTCTAGTAGATTATCTCTATTGTAAAGGGGAAAAAGTTTTTTCCACTAATATATTTTAAGTTGTCAGACATGATCTGTTTAAATCATATCTTTAATTTTAATATTTTTTAATTAGTTTGATATATTATTTTTTTTTATTCAAAGATTTATTGATTTTCAAAGTAACAATGTGGAACGCAAACAGAAAAATAAAGACAGAGGAGTAATTCATAATAATTCAACAATAATCACTTATTAGTAATAAGATAAATAATCCATAGCAAGATTAAAGTAAATCTGTCAGCAGGTTTTTGCTACACCATCTGAAAGCAGCATTTTGTAGGGCAAGAGATTCTGAAACTAACCATGTTTAACTTAGATTACTGGGTGTAGCCATTCTGATATTATCAAAATAATTGAGTGTACCAGAGCTAGGAGCTGTCCCACCCACACCAGGCTCTCAATAGAGATTGTGCACGGACAGAGATGTGTCAATCACAACAAAAGTCATGCTGGACAACCTGGCATGAGACTTCCTAGTCCTCTAACGCTCATTACAGGGTAATGCACCTTTTAGTTTAGGTAAACAATAGCTCGCACACAGATAATAGAAGCACAGTTGTTTTTTAATTTAACTCTTGCAGCATGCTGTCCTCAGCTTACAATGCAAAATCCTGCTGACAGATTCCCTTTAATACAATGTTGATAGTTACTCAAGATTTTTGGATTGCTAACATTTTATTTATTTATTTATTTACTATGCACAGATTTTGCTACTTGTAAGAGATGACGAACAAGAAAAT
Source organism: Anomaloglossus baeobatrachus (assembly GCF_048569485.1). Classification (NCBI taxonomy): domain Eukaryota; kingdom Metazoa; phylum Chordata; class Amphibia; order Anura; family Aromobatidae; genus Anomaloglossus; species Anomaloglossus baeobatrachus. The sequence continues at coordinate 192,748,975 of NC_134353.1, forward strand.
GTGGATAATTGGACTTAAACTTAAAGGAAGGGCAGGTTGTTAAAGGGAACCTGTCAGGTGCAATATGCACCCAGAACCACGAGCAGTTCTGGGTGCATATTGCTAATCCCTGCCTAACCATCCCTGTATACACTAGCAGAGATAAAGAGATCTTTAGAAAATGTATTTCTAAAGATCGTATATTATATGCTAATGAGCATGTGTCCCCTTATCTGGTTGGCCCACATAGCATGGTAGCATGCCCCTGTGGGTGTACAAACATGCTAATGAATACGCAGCAATGTTGCACATACCTCACTGTTCATGGCGGCCGGTGGAGGATGGATGCACACTGGGCATGATCCGGTGTCCTCAGCACTTCCTGTCATACGCACTGTACCACCTTGATGCCGGGAAGCTTGCACCAGGCATCAGTTTAGTGTACATGATTGAAAGCCTTGGGTACTACTCATCATGCACACTGCCCATCCATCTTCCGCCGGCCGCCATGAATAGTGAGGTACAGTACAGACCAAAAGTTTGGACACACCTTCTCATCTCTAGAATAACTATTAAGACGAGACTTTATGCAGCATGCCTTCATGGTAAAATAGCTGCTAGGAAACCACTGCTAAGGACAGTCAGCAAGCAGAAGAGACTTGTTTGGGCTAAAGAACACAAGGAATGGACATTAGACCAGTGGAAATCTGTGTTTTGGTCTGATGAATCCAAATTTGAGATCTTTGAATTCAACCACCGTGTCTTTGTAGAAAAGGTGAACAGATGGACTCTACATGTCTAGTTCCCACTGCGAAGCATGGAGGAGGAGGTGTGATGGTGTGGGGGTGCTTTGCTGCTGACACTGTTGGGGAATTATTCATTTTTGAAGGCATACTAAACCAGCATGGCTACCGCAGCATCTTGCAGCGGCATGCTATTCCATCCGGTTTGCATTTAGTTGGACCATCATTTATTTTTCATCAGGACAATGACCCCAAACACACCTCCAGGCTGTATAAGGGCTATTTGACTAAGAAGGAGAGTGATGGGGTGCTACGCCAGAAAACCTGGCCTCCACAGTCACCAGACCTGAACCCAATCGAGATGGTTTGGGGTGAGCTGGACCGCAGAGTGAAGGCAAAAGGGCCAAAAAGTGCTAAACATCTCTGGGAACTCCTTCAAGACTGTTGGAAGACCATTTATGGTGACTACCTCTTGAAGCTCATCAAGAGAATGCCAAGAGTGTGCAAAGCAGTAATCAAAGCAAAAGGTGGCTACTTTGAAGAACCTAGAATATAAGACATATTTTCAGTTGTTTCACACATTTTTGTTAAGTATGTCATTCCACATGTTTTAATTCATAGTTTTGATGCCTTCAATGTGAATCTACAATTTTTAGAGTCATGAAAATAAAGAAAACTCTTTGAATGAGAAGGTGTGTCCAAACTTTTGGTCTGTACTGTATGTGCGGCGTTGCTGCGTATTCATTAGCATGTTAGTACGCCTACAGGGGCGTGCTAGCATGCTATGTGGGCCGACTAGGTAAGGTAAGAAATGCCCTTGGGACAACTCCTTGCGCTCAATAGCATATGATATAAGATCTTTAGAAATACGTTTTCTAAGGATCCTTTTATCTTTGCTAGTGTATACAGGGACAGTTAGGCAGGAATTAGCAATATACACCTAGAACTGCTCGTGGTTCTGGGTGCATATTGCACCTGACAGGTGCCCTTTAAATCATGCATGATATGAGGACTAACCTCCATTTAAACTTGGGAGATACTACTAGTTTCTCAATCCGCAAAAAACCCCGCAATATTGAATTACATTTGTCAGTGTGCTAACCGAGTGTCGTCTGATTTTAACACAATCAGCATAAGTACATATAATTTGAGCATCTGAAGAGCCGGAAGTTACAGAACAGATCACGGTAAATATTGTAAGCCATAGTAGCCACTTTGTAAAAGTGCTTGGAAATTGGCAATAGGAAAGTTCTTAGTCACTGAAGAATGCTTGGATTTTGTCAGAGTTGAATGATAAGAACACTTTGTACTGCACATGTGGTGAGTTTTGCCTTAAGTCTAAACAAGATGAATAACAATAGTCGAAGGCAAGAGTTGCCTGATGTTATCATATAAACATATACTCAGATTTCTAATTGTTTTGGATTTTTCTCTTCTGATTATAATGGTCATTCAAAACTACTTTTGGGATCACTAAAAGTAATAGCACTTACTGTATGTTTATGCTTCTAAAAATCCATTCTAAGCTTCTATAGCTGACCAATGTTACTGACACGAATTCTACTGTTAATTAAATTAGCAGATAACCAGGATTCAGTGAAAGATAATATTCATTGGCTCATATCCAGTATATACAGTATGATTTAAACTACATGACAAACTAATCACCAACAAGTAAGATGGCACTTTGGCATATTTCAAATAGGATGAGTGAACCCAAAATCTACAGTTCAGGGTTTGCACAGAAGGAAAACTATACAAAATTTGGGTATATGGTCTTGTGCTGCAGTACAAATGTGTGCTGGGTCAGAAGATTAGTCTAAAAACTTTTTTATTCACTAAAACAAAGGTCACTACGCGTTTCGGAAGCGGCCTACCTCCTTCATCAGGTGATTGACCCAGCTTAAAATCGCTGCCTGAGGTGGATTTCTTCTTTGGGGGTTACGATGGCTTGTTTGTACCTCCTGTGCTGGATACAGCTTTAAATTGCTGCCCTTAGGTAGATTACTTCTGTGAATGTCCAGTTGAAATCGGAGGCTGCTACCACCTTGAGTGGAGCTTGTGGAATTAAGATCAACCTACAGTGAGTGTTTGGAGGGTGAGCGGAGGATAATATCAGGCTGTATACCAGCATTGTGCCTGTTCAGCACATGGTATAAGGGTTAGTGGGTATCATACCCAATTTATATTACAATTTTGTTACAAATTTCACACACGGAGCACTCTTTGTCTTTTTTTTGTCTTTACTATTACAGGGTTTGTACTGGACAACTAGTATCTGCGGCTTGAACTGGAAAGCGGACTTTTCTCAGACAAGTGCAGCTGATCAACAAGCTTTTCGGCATGGGGAAGATGTCTGGACACTGCTGTGAACAAATTAAATAAATAAAAAAAATGGTGTGGCATCCCCACTATTTTTGATAACCAGCACAACTTAAGAACACAGCCTTGGGTTGCTGCTGGATATCAAACATAGAGTGGATCCCATGCCGTTCACCAACTTGTTAATTAAAAAATATCCTCAAAGTTCCAACATAATCCAATGGTGAATAAAGAGTGCCCCAAACTCATTTGTTCACCAATTTATTAAATAAAAATAAATCCTTGATGTTCAAACTTAAAGGGAACCTGTCATCAGAAATTTCGCCCAAAAGCTAAAAGATTCCCCCTCTGCAGCTCCTGGGCTGCATTCTAGGAAGGTCCCTGTTATTATTGTGCCCCATGTGAGACCAAAATAAAGCCTTTATAAAGTTCTACCTTTTTGTATGCAGCTTCTGTAAATCCGTCACGGGGGCGGGCTCTCTGCCGTCCGTTATTCTGCCTCCTGGTCCTGTATGCCGCCCCCATCGCTCCTTTCCATATCTGATGCACCGCCCACTGCTCCAGCCATCCCCGCGCATGCCCAGTGCCAGTCTCACAGGACTGAGCAGTGTGACCGCTGGTGACGTGTGCGCAGGCAAGTGATTATGGACGGGACTGTGACTGTTATCAGCAAGTACCCGGCCATAATCTCGTGAGCGCGCAAACCTCTCCAGCGTCACACTGTGCTCAGTGTAGATGCTAGACTGTATGGGCTGCTTCCAGGGATGACGTCCCTTTGTCATGTGATAGTATTTCGAACACGCCCCTATCACATGACAAAGGGACGTCATCCCTGGAAGCAGCCCATACAGTCTAGCATCTACACTGAGCACAGTGTGAATGCTGGAGAGGTTTGCGCGCTCAAGAGATTATGGCCGGGTACTTGCTGATAACAGTCACAGTCCCGTCCATAATCACTTGCCTGCGCACATGTCACCAGCGGTCACACTGCTCAGTCCTGTGAGACTGGCACTGGGCATGCGCGGGGATGGCTGGAGCAGTGGGCGGTGCATCAGATATGGAAAGGAGCGATGGGGGCGGCATAGAGGACCAGGGGGCAGAATAACGGACGGCAGAGAGCCCGCCCCCGTGACGGATTTACAGAAGCTGCATACAAAAAGGTAGAACTTTATAAAGGCTTTATTTTGGTCTCACATGGGGCACAATAATAACAGGCACCTTCCTAGAATGCAGCCCAGGAGCTGCAGAGGGGGAATCTTTTAGCTTTTGGGCGAAATTTCTGATGACAGGTTCCCTTTAATCAAATGGGGTAATGTCCGAAGGCACCTATCGATTCCTATGGAGCCTTGTTCTGAGAACAAGGCCACATAGGTCATTCCCAGTCAGTGGCAGACCCGGAATATCTCAAGCTTGAGCGAAATTCCAGAACTACAGCTGACTTTGAGTGACCTATGGAGCCTCCGAACTGAGCATTTTCAGCCACCTATTGCCGCCGCTGACACCGAGAACAGGTGATAGGCGGGGGTTCTGGGTGCCAAACTCTGGCAAATCAGACCTTGATGACCTATCCTAAGGATAAGTCATGAGTTTCAGGGTGTTGGGAATCTTCTTATAGCTTATGCCATATTTATGTACATCAACAATTCTTTTTTCAGAGATCCTAAGAATTTTTTGCCATATGGTGCCATGTTGAATTTCCAGTGACCAGTATGAGAGTGTATGAGTGATAACACCAAATGTAACACACAGCTCCCCATTTACACATGAGACCTTGTCACACTATTGTATCACATGACACCAGGGAGAAAAAATGGCTAATTGTGCACAATTTGGACATTTTCACGTAGGGGTGTATTCACTTTTGTTGCCAGCAGTTTTGACATTAATGGTTGTGCGTTGCAAGTCTGTGAAGCTGGACTCTCTCGTCTGTACCTTTGATATATATGGTCCCTCAACACTATTGTGCTACCTGTCGAGGGTGTGGCCCTCCCAAGGGGTCAGCATCTTTATCCACCCGTCTTTCCCACACAAGGTTTTAATTGTGAGCTCTGGCTGTTCTCCTTTTACACTCCCCATTCCGATGAGACTGTTTTGGCACATGGAGAGGAAGGACATGAGTGTTTAAGGACCATCCATATTAAAGGTATATATTGATGTGTTTGGATGGCTTTTATACTCTTTGATCAAAAAATGCAAACTAAATACCAGACATGTTTATGTGCCCCCCCTGCCGCTCGGATCCGGGGGTGATTATTCGTGGCTTGAGGGTCTCCAGACCCGTCGGCTAGGGGCCACACTCAAATGAAGAGGGGGGTATTTACAGGGGAGATATAGTTTGTAACGCCACCCGTGGTGTACGGTAATTGGGAGTACCGCCGCTGCCGTTGGGAGTACCCGGGGTTATGGAGTGGGGTAGCTAAGGTGTAGTAGCCCTCCATGGGTAGGGGAAGGCCCCGGGACTCGGTGGGATGCCGTGGGATGCAGGGGTCACTCAGGTACTCACTCAGTCAATAAACAGACGCTGACCACCGGGTAAACCAAATCTCAGGGTATCGCTGCCACTTGAGGGGAGCTCGCCTGGGTCCCGTCCCCTATTTTGTTGCCTGGTGATCCATGACCTGCCTCCTGGCACTAAGTTTAACTTCAACGTGGTGGCCCATTAGTCTGAAACTTGCCGGGCCCCGCTCCCCACTGTGGCTAAGTGTGGGAGCTTGCTCTCAGGGCTCACGCTTGGGATTTTCTGGACCGTTTGTTTGGAAGGCCATATCCCCCTTGTTGCGCTAGTGCCCCGATTCTGGGAACTGGGAACAGATCATAAAGGCTCCGTTCTCCTCAGGTTAATTGCCGGGTTGCCTGAAGCTTCTCCCCGACCTAGATACAGTGCACCACGCCGTGCCTTCGGTCCCAGACCGGTTATAGTGCCAGGCTGCTGACCGTCCTCCTTGACAGGTCCAGGCACCTAGCTGCAATCCTCTATGACCGGGGTTCCGACTCCTCTGGGTCCAGACCACTGTCTGCAACCTAGACAGCTTCTCTTGGGAGCCACCACTCCCAACCTCCTCTGAGCTCCTCACAGCTCGAGGGCTACTTTCCAACTCTCTACTGACTACTAACTGACTGACTACACTCCTGACCTGCCCTCCTTTACCCCCCAGGTGGGCGACTCTATTCCACTCAAACCGTCCACTGATGTGCTTGTGGTGCAGTGTGTATCTAGAATTTGATTTGCTGTTGGAGGCAACACCATAAGATAGGGACCCAGAACCATGAGGGACTTGGAATACTGCACGGAAGGGCAGTTTGTGCAGTACCCTGTGACGACCTGATAGTCCAGGGGCGTCACATTTACATGAAGAGTGGAGTTAAAGTATCTATTAATCACAGTGTGCTGATGCATGTATATGTCTTTGTTGGTTACATAGTGTATATCTGTACCTGTACATTAATTCATTACTAAATGTGTGTGGGCCCTATATTTTGTTTTTTCAGTCAATTAGAGTGTCAGTCATATCAATGTTTTATTTATAGATGTTGTGGATACACTCTAATTATCAATTTTTGCTAGAGGGTCCTGTGAGTTCTATGTATGCACCAGATTACTGTTATCACTCACTGACCGCAGAATTTAAAGGTAACCTGTCAGGTCCCCTATGCCCGCCAACCCAGCAACATTCATACCTGTATGCCCAAATTCAATGCTTAACTAGCCCTGTATAATGCTATTCACTAATATGAATGTTTTCAAAAAAATGACTTATAAACCTCTCTGTCCCTATGTTAATAAGCTCTTTAGCTAGTCGGAAGGACATTAGCTACCCAGACTAGTCGGCACTCTTTCCATTTTATCACACCACTTTGAGCATGATAACATGATTTGAATGAGCAGGCATCACTACCAGTCAATGGAAATGTCGCGCATGCACTTGGCTTATTTTGGCTGCATCAGTGCTCCTCAGAAGCGGAGTATACACTTCATTAGGTGCATTGCACATGACCAGAAGTTAAGAAGATGTGTGTGTGAGCCGTTTTGTGATCTTCCAGTCATGTGCAATGTGCCTAATGAAGCTGGTAAGCATCCACCCTGCTTTAGAGGCACACTGATGAGGCCAAAACAAGCCACGTGCATTCACGAGATTTCCAATAGATGGCAGTGACACCGGCTGGTGGAAATCATGTTATCATGCCCTCAGGGGTGTGATAATATGGAAAGATGGCCGACTAGTCTGGGGAACTTAGTAACAAAAAGGAGACAGTTGCACTCTGTAGCGCTAATAGATCTGGGAATAGACATGCATTACTGCTAGGAAAAACATGCAAAAATTTAGATACTTAGCACACAAAAAATAGCCAGCTTTATGTGAGCTCAACAGCTAATGGCAAGGCGACCTCTTTTCGTTGGGTCCCTATCAAGTTAATTCCTCTCTTTGGGTTAAAAAAAACCTACAACCTGTGGGTGGACAGGAAGCTGCTAATGGAGAATTAAAATAGCATAAGACTGAAGAGCAGGAGTGCTCAATCAGAAGTCATGACCCTGTAAGCTAAGAAAAACACTGATGGCACATCCAACCTTTTTAATGTGAACAGGTGCAAACTGAACATGAAACATAGTAACAAAAAGAGGACAATTGCACCTCTCCCTTTTCCGCTAACTGTTGGGCTCACATAAAACGACATTTTTGTGAGCTAAGTAACTCTATTTTTGCATGTTTTTCATTGCAGTAATGCATGTCTATATTATCATATTCATTGTTCCACATGTCTTAGTGATACAGAGTGCAAATGTTTCTTTTTTTTTTTGCTATTCAGTTTGCACCCGTTCACATTAGAAAGGTAGGATGTGCCATCAGTCTTTTTCTTAGTCTTGGGAACTAACGCCCGTTCTACTAGCTAAAGGCCTAATTAGCATTGGGCAACTGTAGTTTATAAGTTATTTTTTAACATTCATATTAGTGAATAGCGTTGTACAGGGCTGGCAAGGCAGGGAAGTTGGGCATATAAAGGTTTGAATGCTGCTGGGTTGGTGGGCATAGAGGACCTGACAGGTTCACCTTAAATGGCATGGTTGTTGGTGCACTTGTGCGATCATGGTAACTGATTGCCTGCTGAAGACCCCAAACATTTCTATTTTGGTCTTCATATAAAGTTCAGCTTTTGGTAGTACATAAGAGGGAAACAACAATTTAAATATATGATACAGTACTGTAGTGTATTATAAAGAGCGATATAATCACAAGTTCAATAAAGTAATAATAAAAAAATAAATATAAAAGTTTATATAACTCACTAATTCCTACTACAAATATAAAGAAATAAAAAATAAACATGTTTAGTTTAATCATGTCAGTCAAAATTTGATCCAATGAAATATATACCTATTTAAATTGTATACTATACTCTGAAAATAAATTAAAAAATAGAATTGCTGTTTTTCCATCACCACACTTCCCCACAAAAAATCTTATAAATCAAAATCTTGTATATTCCCTAAAATATCAAGAAAAAGATTAGGTTGGCACGCACAAAACAAGCCCTCATACAGATCCATCAATGAAAAAATATCAAAAATATGAGGTCTCAAAAGAGTGTCACAAAGAGAAATTTCTTTTACAGAGTTAAGAATTCTTTTTTAACGACTTTAAAACTTACAATGTTAAAAAAAACTAATGTTTGGTATTTCTGCAGCTGAACTAGAGAATCATGTTGTCAACTTATTTTTACTTCACATTGATTGTTATAAAATTAAAACTCAAAAGACAATAACGGAATTGCATTCTCTTTATGATTTAAAACACTTGAAATTGGTTTTCCTGTTTTTCAATACATTATATAATAAAATGAATCGTGTCATAGAAAGGTTCAATTTGTCTTCCAAAGAAATAAACCTTCATATGGTTATTTTCTTAGAAAAAAAGTTATGAATTATGGAAGAGGGTGAAGAAAAAAAATGAAAGTATAAAATTGAAAAAGTTACATGTTGTAATATTAATACAAACAACTGAATTGAACTGTGATTGGTGTCTGAGAGGGAAAAAAGGGTGCTTTACACGCTGCGATATCGGTAACGATATATCTTCGGGGTCACGTCGGTACTGACGCACATCTGGCGCCGTTACCGACATCGCAGCGTGTGATACCAATGAGCGACGATCAACGAGCATAAAAACGTGAAAAATCGCTGCTCGTTGACACGTCTCTCATTTCCTTAATATCGTTGCTGCTGTTGGTACGATGTTGTAATCCCGTGGAATCACACATCGCTATGTGTGACACTGCAGGAGCGACGAACATCTCCTTACCTGCCTCCACCGGCAATGTGAAAGGAAGAGGTTGGGCGGGATGTTACGTCCCGCTCATCTCCGCCCCTCCGCTTCTATTGGATGCCTGCCGTAGAAAGGAGGCGATTCGCCGGCCAGAGCGACGTCGCAGGGCAGGTAAGTCCATGTGATGGGGGTAAGCGAGGTTGTGCGGCACGGGCAGGGTTTTGCCCGTATCGCACAACCGACTGGGGCGGGTACGATCGCTTGCGATCTCGCTAGCGAGATCGCAGCATGTAAAGCCCGTTTTACTCTCTTCTTTGGATTGAGAAATGCAAATATACATGAAGGAGCCAGGAGATATAAACTAGGTTTTGGAAAAATGAGTGATAGGCTAACAGCTATATCATGGCTATAACATTTCGTTTCAAAAGGTAATGCTACTGGACAGTGATTTCATAGCCATGCTTATACTGTCACGCTTGCTGGGTGTAGTAAGTGTGGCAAGGTGTGTTCAGACCTACATGTGTCTGATGCAAAACAAAAACACAAGAAAAGAGGGGCACAAGGGGACACAAAAACAACTAGAGGCCTGGAACTAGTGAGAGGGGTAGGTGGGCACCTCCTAACCTCACCTGCAGATGTCCCTCCTCTCCTCACCAGTCCCTATACAGTCTCCGCAAATGTCGCCGAACAGGAACCTGGGACCGTAGAAAGACCCTATAGTAACCCTGACTACTGAGGAGCAGGTGGGGTTCACTAGACCTCAACACTGCACTAACAACACACTGGGAAGTAAAGACAAACAGGGGAAAAAAACAACCTAAAGGATATAGCCTGAGCACAGGAACTTGAATTGCAGAACCTTCTTCAAAGGTGGCCAGAGAACAAATGATTTTGCATCTTCAGCAGAGATTGCTGGGATACACCACTATTTAAAGTATTTAAAGCTGAAGAGCATGACTGCTTAATAAGTGCAGCTGATCACTCAGCAAGGAACTGTTTGGAAAAGCTGCAATAGCAAAACTGACACTTAACCACTTTAGTGCCAAGAAAAACAAAACCCATTTAAATGAAGAGAGACAGATGAGAGGCTCCAGTCCAAAGGCTGTCACTGTTCTCTACATGCAGGGAGATGAACGTGACATATATATTATATGCATATTGCAAATAGAGATAAGCGAATGTCTGGAAATTCTCAAATTTGTACAAATCGGCCAGCAAATTTGATTCTGTCTTAGTCAAATTGGGCTGACATGAAAAGATGTTTATTATTCCTGGAATTCTCCCCAGACCCCAAACCATGATAAAAGATATCTTATACTAACCTGTCCTATGCCCTGACCTGACTTTTTATGCTGCTGCATGGGACTTTGTCTCTTACGACTGAGCCCCATGCAGTCATGATTAATGGGGATACATGTCATTGACGTCAATAATGTCTGCGGGCTCCCCAAGTGACCATATTATTGCAAATCAGATCCCCAAAATATCTAATTTTGCAAGATTCCAATATTGTCTGGACAATAGTAATGAATTATATTTGTTACAGACCAATTACTTCATATCCATGCTAGTAAATACAGTCATATGAAAAAGTTTGGGCACCCCTATTAATGTTAACCTTTTTTCTTTATAACAATTTTGGTTTATGCAACAGCTATTTCAGTTTCATATATCTAATAACTGATGGACTCAGTAATATTTCTGGATTCAAATGAGCTTTATTGTACTAACAGAAAATGTGCAATCCGCATTTAAACAAAATTTGACAGGTGCAAAAGTATGGGCACCTCAACATAAAAATGATATTAATATTTTGTAGATCCTCCTTTTGCAAAAATAACAGCCTCTAGTCGCTTCCTGTAGCTTTTAATGAGCTCCTGGATCCTGGATGTAGGTATATTTGACCATTCCTGTTTACAAAACAATTCCAGTTCAGTTAAGTTTGATGGTCACCGAGCATGGACAGCACGCTTCAAATCATTCCACAGATTTTCAATGATATTCAGGTCTGGGGACTGGGATGTCCATTCCAGAACATTGTAATTGTTCCTCTGCATGAATGCCTGAGTAGATTTGGAGCAGTGTTTTGGATTATTGTCTTGCTGAAATATCCATCCCCTGTGTAACTTCAACTTCGTCACTGATACTTGCACATTATTGTCAAGAATCTGCTGATACTGAGTTGAATCCATGCGACCCTCAACTTTAACAAGATTCCCTGTGCCAGCATTGGCCACACAGCCCCAAAGCATGATGGAACCTCCACCAAATTTTACTGTGGGTAGGAAGTGCTTTTCTTGGAATGCCGTGTTTTTTTGCCTCCTTGCATAACACCTTTTTGTATGACCAAACAACTCAATCTTTGTTTCATCTGTCCACAGGACCTTCTTCCAAAATGTAACTAGCTTGTCCAAATGTGCTTTTGCATACCTCAGGCGACTCTGTTTGTGGCGTGCTTGCAGAAACGGCTTCTTTCGCATCACTCTCCCATACAGCTTCTCCTTGTGCAACGTACGCTGTATTGTTGACCGATGCACATTGTGGATTGTCCCTGACTGTTCTCATCATTCTTCTTCTCTGCCTTTCTGATATTTTTCTTGGCCTGCCACTTCTGGGCTTAACACGAACTGTACCTGTGTTCTTCCATTTCCTTACTATGTTCCTCACAGTGGAAACTGACAGTTTAAATCTCTGAGACAACTTTTTGTATCCTTCCCCTGAAAACTATGTTGAATAATCTTTGTTTTCAGATCATTTGAGAGTTGTTTTGAGGAGCCCATGATGCCACTATTCATAGGAGATTCAAATAGGAGAACAATTTGCAAGTGGCCACCTTAAATACCTTTTCTCATGATTGGATACACCTGCCTATGAAGTTCAAAGCTCAATGAGGTTACGAAACCAATTTAGTGCTTTAGCAAGTCAGTAAAAAGTGATTAGGAGTGTTCAAGTCAAGAAATTGATAAGGGTGCCCATACTTTTGCACCGGTCAAATTTTGTTTAAATGCGGATTGCACATTTTCTGTTAGTACAATAAACCTCATTTCAATCCAGAAATATTACTGAGTCCATCAGTTATTAGATATATGAAACTGAAATAGCTGTTGCAAAAACCCTAATTGTTATAAAGCAAAAAGGTTAACATTAATAGGGGTGCCCAAACTTTTTCATATGACTGTATGCAATCTGCTAATTCAAAGAAAATTGCAAGGATTTTAATCTGTATTCATGTCAATTATTATCTTTCTTGCATACTTATTTTATTGATATAATGCATAATAGTTTAGTACAATAATATACTTTAAATTCATAATAATGTTTGTTTTTTTAATATAATTTAAAATACAACTTTAGATAGAAAAGTTCTTTTCTTTGTTTTCAGACTCCTGTATTGATACCCTAGGTGTGAATAGCTGCAGAGATTTTTTTTTGTATTTATTTTATGTCTGGGCCATTGAATAACATAATAAACAAGATCACAATCCCTCTTGAACTCTCACCTATTATTCTTGAGTTCAACTAAACAGATCAGCATGCCAACTTAAACAACTATACAAAAGGTATTATTTCTTCTGCCATCATTGTTTTGGCTGTTTACTGGCAATAGAAATATGTGTGCTAGATACTACTGTTTGTTTTACAGTGTTTCCTGATCAGGGCTCGTTACTAACACAGTTTCACTCTGAAATGTGCTTTAACAGATTACATAATGATGTCAAAGATGAAGCAAAACAACTCTCAAGAGGCTCATTTTCATGAATTATCTAATACATTTGTGTCATATACAAACAAATTATTGTGATGGCTTCAACAATGAGGCACAACGTGTAAGGAAACTCAAGTGTTAATAATTATAGTAAAATGTATTTTTCAAAAAGATGTTCTCATAGCAGGGACAAAAGAATGTTTTTAGATTTGTACATATCAAACACTTGTTTTTGGAATATGACTGTGACCTTGGATTTGTACAGGACTTGTGTTATTGTTGAGGATAAGAATTAAGTAACCAGAAATACTTAATTCAGCCATTTCATAGACTCAGGTATATAGTTTAGCAGATGTAAACTAACACATATTTATGAATGCTTTTGTTTCTTACTAACATGTATATATGTATATTGCATATTTAGTGATTTTCCTTAACACAGTATATACCAGTATATGTAACTTGAAGATGGCTGCCACATCCTGTCTACACCCAAGATGATGAACAAAGGAGAAATTCCTAAAGCTTAGATTGACCAATCGAGAAGAGATTATGCTAATTTCTATATGTCTTGAAGCCCCGACCTGCGATACTTGATTGGACCATACTTTTGTATACACCCTTACTATAAAGACTTTGTCTAAGATTAAAGTTGCAACAGTTGGCTCGCCAGTCGTGAGAGAGTCATAATTGATTTAACAAATTGTTATCCTTTCTCGCTGTGCACACACGACAATATAATTTGAAACAGCAGTCAGACCCTGAGAGACCGCTTGAGTCTCGTCCTTAACAGTTGGCACGCCAAACGTGGAGCCACCGAAAAGAGTGAGTCAGATCTTCCAATTTCCGGACGTCTGGGGCTACTCCACGAGTATCCACGTGTTGCTCGATATCGAGGATTGATCACCCTCATCCGCGGTAAGCATCATATACATTGTATGTGTTGTTCTATCTGTATTTCGAGAGACACCTGGCGAAAGGGGGTGGTCACTAGTCCGGAGAATGGTAGTGCACCGAAGACTTAGGGTGTGACTGTCACTCGTCGGTGACCTACAGAAGAACTCAGACTCCTTGAGAAGTTGAGTTAAGGTCTTTTGCATGGGATCTGACTGGCTGTCTGTATTATTGAGTTGCTGTAAGTGAGGCAGAAATTGGGGGCTTTTTTGAGTAGCAGTTGCCCACAGATTGGTATGTTGTGGACTGACATTTGTGATTAATTAGGAATAGGGAGAGGGCTGTAAATTCTTTGCTCTGACTTAGTCCTCCTCAAAGAGTTAATTACTTGTAACTGTTAAAATCAGCGGCAGCAAGGAGGGGGGTCATTCACCCACCGGCTGTTAAGACAGGGACAGAGCGGGGGTCAAGACAGTGCAGCGAGACAGCTGCTTGGAGCGAGGAGGAGAAGGGGGGTCATTCACCCACTGCCGTAGTCTTTGCAATGAAAGCAAGAAGAGAGAGAGGAATTTATAGCAGCCGAGGGGGAGAAAAGGAGCCCAGCTAGCCTACCAGACTTGATATTTTGTTTGGAATTTGGAACAGAAAATAGTTGGCTTATACGTTTTCGGTATTTTGCAATTGACTTTGTTTTTGAACACAAGTATGGGAACCAGCGATTCCCCTGTGTCTTAAATGACACATTCACTGCTCGTGGAAATCACACGTGCGAGAAGAGAAAGAGGGTTTAGGAGTGTTAGAACCAGCGTATCCCCCCTGTGTTTTAGTAATAAACACGCGTCACTGCTTGTGTAGTAATCCTCCCATACGCAAACGAGGTGGGGGAAGGGTTCAGGTAACTTAAAGTGTTGGAATTAGCGTATTCCCCTGTATATTAGACACGCGCCACTGTTGTGATGGGGTAGGTCTTCACAACGAGGTGGGAAAGAATTTCAATTGGATTTGGCCAATCCAATTAGAGCACTATGCATACTCTGTTCGAGAAGAAATCAGTTGTTTTTTTTTTTTCAGAAAATGCTGAAAGCGCTATCACCCTAGTTAATAGAAGAGTGGGAAAAAGGATACAAAAGATTGTAAGGAATTGTGTAAAGTAGTTGGACTACCACCAGGTGGCAGGCTGCAACCCCATGTATGGAAGTCATATTGATCTCCAGTGAGGGTATACTGGAGGACAAAGACCCCATTCACTGTCTGTTACATCCTGCCCCCCTTCTGCCTGTTGCTGTTTCTTAAATCACTAAATGTCTTTCTCCAGTAGTGGCTCATTGTCCTCCTTTAAAAGTCATTACATCTAGTACTAATCAAACCCCTTCTTTGTATGCTGGAATGCAAACTGGTTTACAGCCACTAAAGGTAACACCCCTGGTTCAGTCTGTAGCTCATGCCCCTTACATTACACCCATAGAGTCCCAACATGGACGTATTCCCGGAAGTCAGGTGCCTGGAACTTCCTGTGGCGGCCATCTTGCTACACCTACTGATGGCATTACACCTCTTCAGCCATGCCTCTCTCAGTGGTTCTTTGTCCAAAGCTCTCAACCCATCCCCTTTAAACCATTTTTTCTTTTTGGGGGAGGGAAGTGTGTTCTCTGGTATATATGACTAACACATTTGAATAAGTATAAAATAGTATATTTGCTTACTCAGCTATCCAATAAATGTAAGTCAGGGATAAATAAGTGACATTTTTTAAAGAATTGGTAAATAGAAAGAGGTAATTGTCCACATAAAATAATTGGTATTCTAAAAAGTCCAGTAACATTATATTTTACAATAGAATAGAGGAAGGTAAATACATATTTTTGTACTGTGTTATTTAATCTAAAAACCTTAAAAGACTTACCCTACTGATGTCAAAAGGTATTATATACTTTTGTATAAAGGAAAATATATAATTCATCCAGATGTGTATTGTGGAGAGTAGATGTTTTCACGGCTATGTTTTCTTTAACACTAGAAGTCCCAGAGAGGGGTCATTTGACATTTCTACCATTGGAATCCTATGGAGCTCGAAATTCCTGGGACTTCTAGTGTTAAAACAGAGGATGAGTTTTTTTTTCTTTGCTTTGGCTTCTACTAAAAGATAAGGATGGAATGTGGCCTTCCCAAATGGTGAAGTACGTTCTGGTTAACCATTAGAGTTCAAGATTTCACATTTTTAGTTTCTTGCTCATACCTGAATGATTAAATTAATTTTGTAGGGAAAATTAGATTTCATGAGATATGCAAATTAGTTTCTGTTTTGTTTTGTTTTTTAATGGCGATTTATTTGAACAATATATATTTTTATTTTGTGACTCTGTATACAGACTCTATCCCCTTTCCTGTTTTTACGATCTCTTGTAAACAATTTATATTTTTCAGGTTAGCCACCCAGTCATAGCTGTCATCTAACCATGTTTCAGTTATTTTTACTATCAAAGGTTTTCTTTCCTTTACAGATACAGTATATACAAACTGTGTTGTTTATCGTAAGGTTTTAAAATTCCCCAGCAATGTATATTGTTGTAGGATATACGTTATTTTCACTGTTTGTCTAACTTTAGTTTCTAGTAGGTAGCTAATTTATTACCTGCTGTTTTATTTTTCCTTTTAGGGAATACCAGCATAAAACTCTGAATTTTGCCACATTTGTAAAGAAAAAGCAAAAAAAGGGGGGAAGAAGTTATTTATTATATTTTCCAACAGTAGAGAGTGCATCAGGCATATTAGATAGGCTTTGAAGCTGGCCTTTCCTTTGCAACAGTTATGTTTACTAGATTACTATGAAACATGACTGTTATAAGAATAATCTAATGTATATATGTTTTAGTTTTTGTTTTCATAGATGGAATAAGATGCTGCTCGATTCTACACTGGATATGCTACAGTTTACACAACATGAGGTAATCTAAATTTGAACCACTCCCTCCCCTATTGGTACAGGAGGCAGTGGCATATTAATGCCCTCTCTAGATGGGTATGGCAGGAGTGGGTAAGATGGTTAGAGGTGTTTGTAGGTTGTAGATTTTTTCCTGTTGTCAAATGAGCTAGGTATGCTGAAGAGAAAGTCTAGATCTCAGCTGATGGAATTGGATGGGGATCCTCGCACAGGTGCAGCTGACCAAGGAGTAGTGAATGGGCCTAGAGTTGAGAGACCATACCTCGGTGGCACCTGTCACATCGTTAGTGACTCCTGCCACTCCTTGTGTTCTTAAATTCCTACAGGAACAAGCGATTTAACAAGGAATGGAGTGTGACATGCAGGGAGCCAGCTGACTGATTAAGGTCTGTGGATAAAGGGTGGTAAGCTTTCTCTGCCATGAGATCTCTTCTTAATGATGGTCCAGGTAACCTATGGACTAAAATCTGTGTAAGATGGATATCAGTGTGAGCTTTGGTGACAGCAGGGTTCAGTACTCAGGTGGGAAGACTCACCCAGTCTTGTAAGACATGTGCCTAAAATGAAGTGAGAAAAAACTGTAAAGAATCTGCAGAAACACTCTGCACCTGCTCTACCCATTTTTAGAGACTGCAAACTGATTATAGATGTATATCATGAGCACGTTGTATGCAAGTCTGTGCGTGTTCTGTAAATTTCTCTCCAGGTTCGGTCAGAGGCATTCCAGTGCAGAAAACGACATTATTGCTGAAAAGCACATGATGGTGGTATGTAAAAAAAAATGGGTTTACAAAAAAAGTGTATATTTTTTATAGAAAAGTGGAAACTGGCAACTCGTGAATAAAATGTATGTCTTGTTTTCTTTTTGTAATAAACAGGTTTTTATGTAAGATATTTTTTGGTTTAGCACAGGCATGTATATTTTTATATAATTGATTAAATAGTGTGATAAACAGGTGTATTTTCCAATTCCAGATTTTAAATCAGAGCTAGTAGTATATGGTCTCCACTCAGGGGACTGATTGATTCTAAAGGACAAGCGAGAAAGAGCCATGAGTCAACACTAGATGAGCGGATCCAACCGCAGAAACATCAATGGATCCACGCCTCACATTGCAGAAGGGTCGACCAACCAGAGCTGCACTGAGCGTTCTGCTCATATTTATCCTTTTCAAAAGACCTGTACAGTCTCAGACCATCATTGCCAAAACAGTTAGAAGAGAGGACTTAAAGAACCTTGAAGTCCAAAACGAATCTCCGGCACTCCAATTAGAAAAACAAGAACAAAGTCTGGGTTTCTTTGGTGCTTTTTTATTGTAAAGAAAATGAAAAAAGTCTGTCTCAACGTTTCGGTCTCGATGGGACCTTTATCGAGAGTTATATCAGACTAAGAGATTAGGGATTAGTGTATGGATTGCACCGACAAAGAACGATGTGGGTCATCACAGAAAAGGGGGAGTAAGTGTGAGCACTGTGACCATATAACGAAATATCAAAGTCAGACGGTAGGTGTTGCCAGATGAATCATCTGGTGGTATTCTGCATGGATAAGGGACCACAGTCCAAGACTGCCGGGTAGGGGTCAAGAGCTCAGTGACTATTATACAGACAGATCACCTGTATGATCCAATAGAGAACAGCCTGTCAAAAAGTAGTGGAGAAGTATACGGTTGGTATTGGTGTCAATGTCCTAGATAGGATCTGTTTGGAGGTAGCAGGGAATGCCCTGTTAGGCAGTAACGGTCTCCTGTGCTTGCTGCAGGCTTGTATAATACCAGGTGGCGAGCATATATATTCTTAGAGAGGGGTAACTGGCGTAAGGACAGGCCCTATGCTGTAGGATATTCCCAAAGGGATACTTAAAGTGAATCGGTCAGAAGACCCATAGGGAGCATAGGGGACCTGCGTCCGGTAGAGGTTCTGGCTGGCTGCTACCTAGGTTGCACGTGCACGTGCACGCTTTCCACACTGGCATCCACCTGAACATGGGTAATTATGTTTAACCTTTGTATTGCTGCATGTTGTGTCGGGGAATAACTTGCTTTACCCTGTGATTTTGTCACTATAATGACTGTCTGAAATTCCCCTACTCCTACGGCAGCATGTACATCTATCCTCATTGATACTATGAATGCCCACAAGGTATTTATGTCTTTGATATTGGACTATATGTCTTTGATGATTGTAACCTATGTGAGGCCTTCTTTTGTGAATATTATAGGATACTGAAATTTTCCCATGTTTGGTGTCGGACCATAGTGCATTATGTCAGGATCCCCCCTTGTATAAACCTATATGTGATTTATATATTATTAAATGTGATATAATCTTGCTATTAATTTTTCTTGGAAAAATAAAAAAACTTATTTAATGCAAGATTTTAGCTTTGACGCATTCTTATTATATGTGCAGACTATGATTCCCAGTTTTCTCCTCTGGTCAATACTATTGCAATTTGGGTTTAGTCAATTAGAATAAGCAATGATTCTACATTTTGTCCTTTTTCGCTTTATTTCTGCACATTTAGTTGTTGCTGTCTCGCTGTCACACACAGCGATCTGTGCTTCACAGCGGGACAGCAACAACTAAAAAATGGCCCAGAACATTCAGCAACAACCAACGACCTCACAGCAGGGGCCAGGTTGTTGCTGGATGTAACACTAAGCAACATCACTAGCAACATCGCTGTTACGTCACAAAAGTTGTTCGTTAGCAGCAATGTTGCTAGCGATGTTGCTTAGTGTGACGGGGCCTTTAGAGTCTGAATCTAGCAGCCTTTTCACCTCGCAGGTTCGAGGCTGACACCATCCATAGGACTGCTGGAAAAGTTTTCCAGCTGTTAAAAAGAGGTCTATTTCAGTGGATGGAAGAAAAGGTGATGAGCTCTAGAATGGAGAGGATAGTTTCATCAGAACCAAGGTAAGATAATTAGTTATTTTTTTCTTTTTAAATGAGAAAATAAGGGTGACTTTGCAATTTAGGGAGAAATAAAGAAAATTAAATCCTATACTGGGGAGTGAATAGGGTCTAGTTCTGAGAACTAGGGTTAATGCATAGGTCAGTGTGAGAAAACTACAGGAATAAATAACCCCCTGTGCAAGTTAAACTAACAACAAACAGAAATATAATAGAGAATTAAGATTGTGCTTCTTTGTTCTTTTGTTTTTGCCTTGTTGACTTGTTGGTCTTTGTTTATTCTTTGTGATATATGTATATATTGTAATTTTTGTTGTCAAATTGTTTAAGGTGATTAATCAGTTTCTCAGTGTATATTATATCAACAGTGTCTAAAGCTGGGTTTACACACTGCAACATCGCAAAGGACATCGCTGTAACGTCACCGGTTTGGTGACGCAATAGCGACCTCCCTAAGTCTCTGGTGAGCGTTCAAACAGGCAAACCTGGCCAACAACTCAACAGCGATCCGGACCTGCAGAGCGACCTAGCTGGTTGTTGGGGACGTTGATAAGCAGCCTTTTGAAAGGGAAGTTGCTTACAAAGTCGCTGCAAAGTCTTCACACACTGAAACTTCATGCTGCACAGCGGGAAACAAAGGACCTAGGAATGGTCCTGAACGATTTGTAACGATTACAACTTCACAGCAGGGGCCGGGTCGCTGATAGGTTTCACACACTGCAACATCGCAAACAACATCGCTATTGCGTCACAAAACCGGTGACGTTACAGCGATGTCGTTTGAGATGTTGCAGTGTGTAAACCCAGCTTTAGTCACGTCCTCAGGGAGTGACTAAGTGAGAGATACAAACTGAGTGAGTGATGTACTAATTTATATTGTATAATAGTTCAACAGGGGTGTCTGAATGTAATTGTATGAAGTGACTGAGAGAAAATGTGTGTATAAGGGGCAGAACAGTCCTGGATTGATGAGACACCCTTGTCAGGCTGCTTGAAAGAAATATAACCAACCTCTTCATGGTAGGAGAAATAAGTTTGAGAGACAGTATAGACGGGGAAATTGATAAAGGAACCTTCCTCGAAGAAGTATGTCGAATTACATTTTATCCTGAAAACACCACTATTTTGTTGTTTGGCGACTAAATTGAATGTGTATCTAGGAAATCTGAATAATACTTTTATTGTCGGTGTGATTGAAAGTATTTTGATATTGTCTGTGTTGAAGGACTTGCTGTCTGTCTGTATACTATTTGTTTAACCTTCAGAGAAGTAAGATAGGCTGTGTGGATCTGAGAGACTCTTATAAGCACCTATAAGAGTGGTAATTGTTGATGAATCATACTTTCCTGCAAATTGTGTAAGGATACCGTCTCACTAAACGACGTACCAGCGATTCTGACCACGATGTGACCTGGTCAGGATCGCTGGTACGTCCCTACATGGTCGCTGGTGAGCTGTCAATCAGGCAGATCTCACCAGTGACCAGTGACCAGCCCCCAGCCAGCAGCGACGCGTGGAAGCGATGCTGCGCTTGGTAACTAAGGTAAATATCGGGTAACTAAGAAAAATGCTTTGCTTGGTTACCCGATATTTACCCTGGTTACCAGCGCACACCACTTAGCGATGGATCCCTGCACTCGTAGCCAGGGTACACATTGGGTTAATAAGCAAACCGCTTTGCTTATTTACCCGATGTGTACTCTGGCTACGCGTGCAGGGAGCAGGGAGCAAGCACTGGCAGCCTGAGAGTGGTGTATGCTAGTAACCAAGGTAAATATTGGGTAACCAAGCAAAGCGCTTCGCTTGGTTACCCGATGTTTACCATGGTTACCAGCATCCGCAGCTGCCAGATGCCGCCTCCCTGCTCCCTGCACATTCAGATCGTTGCTCTATCGCTGTCAAACACAGCGATGTGTGGTTCACAGTAGGAGAACAACGAGCAAAAAATGAACCAGCACTGTGTGTAACGATCAGCGATCTCATAGCAGGGGACAGGTCGCTGCTTAGTGTCACACATAGCGAGATCGCTGATGAGGTCACTGGTACGTCACAAAACCTGTGACTCAGCAGCGATCTCGCTAGCGATCTCGCTATATGAGAAGTACCCCTTAAGAGTATCTTAAACTTTTAAGCCAAGAAGGGTAAAATGTATAAGATACTACATGTCTCACCTGAAATTCTCTGGATGATTAACTGCATCTCTTTGTGACCTGACTGTAAGTACCTTCCCAGGAACCAGTGAGTGAAAAAATGTGGAGGGTAACCTTTGAGTTACAACACTTTTTATTTTTTTCTGGTGATCTGAGACAGGTATGTAATGGCCCTATAAGAACATTCTTATCAAATTTATCTCAGTATTTGGATGTTGTGTATGTCATTGAATAACAGGGTTCTAAGATAATTTGTGATCTATTATTCCAAACTGTCTGTGTTTTGTGTTGTGAACTCAAGAAATGGAAAATTATAGTAGTTGAAGTTCTTACTCACACCTAGACCCAAGTTGTTAAAATGGGGAACTAAATTTCCAAGGGAAAAAAATACCACTGCAGATGCAAAATTTATGTATTAACAAGACCTCTCTCATATTCATAGAGATGGATCTTTGGGAGCTTTCTTTATCAGAGGTAGAGAATGCTCGAATATCTGTCAGCATTGGCAAAACAAACCAGAGAGGAGAATCTCCATGACGGATGAATGGGGCCCAGGTGAGACTTCTTGCCAGTTTCTCCTTTTAGGCTATGTGCGCACTTTGCTTTTTACCTGCTTTTTACCTGCTTTTTCAACTGCAGCGTTTAATGCCAAAATGGTTGTGTTCTGCTTTTCAAGCAAAGTCTATGGGAATTTGGTTTTCTTGTCCGCACTTTGCAGTTCAAACTGCAGCCTTTTTGTTGCAGAACTTTGGTCAAAAACTCAGCTTTGCAGTGCAAAACCCAAATGGCAAAAACAATTGTCCTGTTTTTGTTTTTGCCATTTGGGTTTTGCCCTGCAAAGATGAGTTTTTGACCAAAGTTCTGCAACAAAAAGGCTGCAGTTTGAACTGCATAGTGCGGACAAGAAAACCAAATTCCCATAGACTTTGCTTGAAAAGCAGAACACAACCATTTTGGCATTAAACGCTGCAGTTGAAAAAGCAGCAAAAAAGCAGGTAAAAAGCAAAGTGCGCACATAGCCTTATACTCCTCTGTGGGTCTTGGACTGGGAACTTTTTCTGCAGGAGATGTTGCAGATATCTGACAGGTGACTCTTAACTTTAATTTAACTGTTGGTACAATTGTATGTAATTATTCCCCACTTACTGGTTGCAAAGTGTGGGATTGGAACAATCCTCACACACTGTGGCTGTCATGGACATGTAGTGTACGTGTATCCAGGCAGTGTTTAGGAAAGTCATTCCAGATATTCTTGGAATGTCAGTGACTACTGCAGGCCCATCATATACTAACATTGAGTACTTGGACCATTTAACACCTAATAGTTATACTTCAGTGAGCTTTCCTGCTCTTTACCCTCATAGGTTTGGCACAGATAAGCTTAGGCTTGTTATTTTTGGCAAACGTCTTAAGCTGGGTTTACACACTGCAACATCTCAAATGACATCGCTGTAACGTCACCGGTTTTGTGACGCAATAGCGATGTTGTTTGCGATGTTGCAGTGTGTGAAACCTATCAGCGACCCGGCCCCTGCTGTGAAGTTGTAATCGTTACAAATCGTTCAGGACCATTCCTAGGTCCTTTGTTTCCCGCTGTGCAGCATGCATCGCTGGAAAGTTTCAGTGTGTGAAAGACTTTGCAGAGACTTTGTTAGCAACTTCCCTTTCAAAAGGCTGCTTATCAACGTCCCCAACAACCAGCTAGGTCGCTCTGCAGGTCCGGATCGCTGTTGAGTTGTTTGCCAGGTTTGCCTGTTTGACAGCTCACCAGAGACTTAGCAGAGACTTAGGGAGGTCGCTGTTACGTCACAAAACCGGTGACGTTACAGCGATGTCCTTTGCGATGTTGCAGTGTGTAAACCCAGCTTTACACTAAGACTGAGACCAGAGCCACAGGTGCCAAGGAAATTAAAGTTGCTTCTGCGCCTCCACCCTCATGTCTTATCTTTAGTGTAGGACAGTAGCTGTTTCACTCTTGTGATTAGGGAGGTGGCTGTATACTGTACTGAAGATGAAAGTGTGGAGCTAGTTAATGGTGCATTACTGTATCATTACCAGTGAAGCTGCAAGCAAGTGATTAAACTTGGAAGGGGGGACTAATTTTAGACAGGTCTTAGGAGATGTTTTTACAAAATCAGTGTTAGAGAAATGCAGGGTGCAAGCATATTGAGTAGAGAAAAACAGATGCAAAGAAATAGAATGAAGATGTTGATGGGTATATTTTCAGGGTGAGAGAGACATTTGAAAGTCATAGCGGTTTTCAACCCTCCACTAACCAAGCAAATGACTCGATATAAACAATAAAAAGAAAATACCTTCCTCAAGGGATTTATCCAACCCATGAGCAGCTTCATTACCAAGCACATGGTCAGACACCACACAGCTAGAGTGACAGAAACTTTAAATTATGCTAGACATTCAAAACTACATTTTATACAGACAAAATGTTAAATAGTCTTGGCTACCCTATGTCCATGTGACCTGCTGGGCAGAAACATGATGACTGAATTGGGAGTAGTACCTAACTAAATAGGGAAGTGCAAGCACTGAGACTAAAATATGAGGACATGCCAAAAAAATACTAGTACAGTATTATCTGGTTACATCAGGGCCCTTATGCATAGTCACTGACTTGGTGAAGGAAGCTGATAGACTAGTCCAACAACAGGCAAAACAGATGAATCCAGAGGATCTCCAGTGTACCATGTACTATTAAACAACTGAAGGGCCAGACACTGGATATGAAGAACTTCTCCTGTGGTTCTTAGTTAAAAAGAGAGATTGACAAAATACACTGGAAAACCATGGGGGAAATTCTTAGTACACATCCAAGAAGGTGTTGGGTCTAGGTGACAGGAGGCTATCGATTTGTCCCTGAGTACAGATCAAGAGGAAGCCCTCTCAGTGGTACCCAACACTCCTTGGTCAGAAGGTATGGTGGATGTGGGATTGATAAAAGGAGTCCAACTGGTTGATATCAGCCCAAAATCCTCATTTAAGCCCCATCAAAGACACTACTTCCTCAAACCATAAGTTGAAGAGGGAACATCTATCAAACTTCCCATTGCCCAGACTAAAAAATTGAATATTCTTAGTGATCTCTGATTGTCTGTATAATTTGTTGGCTACTGAAGTACTCAGTGCCATGAATGACAAGAAGAGAATGGCATAGAGCCAAATTCAGAGTTCAGTAAAAAGTGAAAGCAATTCAGCAAATGAGGGAGACAGCGGGGCTGACGTTCCTGCAGGGGGAATGGTTCAGCTAGAAATCATATAAATAAGGGTGCTTCAGTAAAAAAGGCATGCATGTATTTGCACAGGGAAAGCCCATGCTACCAAGTAATCTCTGTAGATATGTCCCTATATTGAGTCATGGAATTAACCATGTCTCAACAGGAAGGATAGTAGGAATCAGTGTGACGCCCTGGACTAGCCAGGTAGTCACAGATAGCGCCTCGCACAACACCAGTCCCCTAAAAAGGTGTCATCAGCCAACCATTTAACCTAGTCACCTCTCTCAGTGCCTGATGGACACACCAGGGGGCGAAGCTAGGCAGTTGGCCACGCCAACCGAGGAGTTCAGAGAGCCTGAGGCAGGAAACACAGTGTCAGTTGAGAGCAGAGGAGTTGACAGGAGTGAAGGAGAGTGGAAGCAGGCCTGTGCCCAGGTCTGCAGCAGTCTGACAGGTGCCGGGGTTGGAGCCCGGGCTCCTTTGACTAGGAGGCAAGCGGTGGCCTCAGCCTGCAGGAGTCGGGAAGACGGCTCGGTAGAACCGTGGTGGACCAGGACAGGGTAGTAGCCCGCCGGTACCGACCCGGGGAAACGACTCGGAAACCAGAGCACAAAGGGGGGTACTCAGACCCTGAAACGAGGTCCAGAAACCACTGGACCGAGTTAATTAACTGATTGCGGTCTGGACTATAGGTCCTTTCCCACCCAAAGTCTCGACTGAAGACAACAGCCCAACGAGGGGGATAGAAAGCCACCGCACAGGCACAGAGATCACACGGGCCAGCATCTGCGGGCAAAAGGGCTCTCCCGACATCCACGAAGCCGGGGAGCAGACTCCCATCGCTGAAGCGCAGGCAGTCCACAGATACACAACACGGTGCAGGAAAAAGGCAGAGAACACCAAGCGGGTGGGGGACCAGACTGCGGCCGGCTGCGGGCACCGACCACCATCATCTTGGTTTACCAGAGACTTGAGTGTTTCATTCCAATAGTGAGTACACCAGTGCCCTCCGGCCGCCCATCTCCCTGCACCACCAAAGCTTCACCAACAGGTCCCAGGGCCACCATCCCTGCCCACGGAGGGGTTAAAAACTGGCTGCATACCATCTCCCCCAGGTGCCCCGTAACTGCAGGGGTTGTGCCTACCTTCACCCCATGCCGTGAATGGCGTCACGAACTCAAACACGGCTCTGGCCGTACACTTACGTACCCCTAAAGAAAAAGCACCAGCCCCCCTTTCAAATCGAAGTGGACCGCGGGGCACCCGGGTCCGGAGGCGCTCGAGCCACCCACCAGCGAGCTCGGATCCGAGCAGCTCGGTTGAAGTCGAGCCCTGGACAGTACATCATATCTAATGTATTCATAGCATATGGATGGAATAATTGCACAAATTTTCTTTTTTTGCCTACTATGCCATATTTGTGTTAAACATAATTCCCATGGGAATTGGAGACGTAGGCATGGATTTCATAAATATGCATGAATTTTATAAAATTAAACAAGTGTGAGGAGTAAAAAAAATATTGCCTAGCAATAATAATTTCATTGACCAAATGGATAGAAGTCTTCCCTAGCGCTAAGGCTGGAATCACACTTGCGAGTGTAAAATCGGTCCGATTCTCATGCCAGAAACTCGGACGATTTTAGTTCACTTTTCATCAGTGTGCTGTCAGTGTGCAATCAGTTTTTACCCTCTGCAGCTGCTATTCATGTACCGTTATGTACAGGAACATTTACAGTGTTCTCTACTACTTGCTAGAAATCTATTGAGAAAAACGGAAGTCACTAGGATGGAGTGTGTGCCGTTCGTGTGACATTCGTTTTTTTTCACGCACCCATAGACTTGCATTGAAGAGACTCGTGAGAGAAACTCACCAAAATGCAGCATGCTGCGATTTTTTTCTCAGTCCGATTTGGACTGAGAAAAAGATAGCAGATGGGAGCTGCCTCATTGATTAACATGGGTCTGAGTGCAATGCGAGAATTTCTTGCATTGCACTCGTGCGAGTTAATCGCAAGTGTGAAGCCGGACTCACTCAGATTCTGTAACAGTGCCAAGACCACTAGTGAAAGACATCATGCCAAGGTTTGAGAGGATATATTTAGTGATTTTGGTCCCCATATAAAAAAAAAATCTTTACAACAGTGGGAAAAAGTTTTAAGATAGAACAGAAAAAACATTGTGCATATTACCCCCAATTGGCAATGAGGAAGCTGACCAAACTTTAGCAGAATATATTACAAAGATACAAAGAGATTTTTGTTTCCAAGTCTGTTCCAGTTCATCCAATATCACAAGGGTCGATTGTTAAGCAGAGAGATTGGATCTTTATTAATTAGCGTTATTAAGAAAATAACACTGGCATAATCCCAGATGGGAAGGACCATTCCAAATGTTAATAACCACTCAAACTACATTAAAAGTTGCTGATAATCCGTGGATTCAAATATCTCACTGAAAAATTTCAAAGGGTCTTCAGGGGTATGAAACGGTAAAGCTAGGGAATTACCACCATCTCCAGAAGTAAAAGTTTGAATAGAAATAGGGGACCTCTTAAAAGGAGAGGTCTAGTATCAAGCATCAGTGAGGAAATCAATGGATAAAGGAGAAAATTGACTACATTTAGGTAGTAATGATTGTTTTGGTCTTGTCTGGAGCAAGTGCCATTGTCTTGGAATGATTGCACCAAAACTTGCAGATCCTACACATCGGGAGGCTCCAGTAGTAGGCTATCTGGTGGAATTCCAGACTTTCCATGAGGGATAGACATCCACAATAGAGCTGGATTTATGCGCCCTAATGATGGATAAGTGAGGTAGTAAAGACCAGATGGCTAAAATAATGTGGGCAAAAATATATATTTACTGATAGATTAACTACAATGTAGTATCTAAAATATGGCAGTCTGGAGCACAGGAACAGGGTGGGACATGAGGTATTAAAAATTCTAGATCTACAAAATAGGCTCAAGATCATTTAAAAAGCTTGCTCAGACTGTACTGTGCAAACTATTTGCAAAACACTCCTAATAACATTGGAAAATCCAAAAGAACTGATCAGAGATTAAATGCCGTGGGAAGATGGGTTTCAGGTATGGATCCTATAGTAAATTTTTTCAAAAGTTTGAGAACCCGGAAATGATACAGTCAGTGGGATGAGAGTTATAACAGAAGATTTTGAGCCATTCCTGTATTGTTGGGGTAGAACAAACAAAAATGGGGATTGGATTAATTACTTATATTATAATTAGGGATGATCGAATACCTCAAATATTTGGCTTCGTGAATATTTTCCGAATAGGTCGCCGCTATTCGACTATTCTCAAATATTCGATGCGCAATGTAAGTCTATGAGAAACCCGAATAACAACTATTTGGAACTATTCGGGCTTTCCATAGACTTACATTGCGCATCGAATATTCGCATAGCGGCAACCTATTCGGAAAATATTCGTGAAGCCAAATATTTGAGGTATTCGATCATCCCTAATTATAATAAACAGAGATTTGTAAATTATGCAGTAAAAGACTTTGCAGAAAAACTGTTTTCCACTTTAATGGAATGGCAAAATAAAATGATCCTGGATATGCTGTTGTCAGAAAAAAGTGGTGTATGAAAAATGCTTGGAACTTACTGTTATATCATTAATAGAGCCCCACAACATGGTAGTATCACCAAAGCCCTGGAGAGATTCATATCCCTGTCTGAAGAACTAAGGAAAAATTCAGAGACAAATTATTCATTTACAAACCTGTTGGAAGGATAGTTCATCAGATCAAATTGACTAATTGCCTCAATACTGATGTCTCTCTGCTTAATGCACCCACCTTGCAGATGTTGTTTTGTACCTTGTTTAAGACGACTTCTCCAGAGACTGATTAACACCACTATAACTAAAAGTATGTATCAGGATGAGGAACCATTTAAGAGACTTATCATGACTGATGAACCCTTCGAACAAGAGTATTCCAGCATTCCAGCTACTGAAGTGATAGCAGCTACTGACAGGACAGGATTGCTTGAATATTTTGAACAATAGGGATACTTTTTGTATATAACCCTGCAAGTGGCTTGCAGCAGGCTCAGCACTGAGCGTTCCCGAGCACAGTGATGCTCGCAAGAGTGGTTTGCTTACATAAAGCACCCAAATTCGCAACCCGAATTCTGTTTTCTTTTTGTAAAGTCTGTTTGGTACCAATATCAAACCTCGTATTTGTTCACCTCTAATTGTATGTACTGTACTTGGTCATTCAATAACTCAATAAATAATATTACACTACATCTTGAACTCTCACCTTTTATGCTTTATTTCATTCAATTCTGCTGAGAAGAACTTCTTTCCAATTCAAACTTCCAGGTAAAATCCATGAGAACAGATTAATTAGAATTTTACCTGATTTGCTAATTTCTAAGGGCTCGTTCACATGACCATATATATTGGACATATGATATCTGGTTTATTTATCAGATAGCACACTCACCCATGTTATTCAAATTGGAAATACAGCTGACCAATTTTTTTCAACGATACAATCTATGGAAAAATGTGCAACATGCTGCAACTTAATGGGAAATCAGACGAGACTCACATATAAGCAAGCATTGTTGACCTTAGGGAGATCAACATATCCACTGCGGAGACACCATCACATGTTTCTCAACGCAGTGATTCTAGAGCAATGCCTCCTGGGAAGACTCACATATAAATCTGAGTGCGAATAAAAATTGGATGCCACAGTAAGCCATCCAATTTTTATGAGTACATTGTAATTCTGTAACATAGAAGACTAAAAATTCTTCTGTATATAATTAACTGGTACTGCAAAAAATGGGGTGCACATGGATGACAAATGTGAAAAACAAACCATCCAACTTTTCTGGATGAAAATCTGACTGATTTTGTTATACTTCTGTGACCCCAGCCTAATAGACAGTCATTCATCTAAATGGGCAACATGTAATGTTCATTTCCCAGGCAACATCCGCAGGTAAATGTCTAATGGCTAAACTATGCTCTAGGCAAAATCAAGTATTTGCTTTGGTTGTTGAGAGTGTAAGGGTACCTTCACACTTAGCGATGCAGCAGCGATCCGACCAGCGATCTGACCTGGGCAGGATCGCTGCTGCATCGCTACATGGTCGCTGGTGAGCTGTCAAACAGGCAGATCTCACCAGCGACCAGTGAACAGCCCTCAGCCAGCAGCGACGTGCAAGCGACGCTGCGCTTGCACGGAGCTGCCGTCTGGAAGCTGCGGAGACTGGTAACTAAGGTAAACATCGGGTATGGTTACCCGATGTTTACATTAGTTACCAGCGCACAGCTGTGTGTGCAGGGAGCAGGGAGCCGCGCACACTGAGCGCTGGCTCCTTGCTCTCCTACCATAGCTACAGTACACATCGGGTTAATTAACCCGATGTGTAATGCAGCTACATGTTCAGAGAGCAGGGAGCCGCGCACACTGCTTAGCGCTGGCTCCTTGCTCTCCTAGCTGCTGTACACATCGGGTTAATTAACCCGATGTGTACAGCAGCTACATGTGCAGAGAGCCGGCAGCACAGGCAGCGTGAGAGCTGCAGAGGCTCGTAACTAAGGTAAATATCGGGTAACCACCTTGGTTACCCGATGTTTATCTTGGATACAGCTTACCTCAGCTGTCAGATGCCGGCTCCTGCTCGCTTCATTTGTCGCTCTCTCGCTGTCACACACAGCGATCTGTGTGTCACAGCGGGAGAGCGGCTTTGAAGAAAACGAACCAGGGCTGTGTGTAACGAGCAGCGATCTCGCAGCAGGGGCCAGATCGCTGCTCAGTGTCACACACAGCGAGATCGCTAATGAGGTCACTGCTGCGTCACAAAAAGCGTGACTCAGCAGCGATCTCGGCAGCGATCTCGCTGTGTGTGAAGCACCCCTAACTAAAGACAATCAATTGATAAGTTGATCCCTGTGGAGATTCCAATTAGAAAGAAGCTTCTTAGCTTACTGTCATTTATTTTATGACTTTTCCCACTGTGATTAAATAGCTAAAAAGCGATAACAAATTAAAGTCAAATTAAAAGAAAAATACTGTCATTAAGGAAGACAGGTTGTTAATAAATGCATTACATGCCACAAAAGGTTTGTTTCATTTATATTACAGTTTCTACAACTTGAAAGCCTAAAGCCTGCTTTACATGTTGCAATTTCGCATACGATATCGTATGCGATTTGCAACGCCCCCATCGCATGTGCAGCACGTTCAATTTGTTGAACGTGCCGCACAAACGATTAACCCCGTCACACATACTTACCTTCCATACGACCTCGATGTGGGCGGCGAACGTCCACTTCCTGGAGTGGGAGGGACGTTTGGCGTCACATCAACGTCACGCGGCAGCCGGCCAATAGAAGCGGAGGGGCGGAGCTGAGCGTGACGGAAACATCCCGCCCACCTCCTTCCTTCCGCATTGTGGGCCGGGAGCAGGAGGCAGGTGAGATCTGTTCATCGTTCCCAGGGTGTCACACACTGCGATGTGCGCTACCCCGGGTACGATGAACAGCCTGACGTTCAATTCGTCAGGAATGAACGATGTGCATGCGATGAACGTTTTTTCGTTCAATCGCAATTGCACGTCGCTGTCACACGCTACAACATACCTTACGATGCCGGATGTGCGTCACTTATGACGTGACCCCGCCAACACATCATAAGATATTTTGTAGCGTGTAAAGCAGGCTTTAACACAACACTAAATGATGTGACCTGAAATGCTCCACTTGGTTTACTATTAGTTATCTAAAATGAATGAATTGTTGCACAGGAGGCTTTTTCAGGCCCTGTGCACACGCTGCGGATTTACCTGCGGAATTGCCGCGGATTTCGCTGAAGGAATGCTGCAGAAAATGTTTATAACATTTCTACAGTCCTTCTCCAGCAAAACCTATGGGGATAAAAAAAATGCTGTGCGCACCCTGCTTTTTTTTGTCCCTGCTGGTTTTGCTGTGGAATTTCTGCTGCGGAATTAATGTACATGTCACTTAATTTCCACAGGTCCCTGCGGTTTGGAGGGCTCGCAGATCAATCACCCGCCTACTCTGAGTCGGCGGAGGATTGATCCCTGGTATCTGGCCAGATGCTGCTCCCCATATAAAGTTTATGGGGAAGACAATCTGGCACAAAGGTGTAGGAGCAAGCGCTTCATACTCATCGATGACCGGGTGGCTGTCACACTGTGAAGGTCCGGCGGCAAGGGAAGTGAGCCACGCGGGATCAGCGGTGACTCCAGCTGTCACTGCACATTAGCTGACTGAAGTCACCGCTGATCTGCCTCTGACGTTGGTCTCCTGATAACAGTTATACATTGCACAGGTGACCCATAAGTAGCAGAGCACCGGAGACAGCCACATGGGACACAGCATCGCGGGAGACTTCAGCACCACAGACAGCAGGAGCGGGGACAGGTGAGCATCTCCCTGTGCTATCAAAATAATGCAGGGACATACCACAGCAAATCCGCAGAAAACCACGGTAAAACTGCATGCAGATTTCGGGTGCGGTTTGCGTCGTTTTTTTTACCGCATGTGCAGTAATCTTTCAGAGGGTCTGGAATTTTCTTGAGAAAATTCCATTTTCTAGTGTGCACAGTGCCTTAAAGGATTTTTTTTTCTATGATATACAGTCATGGTCAAAATTGTCAGCACCCTTGAAATTGTTACGCAAAATGAAGTATTTCTCCAAGAAAATATTGCAATTACACATGTTTTGCTATACAAATGTTTATCTTCTTTGTGTGTATTGGAACAACACTAATAAACAGAGAAAAAGAAGCAAATTGGACATAATTTCACACAAAACCATAAAAATGGACTGGACAAAATTGCTGACATCCTCAACTTAACCCCTTCAGCCCCGGGGCACTTTCCGTTTTTGCGTTTTTGTTTTTTGCTCCCCTTCTTCCGAGAGCCGTAACTTTTTTATTTTTCTGTCAATCTTGCCATATGAGGGCTTGTTTTTTGCAGGATAAGTTGTACTTTTAAATGAAACCATACGTTTTACCATATGATGTACTGGAAAACAGCAAAAAAATTCCAAATGCGGAAAAATTGCAAAAAAGTGTGATGGCACAATAGTTTTTGGGATGTTTTATTCACGGTGTTCACTATATGGTAAAACTGATGTGTGTTTATGATGCCTGAGGTCGGTGCGAGTTTGTAGACACCAAACATGTATAGGTTTGTTTGTATCTAAGGGCTTAAAAAAAATTCACAAGTTTGTCCAATAAAAGTAGCGCATGTTTTGTGCCATATTCCGAAACATGTAGCGTTCTTATTTTTTTGGATTTATGGCTCAGTGTAGCTTATTTTTTGCGTCTCGAGCTGACGTTTCTAATGGTACCATTTTTGCGCAGATGCTACATTTTCATCGCCTGTTATTGCATTTTGCGTAAAACTTGTGGCGACCAAAAAATGTAATTTTGGCGTTTGGAATTTTTTTGCCACTACACCGTTTACAAATCAGATTAATTGATTTTATATTTTGATAGATCGGGCATTTCTGAACGCGGCGATACCAAATATGTGTATATTTATTTATTTTTTAACCCTTTAATTTTCAATGGGGGAAAGGGGCGTGATTTGAACTTTTAGGTTTTTTGGTTTTTTTTACTTTTTTTTTACTTTTTTTTTAATTTTACTAGTACCCCTAGGGGGCTATAGCGATCAGCAATCCGATCGCTCTCATCTATCTGCTGATCACAGCTATACAGCTGTAAACAGCAGATTCAGTCACTTTCTGTTTCTCTCTGCTCGCGGCCGAGGGAAAACGAAAGTGAAACTTCATAGCTGCATGCATCATCACATGACCCTGTGCTACGATGGCAACCACCGATAGTCACGTGATCACGCACGTGACTTCCGGTGGGGGCGGCGGTAAGTAAAAAACATGGCCGCGCGCATATAGATCTTGCTGCCAGATTTTGGCAGCAAGATTTAAGGGGTTAATAGCCGCGGGTGGAAGCGATTCCACCCGCGGCTAGCAGGCACACATGTCAGCTGTTGAAAACAGCTGATAAGTGTGCCGACCGCCGCCGCCTGCCCGCGGCAGGGGGCAGGGCTTAACGGGACATGCTCCATGACGGATATATCCGTCCATGGTTGTGAAGGGGTTAATATTTGGTTGCACACCCCTAGGATCAAATAACTGCAATCAATCACTTCCTATAGCCATGAACAAGCTTCTTACACCTCTCAACTGGAATTTGGGATCACTCTTCTTATACAAACTGCTCCAGATCTCTCAGATCTGAAGGGTGCCAACATGCAACAGCAGTTTTAAGATCTTTCCACAGGCATTTAATGGGATTTAGATCTGGACTCATTGGTGGCCACTTCAAAACTCTCCAGCATTTTGTTTCCAACCATTTTTGGTTTCTTCTTGAAGAATGTTTGGGATCATTGTCTTGCTGGAAGACCCATGACCTAGGATACAAATCCAGCTTTCTGACTTTCTGACACTTGGCACTACATTACAACACAAAATCCTTTAGTAATCAGATTTCATAATTCCTTGCACACAGTCAAGGCACCCAGTGCCAGGCAGCAAAACAACCCCAAAACATTTTGAAACTTCCACCATATTTGTTTTTAAGTACTGTGACTGTGTTTATTTCTTTGTGGGCTTCATTCCATTTTTGGTGAACATTAGATTGTAGTGATTTACCAAAATGCTCTATCTTGGTTTTATATGTCGCTTTCTCAGAAGGATTTTGGCACACAATTTGGAAAACTGCAGTCTGACTTTTTGTGCCTCTGTCAGCAGTGAGGTCCTACTGGGTCTCCTGCCATTGCATTTCATTTTATTTAAATGTTGACAGGTAGTTCACGCTGACACTGTTACACCTAGAGCCTGCAGGACAACTTGATTTTTTTTTAAAACTTGATTGGGGCTGCTTATCCATCATCCAGACTATCCTGCAATGCAACCTTTCAGCAGATTTTCTCTGTTGTTCATGTCAATGTGGTGCCCTGGACTAGCCAGGTCGTCACAGATAACACTCACACACCCCCACCCGCACTAGACAGTAACACTAGCCAAACAAAAACCCTTGTTGCTTCCCTCCAGAGTCTGATGTCCACACCAGGTGGGGCGGAGCCAAGCAGTTGGCCCGACCCACCGAGGAGTTCACAGGCCTGGAGGCGGGAAGAGTGGGAGAACAGTTTAGGAGTTTGAAGTAAGAGGAGCAAGCACTTGAGTGTCTGGGTTTGTGGCCCAGGCACTGACAGCAAGGTTGGCAGATGGTGGTGGCCGTCTGCAGGAGTGGTGAAGCAACGCGGAACCATAGGACCGGGGTCGGGCGTTGGCCCGCCGGTACCGACCGGGGAGCGAAGTGAAGCCAGCACACACAGGCAGGGCCATCGGACCCCGACCAGGCTTGGAGCCACCGACAATAGTCAAATCCGAGTCTGACCGGAACCCCAGGGGTTTCCTAACAACCAAAGACCCGATTGAAGGCAACCGTCCACACCGTGAGGGTATACAGCTACCGCCTAAGGCTAGAGACCCAGGGGCCAGTGCCTGCGGGCAAACGGGCTCCTCCGGCATCCATACACCGGGGAGTGGACTACCGTTGGAGATCCATCGTAGTATTACAAGTACATCAAGGTGCAGGGAAAGACAGCCGCCATCACCTGTCCGGGGAGAGACACTGCAGCTGGCTGCGGGACCCGTCCATCCAGCCGTTTGGTTTACCGAGGACTTTGTGCATCTCTTACTGAGTGAGGACACCCATGCCATCCGACACCACGCTGCGCTGTCCCTGCAACCCTGCACCTCACCAACCCTGCCTCCCCGTCACACCACCGGGCCCCGGGACCACTGACCCCTACCCACGGAGGGTGAAAACAACATCTCACCTGCTCCCTACCATCGCTCCCGGGATCCCCGTCACCAGCAGCGGTGGTGCCTATCTTCACCACAACCCGTGGGTGGCGTCACGGACTAAATCCCCCAAACCAACCACCCCTTTCACTCACAAGCGAGGAGCGCCGCTCGAGCCCCTGGATCAGCCCCTCCCCCACTCAAGCCACCGAGCAGCTGCAACAGCGCCGGACCCGAGCGTTGGCGAGCAACCAGCAGCGGCGGAGTCCTCCCCGCCCGCGACATCAAAGGAAATGAGCTACAATGCCATGGGTATACTTCTTGATTATG
This sequence comes from Anomaloglossus baeobatrachus, assembly GCF_048569485.1. Lineage (NCBI taxonomy): Eukaryota > Metazoa > Chordata > Amphibia > Anura > Aromobatidae > Anomaloglossus > Anomaloglossus baeobatrachus. The sequence goes on from NC_134353.1 coordinate 192,785,302, forward strand.
TTGCGCACTGTGGATAAAGGAACATCAAGAACTCTGGTGATGGACCTCGAATCTTGAGACTGTTGATATTTTTCAACAGTTTTGCTTCTTAAGTCCTCAGACAATTCTCCTCTTTGTTCTCTATGCTTAGTTTGGCACACACAGACACACAATGCAATGACTGAGTCAACACCTCGTTTTATCTGGTTTCAGGTGTGATTTTCTTATTACCCGTGTTATCTGCCACAGGAGAGTTTGAATGAACATCACTTGCTTGAAAGAAAGCTGTTTACCCACAATTTTGGAAAGGAGCCAAAAAAATGTTCCAATCCATTTTTGGTGTTTTACGAGAAGTTATGTACAATTTGAATTTTTTTCCAGGTTTTTTTGTGGGGTTTCCTATATACACAAAGGAAATAAACATGTCTCTAGCAAAACGTGTAATTGCACACATTTTCTTGGAAAAATACTTCATTTTATGGATCAATTTTAAGGGTACCAACACTTTTGTCTTACGACTGTAGTATAGAATATAACAATATATGATACTGTGGTACATATTTTTTAGCAGTTAAGTTAAAAAGTTATTCCCAAGATAGTAGGTTATGCTATATGAGAAGGATGAGGATAACTTACTAATTGCTCAACAATGACAAAATTTAAGCTCCATGGAAAATAAAGTATTTGAGGAATGGTCACCGTGGAACAGAGGCCATGGTAATCACCAGTAGCTCACAATGAACATAGCAAAAAAACAGGCTAAAAAGAGCAAAAATGCTGAATATCAAAGTATTTATTAGTTAACAAAGTGCACAGTGCATATGTAAAATGACAATACAATAACCATAGGAGGACAGAAGTGGTAACCACTTTTGTCGTCCTATAGTTTTTATATTGTCATTTTACCTATGCACTGTGAACTTTAACTAATAAATACTTTTTGATATTCAGCATTTTTGCTTTTTCACCTGTTTTTTTTTTTTTTGCTTTGATCAAGAATGAGGCTGAGGAAATGCAGAAATAGGGTTCTTTTTGCTTTGATCAAGAATGAGGCTGAGGAAACGCAGAAATAGGGTTCTGTTGAATCCAGTCTTCAATAGAGAGGAAATGCATTTACTAAACCTTCATTTCTTAACCCCGTCAAAGGTCGTGAAGGATACATCCGTCATGGTGCCCTGGTACTTAAAGACCCATGACGGATGTATCCGTCATGGCGAAATCGTGGCACCGGAGCCCCGGTGACTGCGATCGGTTCACACAAACCACAGATTTGGGAAGGAGGGGACCTGTGCCTGACCTCAGGAGGGGTGGTGCCTCCTCCCCGGACCTACGGAGGCTGTGATTGGCTGACGAATGCCGCTCAGCCAATCACAGCCACTGTATTGTTTCAGCCATTGAAAATGGTTGAAGCATTGAAATCCAGCCATGACAGTGCAGCTGTAGCACTGATCATTGGCTGGAGCTTTGTGACCTCAGCTGGATCACCCTCCCCCAGCTCTAGCAGCTCTGATTGGAGAGACCGGCCTTGTGACCGATCTCTCCATTCACTGTGGACCTGGGGCCGATGACTGCCCCCCTCAGCTTCACTTGTCGGTCCTGGAGCACGCCAGTACAGTGTATACAGTACAATGGCAGGGCGAGAAGCTCTGGTCCCATGCTGTCATGTGACTGGAGCATGGGACCCGGACGTTGCCACGCTGCCATTGTACTGTATCAAACCGGCGAAAAGCCTCCCGATCTGCCACCACCCTCCTCCATCTGCCACCGCTCTCCCCGATCGGCTGCCCGCACCCTTCACCTCACCTCCGTGACCGGCTGCCCGCCCTTCCCACTCACCTCTGTGATCGGCTGCCCACCCCCTCACCTCTCACCCCCATCATTGGCTGAATGCACCCTCTCCTCTCACCCCCGTGATCGGCTGCCCTCACCCCCACTTCACCTCCGTGATCTGCTGCCCGCTCCCTCACCTCTCACCCCCCTGATCATCTGCCCGCACCCCCACCTCACCTCTGTGATCGTCTGCCCGCACCCCCACCTCTCACCCCCATAATCGGCTGCCCGCACCCCAACTTCACCTCTGTGATCTGCTGCCTGCTCTCTCCCCACCTCTCACCCCCGTGAACTATGCTCCCTCACCTCTCACCTGTGATCTGCTGTCTGCTCTCTCCTCACTTCTCACCTGTGATCTGCTGTCCGCTCTCTCCCCACCTCTCACCCCCGTGATCTGTGCTCCCTCACCTCTCACCTGTGACCTGCTGTCTGCTCTCTCCTCACTTCCCACCTGTGATCTGCTGTCCGCTCTCTCCTCACCTCTCACCCGTGATCTGCTGTCCGCTCTCTCCTCACCTCTCACCGGTGATCTGCTGTCCGCTCTCTCCTCACCTCTCACCTGTGATCTGCTGTCCGCTCTCTCCCCACCTCTCACCCATGATCTGCTGTCCACTCTCTCCCCACCTCTCACCCCCATGATCTGTGCTCCCTCACCTCTCACCTGTGATCTGCTGTCTGCTCTATCCTCACCTCTCACCTGTGATCTGCTGTCCGCTCTCTCCTCACCTCTCACCCGTGATCTGCTGTCCGCTCTCTCCCCACCTCTCACCCCCGTGATCTGTGCTGCCTCACCTCTCACCCGTAATCTGCTGTCCGCTCTCTCCCCACCTCTCACCCCCGTGATATGTGCTCCCTCACCTCTCATCTGTGATCTGCTGTCCGCTCTCTCTCCACCTCTCACCTCCATGATCTGTGCTCCCTCACCTCTCACCTGGGATCTGCTATCCGCTCTCTCCCCACCTCTCACCCCCGTGATCTGTGCTCCCTTACCTCTCACCCATGATCTTCTGTCCGCTCTCTCCCCACCTCTCACCCCCATGATCTGCTGCCCGCTCCCCCCCACTTCTCACCCCATGATCTGTGCTCCCTCACCTCTCACCCGTGATCTGCTGTCTGCTCTCTCCTCATCTCTTACCCGTGATCTGCTGTCCGCTCTCTCCCCACCGTGATCTGTGCTCCCTCACCTCCCACCTGTGATCTGCTGTCCGCTCTCTCCCCACCTCTCACCCCCGTGATCTGCTGTCCACGCTCTCCCCACCTCTCACCCCCATGATCTGTGCTCCCTTGCCTCTCACCTGTGATCTGCTGTCCGCTCTCCCCACCTCTCACCCCCATGATCTGCTGCCCACTCCCCCCCACCTGTCACCCTGTGATCTGTGCTCCCTCACCTCTCACCCGTGATCTGCTGTCCGCTCTCCCCCCACCTCTCACCCGTGATCTGCTGTCTGCTCTGTCCCCACCTCTCACCCTCATGATCTGCTGTCCGCTCTCTGCTCACCGGTCACCCCCGTGATCTGCACTCCCTCACCTCTCACCCCTGTGATCTGCTGCCCCCTCTCCCACCTCTCACCCTCCCCAATCTGCTGCCTCCTTCATCTGCTGCCTCCTTCATTTCCTGTGATCCTGCTGCCTAGATCTATCCTGTAAGGTAACTATCCCCAATCTCACCTCCCACTCCACTTCCTCCCTTCCCCCCCATCATCCACCGCTCCTGCATCCACTGTGCTCTCTCCCATCCATCGCCACCCTCTCCCAGCTGCCGTCTCACATCCACCGATGCTCCCTTTATTTGCCGATGCCCCCACCATCTGCTGCCCCCCCATCTGCCTCAATCTCACCTGTGATCCTGCTGCTGTTCTGATCCATCCTGTAAGTATTGTTTGTGGCTCTTTTCTAACTATCCCCAATCCCAACTCCCTTCTCCACCCAAGCCCCCCCCCCCCGCTTGCCGCCAAGCGCTGATCAGCTACGTGATTGGCTGACCAGGTACATAATTGTTGCTTGAAATTTTGCTTTTTTTTTGTGCACCCCAAATAAAAAAAAAAAGACAAAACTTTGAACAATTAGGTACTTGATCAGCAAGCATCTGTTACGGGGGGGACCGGCAGATTAGGACCAGGGGGTATATATCCTAATTGCCAGTCGGGGCCCACCGTCCTCCAGATGACAAAGGAGCTGCTGGCACCTGAAGGTTAGGCGGAGATTATAGAGCTGGATGGCTCTGAGATAACCCTGGGAACCGGTCACGTGTGTAGGAACACATCAGACCGGACGACAACCCAGTTAGCGTTTCGGTGGAATTGGCTCAATCCTGACCATGTGTGCAGGGAACACGTCAGGCCGGATGTTGACCAGGTAGCGTTGACCGAGAAGACCACTGCGACAGCGCCCTGTCAGCCACGTGTGTCAAACATGACAGGCCGAGCGGTCCTCCGATTAGCGTTTCTGGTCACTACATGAATGGCCACGTTTGTAGAGAACACGTCAGGCCAAGAGATCACACCAGTAGCATTGACTAGGAAGCCAATGAGGATAATAGATTCACACACCTAATCCAGGAACACCCTGTTAACTCCACAGGGGTCCTGGGGTACGCTGTCTGTGCGCGTAGTAGGCACAACCGGACAGGAGGCGCAGCAACCGCAGCCCAGTTAACTCCACTGGGCTGGACAAGCAGGACTGGATGGTAGGAGGTGGAAGCCCTGCGCCTGACCCTAACGTGCTCAGCCACGGGTGTCTTGGCGTGACAAGCACCTGATGCCTAACCCTACCTACCGCTTCCAAACACAGGCTTATGCCGCAAAAAGGCTCTAACATGGAGGTGTGCTCTGTCTGAGCAAATGTGAAGATTGCGGACATCCATGTTGTCTCCAGCCCCTTTTATAACCTGGGTCCGTCCCAAACCCAGGGTGGACCACAATGGCACCTCCAGGGTCCAACAGCAGAGTGCCATGTCATCAGCGACATCACCAGTGGCCTATCCAGAACTGCCATGTCATTGATGACCTCATGGCAGCCACGCCCCAAACACTTCACCAGTCATCGTCTGACAACCAATGGTGAGGTGTTGTGTCATAGGGGTGGGCCTCTGCAAGCCAGTCCGGAGTGGCCACATCATCAGGACACCTGATGTGTGTCGGCTTATCAGAGCCTGACATCTCCCGGACATGCCCAGTGAGGTCCTTACCGGACTTAGCCTCTGATGCACTAAGTGCCTGAGTATGCTCAGTAGCCTGAACAACAGTCTCGGAAATCAGACTATCTGCCTGAGCATGCTCAGTAGGCACAACACAGGACTTGGACACGGCACGATGTCCAAGTACCTGTGCAAAGAGGCTTTTCGCAATAAGTGTAGGAGCATGCTCAGTAGCCTGAAGCAAGGACTTAGCCTTAGAAATGGCACTATCAGGCTGAGCATGCTCACTAGGCAAAACACTGGACTTAGGCTCTGGCTGGGGTAAATCGGGGTGCGCATGCACACTTGCTGCCTCTCCACACTTAGACGTGGAGGAAGAAGCAGCCAGCTGGACGACCCGAGGCACGGCCAAAAACAGCAGCCGGTGCCTGGGCGCAACAGAAACCACAGCAGGCTGCTTGCGGCTATGGCTGCTCCGATTCGTAACAGTGTCCTGCAGCTGTACTTGACTTTGGACAGGACTTCTTATTTCCATCCCATCTAGTCCGCCCCCTTTTTGCAGCACATCCGTGCGTGCGCCCTGATTTTTTTTTTTTATGCCATGGAGGGGCTAGTTTTCAAAATGGGGTCACATGCGGGGGAGCTCTACTGTTTTGGCACATCACGGGGTCTCCAAACACAACATGGAATATGCTAATTATTCCAGACAATTTTGCGTTTGAAAAGTTAAATGGCGCTCCTTGCCTTCCGAGCCCTGCTGTGCGCCCAAACATTTGATTTCCACCACATATGAGGTATCTGTATACTCAGGAGAAATTGCACCATACATTTTATGGTAAAATTTTTCCTGATACCCTTGTGAAAATAAAGCTACCTGGTTGAAGTAACAATTTTGTGGTAATTTTTTATTTTTTTATTTTCATGGCTCAACTTTATTAACTTTTGTGAAGCCCCCAGAGGTTTGAAGTGCTCAATAAACATCTAGATAAATTCCATGAGGGGTCCAGTTTCCAAAATGGGGTCACATGTGGGGGAGCTCCACTGTTTCGGCACATCAGGGGCTCTCCAAACGCAACATGGTGCGGCTAACGATTCCAGCTAATTTTCTGTTCAAAAAGTCAATAGACGCTCCTTCTCTTCCAAGTCCTGCCGTGCGCCCAAACAGTGGATTTTTGCCATATATGAGGTTACTGCAAATTTTGGGGGGTCATTTAATCCTGCTGCCCTTGTGAAAATGCAATATTTGAGGCTAAATTAACATTTTTGTTGCAAAAAGTAAAATGTTCATTTTTTTTTCCTTCCACATTGCTTTAGTTACTGTGAAGCACCTGAAGGGATAATAACCTTCTTGAATGTGGTTTTTAGTAGCCTGAGGGGTGCAGTTTTTGGAATGGTGTCACTTTTGGGTGTTTTGTGTCATGTAGACCTCTCAAAATCGCTTCAAATATGATGTGGAACCTAAAAAAAGTGGCTTTGTAAATTTTGTTATAAAAATGAGAAATTGCTCATAAACTTTGAACCCCTATAACTTCCTTAATTTTTTTTTATTCCCAAAATTGTGCTGATGTAAATTAGACATGTAGGAAATGTTATTTATTAGTTATTTGTGTCATATGTCTCGTTGGTTTTAGAGCATAAAAATTCAAAGTTTGAAAATTACAAAATTTTCGCAGAATTTCCGTTTTTTTTTCACAAAGAAACGCAAAAAATATCGGCCTAAATTTACCACTAACATGAAGCCCAATATGTAACGAAAAAACAATCTCAGAATCACCGGCATCAGTTGAACTGTTCCAGAGTTATAACCTCATAAAGTGATACTGGTCAAAATTGCAAAAAGTGGCCTGGTCTTTAGGGTCAAAATAAGCTGGGGGCTGAAGGGGTTAAATGTCTATGTGACTGCCGGAGAAAGCTGGTCTATTAATATGGCATGGGTTATATTCATGCAGGTTTAATTGTGCACGTGCTTGCATGTTTGCCTTCTGTATCAAATTTGCCATTTAATAAATGAAGTGGAGGTTGAGCACGTGGATCTTCACGCAAGACTGGGCTCTGCAGCACCTGACCCCTACTCTCAGGGTTACTGGGAGATCCCCAGCAATCAGCACTAGTGATGAGCAAGCACTAAACTGCTCAAGTGCTCATTACTGAAATCGAGAAATTCCGACGCTCAGACAGACTCAATTTGAGTACCAAGTATAACAGACGTCAATGGTAAACTCGAGCATTTTTACTACACACCCCAACTGAAATGGATGGGAACAGCATGTGGAAGATGCCTGGATGCAACTCTGACTCCCAGGTGCTGCTAGGAAGTAAATAAATAACTAATTTTAAAAAATGGTATAAGGTTCCCCCTATTTTTGATAACCATCCAAGGTAAAGCAAATGTGGCGCCCCTGACCCAGTCAGGCACCACTGAGTACTGCACCCATGCTGGGACAGTACTTCCAGGTAATCCTAAAGGCCAGAATGAGGTGTGTACGCACAGACGCATAGCAACCAGGTCTCCCACACCATTAGATGGGACCCTTGGGCAGTCCCTGGAGGGGTCTGGCCTTCAATTCTTGTCAAGGGGTGTAGTGGAGGGGCTGCGAGCTAAAGTGCAGAGGTTGTCAGGAAAGGAGTGGAGCGAGCCAGTCTGGTAGTGGTGAGCGGCGGTTGCTAGGAGACGCAGACGCGCGCTCACACTAGTCAGAAACCTGCGCGGTGTAGTGACAGTGGGAGAGAACGGTCATCGAGTGAGGACGCTGAAAAGGTGCTCTGATGACTAGGCACGTACGGGGAACAGGTCCCTAGAGCAGACCCCGTTTTAACAATCTGCTAAACCTGCCGGTGAGGGGAAATATAAGTACCTCACCAACCACACATAGTCTGAGCCTCAGCAGCAACGTAGGGACCCATAAGGAGACAGAGCCAGAAGCCATCTCACCTGGTCCACGCTGCCTGCAAACGGTCCAAAAAGGGGAGAAAAGGCAGTTGTGACTTCCTGGGTAGACCCCCATGGTACTTCAAGTCAGGGGGTGATTCGAAAACAGAAGTGCTAAGAAGGCGAGCTAAGTGTCACCCTCAGACTGACTTGAAAGATACCTGGTTTCACATGGTTTATTGAAGCATCGCCTGGATCAGCTCACAGAAACATCTAGAAGTGAGTAAAAAGCAGTTGAAAGAGTTTTGGACTGATCCTGAGTTATTCCTGACCCGCTATACTACCCACCTGAGTCCCTGGGGCCAGCCTCACTCACGGGAGACCACACCATCTGACTGCAGACCCCATCAGCCCCAGACGCTCGTTAAATTTGCAGTGGCGGTCACCCATATCCCTGACCGAAAGACGTGAGTGGCGTCACGACACATATATACAAAACCGATATACCTGTTGCCATATACAGAAGAAGACCCTGTGGCATCCCTGAAGCTGGAGCGACATCCCTGTGGCGACACACAAACAACTGCGGGCTGATATTATAAGGCTTGGAAGGTCCATGGTTATTTGGACTTTCCCAGCATAAAAATAGCAACCTGCAGCCACCCCAAAATTGGCACATCCAGCATAGGAAAAGCCAAAAAGTGCTCAGTACGCACGCTGTGAGAATTCAGAAGTATGCAAACACCTAGAGTAACTACAGACTTTCATCGCAACTGTGGATAAGCCCTTTAATTATAAAATTAAGCACTGTAGCATGCCCAATCCTAACAGCAAGTGATATACTCACTGTCAGGAGTGAGCCTTGCATGCAGGTTCCAGAAGTGATCATATGGCCTCTCCACTCATATGCGATTTTCATACTTACAGTCACGTGACAACTATCTTTTCTTCCTGCTTCTCTAAATGAAGCCGGAGCTATAGTCTTTCACTGAAAATTGAGAGAATCAGGAAGAGCAGCTCATCGGTATAAGCAGAGGCAGATTATAATGAGAGCAATCTGGGCTACCGCCCATGCTCCGAAAAGTGAATTGCCCCCATTATAATCCACATGAAACCATGACCGCTACCAGGGCATTACAACCATGACTGGTGTACCAGGCCCAGTGAAGAGGGGGGCCTGGGGTAATTACATAACTTTATTAAGCCCAGGCCAGGCCCCCTTCTTCACCAGGCTCACGGTTGGCACTGTACCTTTACATTTTCCTGTCTGGTTGCTTACGCAGCGCACTGTGTGTGGTCAGGTCCTGGTGCACAGATCATCTGTGTGAACAGAATTCCCGTAATCTTCTAAGCTTCAAACCAGGATGTGCGGAGCTCAGTGGAGGCTTCGCCCCCTCCTTCTCCTGTGCTGTGATTCAAGGCTTCTCTCCTTCTAGACATGGAACTCCCTCACCAGTCAGAGGCTGGTAAAATGGATGTGCGGTGACAGCTAGAGACAGGGGACTGGGTCTGCTATACTGTGCACTGGGGTGAGCTAGATGGAGGACTAATAGAGGGTCTGTAGCTGTCTATGTTATAAGGGGATGGGGTACTGTCCCATGTTTATTATTTTAAGGGGCTGAGGGGGATCTGAACTGTGTGTATTATAAGAAGCTGAGGGGGGGTCTGAGCTGTGTATATAAGAAGCTGAAGGGGGTCTGGGCTGTGTATATCATAAGAAGCTGAGGGGGGTCTGGGCTGTGTATATCATAAGAAGCTGAATGGGGGTCTGAGATGTGTATTTTAAAAGAAGCTGAAGGGGGGTTTGAGCTGTGTATATTATAAGAAGCTGAGGGGGGGGGGTCTGTTGTGAATATCATCAGAGATGGTGCTGTTCCCAGGAGTGTTTATGGGCTCCCTCTGGTGGCTAGTGCTGGTAATGAGTCTGATTCTGTATCTGTCGCTCAGACAGGTGTGGGAGATAATTACTGTTTCGGGAAGCCTATAGAGTCCAGCCTGTTGGTATATAGGAGGGCAGTCTCTATTTAACTTTGCCGGTGAAAATTGTTTCTGCTCCATGTGAAGATGTCCTGAAGTTTGTCCTCCAGCCTTTAGGTCTTTTGCCTTTCCCTGTAGGTTCTGTTTTTGCTTTTTTCTGCTCCTTTATGGATTCTCCACGAATGATTTCTGCAGCGGTTTTTCTTTCCTTTGTATCGTTTTTGTTTCAATGTCATACTGAGTCTGCAGCTATACCTGATAAGTATTTTTGGTTTTTTTTTCCCTGAGAAATAATTAGTTCTCATGCACATTCCTGTCCTTTTGTTTACAGTTTATGGGAATTGTGCAGTCTCAGTGGGTTTTCCTTGTGAGGATTTTTTTCTCTTTGTCTGGACTTGGTTAATGGCTGAATTTGCACTGAAGGGCGTTTCTGCTTAATCTAAGTCTTTTTCTAGATCTGTGTTTGAGAATATTCCCTTTTGTTTCTTGCATGTGAATAAATGCTCTTCCTTCACTATTGTTGGAGGATGATTTATTCCCAGCAAGAAAGGAAGTTTTGCTCCCTGTCTGATCTGGAGTTTGTATTTTTGTATCTCATGTGTTTTTTGTAGTAAAGATCTTTTTATTATATTTTCATTTTCTATTTAATTGCATTTGCACAAGAGTTCCTGATATAGTGGGAGGAAGATCGTGTGATCTTAAGGGAATTTTTGATTATCAGGTGCTGGTGTTTTTTAGGGTTTTTATTGGCTGCAACCAGCAATCTATCCTATACTTTTGTATCTAGCTAGCAGGGCCTCACTTTGCTTAATTCTATATCTTCCATCTGTGTGTTGTTTTTTCTTACATCACTGTTGTTATATGTTGGGGGCTTTTGACTTTCCTTTGGGGCTGCTCTGAGGCAAGTCAGGATTCCTCATTTCATTTTTGAGGTTAGTTAGTTCTCAGTCAGGGATAAGGCGTCTAGGTCTGTTAGGAATGCTCCACCACTACTTCTAGTTGTGTTGTTGTAGTCAGGGGATTGCAGCCAGCTACGTTTTCAACTACTCTTTGTGCATTATCATCAACCTTTGAATGTTTTTTTTGTAGATCTTTTTGCGGTCTCCTGACAATAACAGTATCACCGGCCGCACAAAAATAGGTACTCAAAAGAAGGGAAATTGTTTTTATTCTGTTTATTTTTCCTTTTTTTCTCTGGGTATCGTAGGAGATCTTCTGTTATCATGAATATTGATCAGTTAGCTGATCGTGTTAGTCATCCTGCTGCTGAGGTTCAGGGAATATCTGCTTATCTTACTCAGAGTCCTGTAGTAGAACCTAAAATCCCTATTCCTGAACTATTCTCGGGAGACAGAGCTAAATTTTAGAAATTTAAAAATATTTGTAAATTATTTTTTGCATTAAGACATAAGTCCTCAGGGAGTTCCATGCAGCAGGTTAAGAATGTTATCTCCTTGTTCGCGGTGACCCTCAGGAATGGGCCTTTTCTTTGGTTCCTGGAGAGCCTGCTCTTGATAATGTGGATTATTTTTTTCAGGCTCTGGGATTATTGTACGATGAACCTAATGTTGTTGATCAAGCTGAGAGGGCCTTATTGGCCTTATCCCAGGGTCAGAATTCTGCTGAATTATTTTGTCAGAAATTTAGAAAGTGGGCTGTCCTCAGTAGGTGGAATGATGATGCTCTTGCGGTACTCTTTCGGAAGGGTCTGGCGGATACAGTGAAAGATGTAATGGTGGGATTTCATATTCCTACTGGTCTCAATGAGTCTATGACGTTGGCTATCCAAATTGATAGACATTTGCACAAGCATAAAACTTTACAAGCTTATATATTGTTTAAGAAAAATCTTTGTGAACCTATGCAGTGTGATAGGGTTCTATCTATTATTGAGCAACAGGTTTTTGGAAAGAGAAATGAGCTTTGTTTCTATTGTGGGGATGCTTCTCATAATATCGCTGTCTGCCCCAAGCGAGAGAGGAGATCTGCTCATTCATGTAAGGTGGGTACCGTGCAAGCTAAATTCTTGTTGTCAGTGTCTTTATTTTGTTATCTATCCTCGTTTGCTGCAATGGCCTTTCTTGATTGAGGAGCCGCTTTGAACTTGAACTCCATGAGAGGTCCTACAAAGCAAATCGGCTCTGCAACATACAATGAACAGTGACAGGTGGCTGGGAGCGGTGACATCAGTGAAGTGTAGTGAATATTCATGAGCTATAATGAGTGGCCCGGAAGCAAGGTGAGAGCAGTGGACAGCAAAAAAGTGAGCAAAACTGGACTGTACTGCATGATACCGTCTGGTACTCTATCGGATCCAGAAATCTGATCCGGTATAATACCAGTATAATCCAGTTTAAGGGCATAAACCATATCCAGTCAGATGTGGTTTTTGTGCCAAAACACCGGATCTGTGACAGAGTTTAAAAAATGCTGGTATAAAGCCAGCCTTAGGCAAGTAGGTGGCCACTTTAGAGGGTACCTGTCAAGTTGGATAATGCTATCAATCTGCAGATGTAGGTTTAATCTGCAGGTTATTAGTGTTAGCAATGTTGTCCGACCATTCCTTGTGCATCATTGCAGAGCTAGCTGGCAGTTAGTGCCAGGACTTCTAGCAACCACTCCCAGTGCTGTGAGCTGCAACTGGAGACTCTTCATATTTATTAGATTAGTGGATGTTTTTTAGGTTATAGTTTCGGCAACTATTTCTCAGAAATTATTTGTTTCAGGTGTATGATAATGGACCTGTCACATGACCCGTCACATGACCAGTCACATGACCCATGTGTAGTGATGGGGGGGCCCACAGATCATGAACAGCCCAGGGCCTTGGTTACCCTTAATCTGCCCTTACGTATAAGACTGAAAGTGTGCAAATCACTTATGACTGAGCCATCACATTACGACTAGGGATGAGCAAGTACTACTATGCTCAGGTGCTAGGTTCTCATTAAGAGCAATTGAATACTAGGATGGGTGTGACTCGAGCACTAGAGTATAATGGAAGTCAATGGGGGAGTCGAACATTTTTCTAGGAAATCTTTCAGAAAAATGCTTGAGTCATCCATTGATTTCCATTATACTCGGATGCTCGAGTCGCACCCATGTGAGCATCCAACTTCTCTTAACAAGTACCTAGTACCGGAGCAATACTCACTCATCAGTAATGACGACTACTCCAAATGTATGAGGGGGGGTGCCAAATTCTTGCCTAAGATGCCTGAAAACCTACATCTGCCTTTGGGTAAGTCACTGTATTTACCTGTACTATATACAATTATATGATCCACAGAACTCTTGTATATAATGTCACTGTTGTAAATATCTGTTTTAATACTGTGATTTTTGATAATCATCTGTTTTATAGTATAATTCAGTTACTATGTGGTGGTAATATGTGGTTCAGTCATGGTGTGGTGGCATTTATTCCTTGTATTATTGTGGTATTATTGGCATATTGGTTTTAGTATAGTAGACTTTGTTCACTAATACAAATTTGATAAAACACAAACACTAAGTGATGGTAATATATTGGTCATTGTGCGTATTTATTCCCTTTTTGTGGTTTATTATTGCTATATAAGTTGTGCTATAGTGGACCTATTTATAGCTGTGTTTTCTATGAGATTGATCTATTTTATCTGTAATCTTTTAATTAATAGGAGATGAGTGAACATATATGTGCTTTATAGGCTCTAGGATGCTACAGGGTCCCATACATTAACAACATGCTGGTGGGGGCACAGGTCCAAAATTTGCCCCAGGAGTCCATATAACTCCAGATACAACTCCCAATGATGTATCTATATTTTTGTGAAATTATTAACATCTGTGGTACTTATTAAATATGAGGTACTTGAATGAACCAGTACACATATATAAATGTTTCCTTATTGATTGTATTTTTCCTATTTTTCAGTTTATTGGCATTACTAATTGTTGCTCTTTTCAGTCCTCACATAACTTGGTACACTTCATTTTGAAATACATTTGTTATCATCATATTAAAGACTTTACAATCTAAATTCCTCCACTTACATTTACTATTCAAAACCCTAATTTAATCTCCATTTGTAACAATCTTGCCTTCTGACATTGCTTTGTTATCCAAGTGCTGCTAGATGTGCTGTGCGCAGTGGAATTGTCAGCTCGAATACTGAAAATAATAGAATTTATTGAGTTGTCATTGTCTGTATAGAAATTTAGTCTTATGAAAGATTGTATTGATTCCCCTTAATCCAAGAATAGAAACTACAAACTGATTAAAATTCTTTTTTCTATCATTAAAGGGGCGGTTCACCCTTTTTCATTACTGGCCACATCGATATTATGTTGAGAAACAAGGTTTCTCTCAAATACCTTCTGTTGCCAATAGTGCCTGTGAGCAGCGCTATTGCGGTCCACTCACCCCCTTCGTGTGACCCCCGGGCACCGTGACCTCTGATGTCTGGTGATGTCTTGTCAACTAACGCGGGCCGCAGTCTTTCTTACTGACTGGGCTGTGGGCGGAGTTTCACCGCTCATCACAGCCCAGCATCACAGCCCAGCATCTTGTGTGCGCTTTGCAGTGAAGAAGGGATCACAGCCCTGGGCATGGTTAAAAATGGATGAGAGTTATTGGAAAAGGGGCTTAGCTTAAGGTGCAACACCATGCACTAAACAATGCTACATTTGTTGTGCACATTTCTGGCACAATGTAAGCCAACAAATAGATGATCTAAACTTAGACTAGACATTATTAAAATTACACAGATTTATTAAAAAACATGAACCACTATGATGAGTCTAGTCTAGTCTAAAGGGGGCTTTACACGCAGGGACATCGCTAGCGATGTCGCTGGTGAAAGCACCCTCCCCCGTCGGTTGCGCGTCACGGGCAAATCGCGTTGTGTATTTGTTGTGTAGCTGAGCTCCGGGAACAAGATTAATAGGACAATCGTATACCTGATGAGGGGGAAGGTCCTGGCATCCTTTCTCAGAGAAAGCATCTTCATAATCAGAAAGAAAGGATGGAAGAGAGACAGGAGAGACAGCAGATAAGGAAGTCCCAAAACAATTATCATAACTAAAGTCACTCCAATCAGAAATAAGGTGCGCCTGCCAATCTACTATGGGGTAATGTTAATCAACCAAGGTAAACCCAGCACAATGGGAGTGGGAAGACCTTCCAACACATAGCATGAAATCCACTTATGATGCATGGATCCCATTGTCAATTTAATACGAGACAAATGTCTTTGAGCAAGTGGTGCGGAGTCAATGGCAAAAACGGAAATGGGGTTATTTAAGGTACTGAAAGACAAACCATGCTCTTAAGCGAAAAAGGGATCCACCAAATAAACCCCGACACCATTATCCACAAAAACATCAATTTTAATAGTTTTGCTCTCCAGCGCCACCTCGGCAGGCAGGAGAAAATGGGAAATACAGGTAAAAGAAAAAGACATAACCTGATTCACTGCTTCAACCCCACCAACTGTAACATGAGACTCAGGCACCCCAGGACGTTTAGGAATAAGGGGGCAAGCTCCAAAAAAATGACTGTGTTTACCGCAAAAAAAACCCACGCTCCTGTCCTTTTGTGGACAACAGGAGAGGCACGTGAAGTGGTAGTTCCACCAAGCTGCATGGGCTTATCTGCCACAATCCCCCGCCCCTCAACCCCGGATTATCTTCCAGAGGAAGACAATTCACCTCTAGACATGTTATCTGGAAAAAAAAGTTCTACCCTTTCTCTTATGGAGGCATCTCTCAACATGTATAGCTAAAGACATGGCAGCCTCTAGAGAAGAAGGAATATCATACACTGTGAGAGCATCTTTAAGTTTATCAGACAGACCATGACAAAACTGACTTCTAAGTGATGGATCATTCCATTTAGTATCCGTAGCCCATCCACAAAATTCAGAAAAATAGGCTTCAGCTGATCGATCTCCCTGCCGCAGCCGACGTAGTCTAGACTCAGCTAACAAAACTCGGTCAGGGTCATCATAGATAAGGCCCAAAGCTTTGAAGAAGCCCTCAACTGACTGGAGACAAGCGGCGTCTTCTGGCAATGAAAATGCCCAAGATTGAGGATCCCTTTGCAGGAGGGATATAATGATGCCGACTCACTGCTAAGCTGCTCCAGAAGAGTGAGGCCTAAGACAAAAATATAATTTACAGGCCTCCTTGAAGGTTGTAAATTTCTCTGTACCTCCTGAAAAGCGATCAGGAAGTGCTATTTTTGGCTCTAAACTGACCGCAATAGACACATCAACTCTCTCCTGAATGGATTTTTTAATATCAGTAACTTCCAAACAGAGATTGTAAAGTTGCTGGGTCAATTTAAAAACAGGATCCATAATGCAACCCCCCCCCCCCCCCTCAACAACGCACTTTTATATTTTTTTAGAGAATTCAGCAAATTTTTTTAGGCGGGCCATAATGCTACGCTTAGTGTGGGGAGAGACACCCAGCAAGTGGACTCCTGGGAATAAAGGAGGATGAAACACAAAGAGGGGGGGGTAACCAGGGGCTCGTACGCTGACCCTGACACTGGGGGGGGGGGGCCCTGCGCTTGACCACAAACCACAGGTTCCTTTTAAGGGTTAGAAGGTGTGGCCCGCCAATGTGCCCCTGTCTCCTAGCCAGACCCTAGGACTAAAACCTGTTACACCTCGTGGCTCTCCTGTTGCAAGGAATGAGGTGGTCCCCCATTCCTTGTCTGCCGCGAGCCCTCCTGCTCAGCAGCACCAAAGGTCTGGGAGACTGTGCAGTCTGCAGGAGTTGCCTCCTTGGAGACGCAGCAGAAGGGTGACACCTGGTGGTTCTCCCCTTGCAAGGAATGGAGTGGTCTCCTATCCCTTGTCTGCCACGAGCCCTCCTGCTCAGCATCACAGAGGGTCTGGGAGGTTGCGCAGTGTGCAAGGGATGGATGCTCAGGGAAGCAGCAAGACTTCCCTTAGCTCTGCACATTGTGAAACCGAGGATCCCGCCTTTATGACCCAGAGGCAGGAAGATGAGTATGTGCCCCACGTGACGTCTTCTGATTCGCTCACTGATAGCACATGGCCCGATAACGAGGCTGGTGGTGTGCTGAATCCTGACTGGCCGGGCCAAGACGTCACGAATCCTGATTGGGTCACGTCCATCTCGCGCCCGCCCTTGGGTGGAGCTACACCTCCTTAAAAGCTCCCCCTGCCATCATGGCGGCGCGCGACCGTCCGTCTATGTTTGGATGTCTGGCAGTGTGCTGCCACGCCACTGCTCAGGCATTATTGTCTTTTGTGGGCTTGGCCCTTGCTGCTTAGGCAGCACCTGGTTTGCAGGCCGTGTTCCTGCCTTGCTGCTCCGGCAGTATCTCCTTCAGCAGGCCGTGTTCCTGCCTTGCTGCTCCGGCAGTATCTCCTTCGACAGGCTGTGTCCCTGTCCCAGGTGAGCTCCTCGAGTCTCCACCGGACTCACCTGGTTATTGAAAGCACACGTGCGTGGGCACCTCTGTGCTACCCTCGTGCCATATATCTTGTGACTCCCGCTGGCACACGTGCGGCGGCACCTCTGTGCGTCCCCGTGCAACAGGTACACCGATCGAGAAGCCCCGAGCCATACAACCCTCATGGGTTAGGGCGGACCGGTGTACATAGATCATCTGTGACATTCCAGACGATCACTAGTAGCAACCCGCTCACTCTTTCCTGACCATAGCAGCGGTCCCTTACACCGCACAGTGGACCTTGACCGGCGGAAGCTGTCCATTTCCCATCTTGGCACGCTTCCCTGGGTCCCCCTCGTAACAAAAACCCACCACCCACCAATCTACGGAGGGAAAAACAAACACAAAAACAGCAAAAGGGGGAAAAAGGAATAACAACTACTTATCTTGAGAAGGAATCTTCAGAATGTACAGCAACAGTAGTCTGAAGTCACGAAAGGGAAAACAACAACTTATCTTGAGAGGGAATCGTCAGAAAATACAGCAACAGTAGTCTGAAGCCACATGCACTCCTGAGCGAGCAACTTCTCCAAGTGAAGAGTATAACCCACACTGGAGGAGTATGAGGCCCCACGTTAGAAAGTCCCTTAATTACCAGCTGGAGGAAAGGCTCCTCCAACCTGTCAAGGAAACAGAAAAATAAACCTAAATAAAACCCTTAAAGAGACAGCGTCCATTAATGTCTGGACGATTGCTGGGTCCTTCTGCACCTGGTCCCAGCAGCGGCACCTGAAGGTCCAGACACATCTGTGACAGCAATACACGATATTAAGAACTGTGGTATGTGAACTTTTGATCAGGGTCATTAGGATGTTTTTGGTTGTGATTATGATTTAAAAAGAGAAAACACAGTAGTTTGACAATAAATGGCTTCAGGTATATCATAGAACAAAAATACCCTTATAAAATCAATTTTTATTAGGATAATATTTAAATCCCAACAAAGTTCAATTTTTTGGTGAACAAAATCAATAACTTACTATAGGTGCACAGTAAAGGCAGAAAGATAATACTGACTATGATTGAGTCACTCCCTCCTGTGCCCTACCTGGAAGCAGAGGTCAGCATCCTATGCAACAAAATGGCACCCGCACTTACTGTAGACTTTCACTGCTTATCCCTGTATATCCCTGCCAGAAAAAAAGTGCAGTGCCTAACAAAGTGCTATAGTGATCGAATAAAGTGCACAGTGCTAATGTCAAAAGACAAAAAATTGGATGATACAGGGTAGGTATGGATGTTGAGGGTACTTATCACTCTCCAAGTACACTGTTTACAAGAAATGCAGGTCAAGAGCTTCTCATGAACTAAAAAATCTTGATGCATTTCCGCTTCCTCTAGATTCGTCAGGCCGATGAGGAAGCCCGACTTTATGGGCTGATACACCTATATAATACCCTCAGCAATAGAAACAAACATTTTAGATTTAGAGTTGACAGTAAATGG
This sequence comes from Anomaloglossus baeobatrachus, assembly GCF_048569485.1. NCBI lineage: Eukaryota > Metazoa > Chordata > Amphibia > Anura > Aromobatidae > Anomaloglossus > Anomaloglossus baeobatrachus. The sequence continues at coordinate 192,804,010 of NC_134353.1, forward strand.
TTTCACCCAACTACTAACCATGAGTGGAAAAAAATGGACAGTAGAAGATTGGAAATGGGTGATGTGATTAGGAGCAATGAGACAAATGTCAGACTAGGCTCTGATGGGTGCAAATGGGTCTGGAAGAAACAAGGAAAAAAGGGGCTAACACTTGAGAAAATGAAGGAACTCTCAAGTTCAGTGGAGGAAGACTGATGATATGTGGTTGTTTGACAGCCAAGGTGAATACTTGACCAGCATCGATGGTCGTCTCAACGCTGAGCTACATTTGAGTACCCTACAAAAGAGTTACTTCATACATTCAAGTACTATGGATATAAAAAGGATGACATAGTGTTCCAGCTGAAAAACAACCTGAAGCATACTTCGAAATTTGTGAAGAAATGGTTGAATGACACTGAAGTAGAGGCGCTGCATTGACCCACACTGTTCCCAGACCTCATGCCAATCAAACACTTGTGAGTAGAGTTGAATAAATAGTTGTATACATACCCAAGTGAGTCGACTAGTATGCACCAACATTAGGAACATGTGGAAGAGACCTAGGATCAGATTTATCTCGAGACATGTTTATATCTAATCGAGAGCATGCCCACATGGATTCAGGTGCTGTTTAAAGCCAAAGCTGGTGTGACGACTCAGCGTCTGGCCACTTGTGTGGTGGGTGAACTGTTGTTAATTAGATCCTACATATGTTCCTTTGCTTGTTAAATTAAGAGAAGTTAGCCAGTGTCTCATTTCAGACTAGTTGGAGCCCTATTGTCTATTCAATGCAGTTTGTTTGTTAAATGTGTATTGTTTCAGGGCCTTTAACTACATAATTTAGAGTAAAATTATACAGTTGGATTGACCTAGCAACCAATGAGAGAGCAGCCATCTCCAAACAATCGTGTAAGACACAATACCCTGAAATGAGAACTGTGGGGTGTAAAAGGACCTTGCTTCTGTCAGCAAATGAATATTCTAAATGACCTCAGCCTTGGATCTATGATTTCAGCTGGGTGATCACAGAACTACTTCACTTCGAATATTCTATATGAACTCAGCATAGGAGCTACTGTTCCAGCTGGAGGATCACAGAACTGCCTCAAGATTCATTCTACCGGATTTCAGCCTAAGATCCACGATTTAAGCTGAAGGATCACAGAACAGCTTCACTGCTCAATGCTGAGCCCATGAATTTGCTTGAAGAACCCAAGTTGGGCCAACTTGGTCACCTGGCTACATATCTAGCTGTGCTCAGTCAGCTTCCTAAGCTTGCCACTATCTCCTCTCAATGAGTGTTAACCAAAAGTAGGGAGCTACTGGTTGGGATAGTTGGTCTTGGAAGCCCTGAAGTCACGAAGATTAATCCCTGGCAGGTCAGCGGAAGGGTGAGACTCTGTCACTTGTACAATCTTGTGTTCTTGCTGGGAATTTACAATATGTTTTTGGCTGTTGGTGAACCAATAAAGTCTTGTGTTGTCTGACTAGTGATTTGCACACGGGTAAGAAGTGTGAGAGTGTTCAGTGAGATGATCCCTGGACCATGCACTCTTTCTGAAGACAGCCAGGCCAGCAGACGAGAGCACCCACTGTCCCACATGTCTCCACAGGTGGATTTACAAAATACTAGCAAAATACCAAAAAATCTACTTTGGAAATTTAGTAACAATGCAGTAACATGACAAGAATCTGCATAATTGTCACGCAGTGACTACCGGGGTTCCTCCAAAAATAAGGGGGCCCCAGCTAGCGCTACAACAAACACGGTACAAGGGGAACACAATACAATGGTGGGCGCTGGCACTAAGTGGACAGCTTAGATATGAGAATCTATAATCAATATCAGATGTTAAGACATGTGACTATTCATAGTGAAGGGGAGGGGTCACAAAAGAGCTGTACCTGAGACTAAAGGTCCAGTCACACTAAGCAACTTACCAGCAATCCCAACAACGATAGGGATCGCTGGTAAGTTGCTAGGAGGTTGCTGGTGAGATGTCACACTGCGACGCTCCAGCGATCCCACCAGCAACCTGACCTGGCAGGGATCGCTGGAGCGTCGCTACACGAGTTGCTGGTGAGCTCACCAGCAACCAGTGACCAGCCCCCAGCGCCGCGTGGAAGATGCTGCGCTTGGTAACTAAGGTAAATATCGGGTAACCAACCCGATATTTACCTTGGTTACCAGCGCACGGAGCTACACGTGCAGAGAGCAGGGAGCAGCGCACACTGAGTGCTGGCTCCCTGCTCTCCTAGTTACAGCACACATCGGGTTAATTACCCGATGTGTGCTGCAGCTACATGTGCACAGAGCAGGGAGCAGCGCACACCGCTTAGCGCTGGCTCCCTGCTCTCCTAGTTACAGCACACATCGGGTTAATTACCCGATGTGTGCTGCAGCTAAATGTGCACAGAGCAGGGAGCAGCGCACAATGCTTAGCGCTGGCTCCCTGCTCTCCTAGCTACAGCACACATCGGGTTAATTAACCCGATGTGTCCTGCAGCTACATGTGCACAGAGCAGGAGCCGGCACTGACAGTGAGAGCGGCGGAGGCTGGTAACAAAGGTAAATATCAGGTAACCAAGGACAGGGCTTTTTGGTTACCCGATGTTTACATTGGTTACCAGCTTCCGCAGAAGCCGGCTCCTGCTGCCTGCACATTTAGTTGTTGCTGTCTCGCTGTCACACACAGCGATCTGTGCGTCACAGCGGGACAGCAACAACTAAAAAATAGCCCAGGACATTCAGCAACAACCAACGACCTCACAGCAGGGGCCAGGTTGTTGCTGGATGTCACACACAGCAACATCGCTAGCAACGTCACAAAAGTTGTTCGTTAGCAGCGATGTTGCTAGCGATGTTGCTTAGTGTGACGGGGCCTTAAGGCTTCCAAAGATAGCCAGATAGGTAAGTCCTTAACCCCTAAAGCACCAAAGGAAAGCAAATATATTTAAAAAAAAGCAGCAGACCTTTGCACAATAAGGCGCTGTGACTTTCTGGTACAAGATTCATTTCAATGGGGTTCAACGAACATCTTCGAACCCCATTGAAAACAATGGCAGGCAAACACAAACACAGAAAAACACATTATACATATACACATACAGTTAATAAACATTGCCATTACACTTACAGGTCCCCGCGACGCGTCCTGCTCTTGGTCTCCCGACGCTTTTCCTTCCGATAATCGCTGCATCCTCCCGGTAAACAGCACTGATGATAGGACCTTCCGTGACGTCGTCATAGCATGTGACCAGTCACGTGTGTATTACCTCATTGGCTACAGACTGGTCACATGGCTAGACGTCATGGTAGGTCCTGCCAGTGCATCTCTCCGGTACGCGGTGCTCGTTTGAGCATGTCAGTGTACCGGCGAGATGCTCTGGCACATGGTTGGCTTCCCCGTTCCTGCATGTCGGTGCTCTTTCCAGAGTCAGCCCACATGCAGGGACTGGCTGGCACAGCCGGTGAATTGCAGCACCGGGAATCACGTGATCGGTGCACCATTGCTATAGTAACCCGCCTGTCAGATTACTTTAGCAATGGTGGCAGCGGTGACGTCACCTGTTACAACCCGCAGCCTCTGCTCACTCACTGAGTGATTAGACTGCACGGGGGAGCAGCAGCGTCTTCCTCCCATGCAGTGCTGTCCGATGTAGCAGAGCTGCATGGGTTGAAGGAGAAGGAAGACAGAAGACCAGGATCGTGAAGAGTTGAGAGGGAGTAATAAACATGGAGTCTCAAAGTGTGTCTGTGTATTTCCTAAAGCTCAATGTGGCCAAAACTGAACTGATCATCTTTCCTCCATCTCACCTACACTCTCTACCTGATCTATCTATTACAATAAATAACATCACGCTCTCCCCAGCACCCAAAGTTCGGTGCCTCGGAGTGACCTTTGACTCTGCCTTGTCCTTCATACCACACATTCAATCCCTCACCACCTTCTGTCGTCTTCAACTCAAAAATATTTCCAGAATCCGTCCCTTCATCAATTCTCAATCTACAAAAATGCTAGTGCATGCTCTCATAATCTCCCGCCTCGACTACTGCAACATCCTCCTATGTGGTCTCCCTGCTGACACGCTCGCCCCTCTCCAGTCCATCCTTAATGCTGCTGCCCGACTGATCCACCTCTCGCCTCACTACCACCCCGCTTCTCCTCTCTGCATGTCCCTTCACTGGCTCCCAATCTCCCATCGTATCCAATTCAAACTACTAATACTGACTTACAAAGCCATCCACAAATTGTCTCCTCCATATATCTCTGAACTAATCTCTCGCTACACTCCAAAACGTAATCTCCGGTCCTCCCAAGATCTCCTTCTATCCTCCTCTCTCATTCGCTCCTCATGCAACCGCCTCCAAGACTTCTCCCGAACATCCCCAGTCTTCTGGAACTCACTGCCTCAACACATCAGACTATCTACTACACTTGCAAACTTCAAACGGAACCTAAAGACTCATCTGTTCAGAAATGCCTATAACCTTGAATGACCTCACTGCCCCACCACCGTGCGGAGCTGCCGCCCCACCACCGTGCGGAGCTGCCGCCCCACCACCGTGCGGAGCTGCCGCCCCACCACCGTGCGGAGCTGCCGCCCCACCACCGTGCGGAGCTGCCGCCCCACCACCGTGCGGAGCTGCCGCCCCACCTACACCCCACCTACTGTCTCCTCCCCATAATCCTATAGAATGTAAGCCCGCAAGGGCAGGGCCCTCTTCCCTCTGTACTAGTCTGTCTACTGTAACTTGTATATGTATTTTGTATGTAACCCCCTTCTCATGTACAGCACCATGGAATCAATGGTGCTCTATAAATAAATAATAATAATAATAATAATATTTCTATTAAAGTATTTTTTCTCTGTGTGGTGTCTTTTTTTTATCCCTTTATTGGAGATTCTTAATGGCCGGGTCAAACTTGCCTGACATTAAGAATCTCTGACTTAATACTAGCTAGTAAAACAAAGCTAGTATTAACCCTTATTACCCAGCAAGCTACCCAGCTTCAGGGCTGCTGGAAGAGTTGGAAACAGCGCAAGATGATGGCGCTTCTATGAAAGCGCTATTTTCTGGGGCGGCTTCGGACTGCAATTCACAGCAGAGGGGCCCAGAAAGCCCGGGCCAACCTGTGCTGCGGATTCCAATCCCCAGCTGCCTAGTTGTACCTGGCTGGACACAAAAATTGGGCGAAGCCCACGTCCTTGTTTTTTTTAATTATTTCATGAAATTCGTGAAATAGTTAAAAAAAAAAGGGCTTCCCTATATTTTTGGTTCCCAGCCGGGTACAAATAGGCAGCTGGGGGTTGGGGGCAGCCCATAGGTGCCTTCTGTACCTGGCTAGCATACAAAAATATGTCAAAGCCCACGTCATTTTTTTAGGGGGCAAAAAACTCCTGCATACAGTCCTGGATGGAGTATACCTGGATGGAGTGAATGGAGCATGCTGAGCCTTGTAGTTCTGCTCCCCCTGCCTCTCCCTCCAGAATACAGTCCTGGATGGAGGATGCTGAGCCTTGAAGTTCTGCAGCTGCTGTCTGCTCTCCTCCATACAGACAGACAGCAGACAGCAGCTGCAGAACTACAAGGCTCAGCATACTGCATCCAGGACTGTATGCAGGAGTTTTTTGCCCTCCCAAAAAATTACGTGGGCTTTGCCATGTTTTTGTATGCTAGCCAGGTACAGCAGGCAGCTACGGGCTGCCCCAACCCCCAGCTGCCTATTTGTACCCGGCTGGGAACCAAAAATATAGGGAAGCCTTTTTTTTTAATTATTTCATGAATTTCATGAAATAATTAAAAACAAAAATGACGTGGGATTAGCCCAATTTTTGTGTCCAGCCACGTACAACTAGGCAGCTGGGGATTTGAATCCACAGCGCAGGGTGCCCAAGCTTTCTGGGCACCCCTGCTGCGAATTGCAGTCCGCAGTCGCCCCAGAAAATGGCGCTTTCATAGAAGCGCCATCTTCTGGCGCTGTATCCAAATTTTCCAGCTGCCCTGGTGACGGGTGGCTCACTGGGTAATAATGGGGTTAGGGCTAGCTGTATATTATCAACTGGCCCTAAGCCTGAAATTCATGGTGTCACGCCAATATTAGAAATGGCCACCATGAATTTCTAGTACAGTTAAAAAAAACCACAACACACAAAAAAATATTTTTATTAGAAATAAAACACAACACAATTAGTGACTCCATCTTTATTGAAATAAAGAACCCCCTCCACAGTAATTCTGGGTCAAGGGTCCCGCGCCGTCCAATCCGGATCCAATATCATCTGATCGGTTTGCTGGAAGGCAAAGCGATCAGATGATGTGTCAGGTTCAAGGGCCTGAATCACATGACACAGCAGCTGATTGTATAAACGGCTTTTATACAATCAGCTGATGCATCAGTGCAAAAAACACCCAAAACAACAAACTACACACTTCTGTGCAGACTCCTGTCCGACAGCAGCAGCTGATAGTTTAGCCAGCCGGGCGGTAAAAAGCCGGCCTCACCGCTCGACTTTTAGTGTCAGCTGATTCCGTCAGGTGACCGCATCAGCTGATCATCGCCAGGTCTGAGAGAGAGAAAAGAGAGAGAGAAAAGAGAGAGAGAAAAGAGGGAGGAGAGAAAAGAGAGAGAGGGAGAGAGAGAAGAGAGAGAGGAGAGAGAGAGAGAGAAGAGAGACAGAGAAGAAAGAGAGAAGAGAGAGGAGAGAGAGAGAAAAGAGAGAGAGGAGAGAGAAGAGAGAGAGGAGAGAGAAGAGAGGTTGAGAGAGAGGAGAGAGAAGAGATAGAGAAGAGGAGAGAAAAGGAGAGAATAGAGAGAGAGAGAAGGGAGAGAGAGTGAGAGAGAAGAGAGAGAGGGGAAAAAGAGAAAAAGGGACTGAGCAAAAGAGAGAGAGAAAGAGAGAGAAAAAGAGAGAAAAAGAGAGAGAGGGAAAAAGAGAGAAAGAGCGAGAGAGAGAAAAAGAGAGAAAAAGAGGGAAAAAGAGAGAAAGAGAGAAAAAGATAGAGAGAGAAGAGAGAGAGGAGTGAGAGGAGAGAGCAATGCAGCCTCATTCCGTGAACTGCTCCGATTTTAGAGATGTGTCCCGCGGCTCACTGCTGATGTCCGGCTCCTCCTCTCAGTGCATAATTAAATTAAATTATAATTATAAATAAATAATAATTTAAAATAAATTAAATTATTTACCGAGACGCCTGGGACTCAAACTTGTGAACTAACTCTCCTTAGGCAGTAGCTCTATCCATTGAGCCACTACCTCTGATGAAAAGCATAGGAAGATTTGGTAATCTTGACCTCTATACTGCAGTAGAGAGTTCAGAAGCAGATTGTTCAGCTGCAAGGATGGATGGATGGATGGTGAAAGGAGGAAACACTGGCACCATTCAGCGAGCTAACCGCTCAATCTTCTTATTTCAGGTTTATACACGCATTATATGGCTTGTATATTTCCTTTCCATTCTGGCCACGGTGCTCATTCCAATGAAAGGCCACACCTTTCCCCCTGACCTGATGGTTGAATAAAACAGCTTTTTTTACCGCATATTTGGTGAGTGCCTTCCGTCTCTTTTCACATGGACTGGATGGATGGATGGATGATGGGCGGATGGATGGATGGATGGATGGGTGAATGGATGGGTGGATGGATGGATGGGCGGATGGATGGGCGTATGGATGGATGGATGGATGGATGGAAGGATGGATGGGCGTATGGATGGATGGATGGGCATATGGATGGATGGATGGATGCGCATATGGATGGATGGATGGGCGGATGGATGGATGGGCGGATGGATGGATGGGCGGATGGATGGGCGGATGGATGGATGGGCGGATGGATGGATGGGAGGATGGATGGGAGGATGGATGGGCGGATGGATGGGCGAGTGGGCGGGCAATCACCGGCAGTACCGCACTCATCCTCGCACACACACAGGCACCACAACCCCCATCATCACCGCACACGCAGGCACTACCACCCCCATCATCACTGCACACGCAGGCATTTCCTCAGTGACGTCCCAGGTGACAGTGCGGCTCACTTCATTGCTCCATGGATCTGACACAGAGCGCTCGTGTTCTACGGTGTTCCTGTCAGCTTCATGAAGCAGAGCTGGATGCGTCGCAGGACCTCTGTGGATTACGTCGGACCTGGAGGGGTATTTGGGGATTTTAATAAAATGGTGAAAGAGGGTGTTTTTTTGTCTTTTATTCCAAATAAAGGATTTTTCGTTTTGTGTGTTTATTTACTTTCACTAACAGGTTAATCATGGAAGGCATCTCGGGGAGATGCCTGCCATGATTAACCCCGTTATTACCCCGATTGCCACCGCACCAGGGAAATTTGGGATGAGCGGAGTAGAGTCCCGGGACTGTCACATCTAATGGATGCGGCAATTCCAGGCAGCTGCCTGCTGATATTGTTAGGGTGGTGGGCTCCCCATAACGTGGCACTCTCCATCCTGACAATACCAGCCTCCAGCCATGTGGCTTTATCCTGGCTGGTATCAAAATTGGGGGGAACCGCATTTTTTTTTTTTTTTATAATTTATTTATTTATTTTACTGCACGATATACACCCACCCGCCGGCGGCTGTGATTGGTTGCAGTGAGACAGCTGTCACTCATCGTGGGGATGTGTCTGACTGCAACCAATCATGGGTGCCGGTGGGTGGGGAAGGCAGGGAATACCAGATTGAATAATGAAGCAGCAGCCATTTTCAAAAGAGGAAAAGCCGCTGGAGCTTTGTTACAGCCGTGCAGCGACGCGCTCGTGATCAGTGAGTAGGAAAGAGAGAGGGATTGTGCTGGGGATGCAGGACGCACATAGCTTTACTGTGAAAAGCCACGCTTTTGGTAATCGAACCGTTATCGAACGTAACTCAAACTGCCGAACTTGAAGTAAATCGTTCAAGTTTGTCAAACGACTTGAACGCTGCCCAAAATCACTCAAATTTGAAATTGGCGAACCGTTCGAATCGAACATCGCTCAACTCTACTCTTGAATTTAAGTGCATATCCTTTCCTCTACTTATTTATTTTTCTCCTAATATGTTTTGAAAATTTGAATTTATGTGTTCACCACCAAAATGGGTGGTCCACATGTCTCTTAGCGCCTTTTTTTCCTTTAAATTCCCCTAAGTACCTGTTAACCCCAGCTGTTGTTTAAAACTCGTTGTCTTAATAAAAGAACATCATCGCATCTTCTTGTGTGGCGCCCATGAGGCCTCAGGGCAGGGTCACAGGGTACTGAACCTCACCCGAGGTGCAGTATTCATCGCGGATATGGAGGAGGTCGTCACCGGTAACAACCACAACCACACTCAACCAACACATAACACAGGGTTCTGTCACTGGGACCGGGCTAGGATAGATGCTGGGGTGGCCATCACGAGGTATGAGACCTCATGCCCACTAGTTCAGGGACCTGGGAGGCGGGCACCCACAGGGGAAGTCAGGAGCCATCTGAAACACTACAAGCAGTTAGCACTGGACAGCATCCGAGTCAGGATGGACTCCAGAACAGACAAGCAAGCAAAGACACGGAAAGTTCAGGGCCCATGGTCTGGAGCCGGAGGCTTGACCCGGGTTCTTAGGAAAGTAGGGGAATCCCAAGGTTCGCGGGGAGTGCAGAAGGCACCTGTGACCTCTTGCACGGCCTAGTTTCTGGAGTGTAGCTGGCGTGGAGAGAAACCATCGAAAGGTGATGCACAGAAGGATCCACCGGCCATGACCTCTGAAGTATCCGGGATTGGCTGAGGCCCATCACAGCGTAGCACAGTGCTCCAACGGCAGTGTGTGACCAGTGAATAAAAGAACTTGAACTGTTCCACCTGTGTTGTCCTGTTACTGCCGGCGCCCTCCCCATCGCGCCAACGCGCCATCAGCGCCTGAGAGACTAATACCACCCCCATCATCCCTGGGGCCATAGCTCTGCCTGTGGAGAGCTGAACCATCTGAGCTGCATTGTCATCCGCAGAGAAGTCCCGCAGCAGTGGCTAATACTGGCCATGCACCACAGGTGGCATCACGAACAACTACCCCATCATCCCCATCCCCATCCCCAGCCTTTTATTGACACGCAGGGTGACGGAACCGGGTAAGGCCACCGCGGCATCCCAGGAGAAGCACCGCGGCATGGTGACAAGCAACCCCCCGACCCCGTGGGTGCGTCACTTGCAGCAAGAAATCTTTTTCCATCAGCGCAGCCTATAATCACCAGTGGTTTTTTTTATATATTATGTGGACTTTTTACCTGGGGATGTTCCCCAGCCAAGAGGCAGCACCAGGTGGAACTTTTAAAAAGGGAACCTACTATCTCTTAGGCCTCTGCCACACTCACGTGAAAATCACGCACGTGCCGCGAGACACGTATTTTCCCTGCGTGTTGCGTGTAGGTAAGTACGTGTTTCCAGTATGTGCGGGCCACGTGTGTTCTCCGTGTGCTATCCGTGATAACACACGGAGAACCGGTAATTTGCATACTCACGTGGTCCTTCCTGCTGTCCAGGGTACTGATCTTCGGTCTCCAGCCCTGCCGACTCCCCGCTGCTGCTGCTGCCGGTTGCAGTGAAGTGAATATTAAATGAGCCTAATGAGCATCGGTCAGCAGCAAGTGACAGCAGCATCAGAGACAGGAGGGCTGCAGAAGGTGAGTAAAGATTTGTTATTTTTTTCTCTGACACGTGAGTTTTCTCCGGCATCAAATGTGGACATGTCAGCCTGTTGGAAAACGCACACACGTACAAACGGACATGGACACACGTTCCGTGTGGTTTTACGTGTGTGTGCCTGCTACCATAGGGTAGCATTGGTGTACGTGTCTCCGTGCCGCCGGTACGTGCAAAAACGTACCAAGCACATACTGGCGGCACGGATGTGTGTCGGAGGACTTAGGTGAGCAAAACTCTTTTTTTCATTTTTTTTCTCCTCCTTAAATAGGGTCACCCTATTATGTGCACTTTTCCAAAGCTTGTACTACAAATTATATCCACATGTTCCTGCATGGTGAGAAAAGGCACACCATACATAGCAGGAGCAGATATACATTGCTGCCACCAGGAATTTCAAAGCCCCATACTGCCAAAATTTTCAGGCCCCCTTCAGATTCTGCCTCCACCATTGTTCTGCTTCTACTCCTCAAACCTTCAGCAATAGAAAAAAGTTGTTTACAGCATCACGTCCAAGAAATAAGGTTAAAAACCAATTTTATCCAACACTAGGTTGGATGGACATCAACGAAGTATAAAACAATGACTTACGCATTTCAAATCTAAAAGAGGTTCTTCTTAGTCTTAGACATATCCTGCTAGATTTGCATAAGTAAGTTATGGAATAAAATTGGTTTTTAACCTTATTTCTTGGACGTGATGCTGGAAACAACTTTTTTCTATTGCCGGACTTTGCCTCTTTGAACACAGAGTTGACCACCTTGCACCGTCCCCCAGGTGGTACACTTACCGGGTGAGCCAAAAATTCTCCTTTGCATACCTACCTCGAACCTTCCACAGTCCCAACATCACTCTTGGAAAATCTCCAATTCTGCAAACAGTCCTCACCAATCAAACATTAAGCACTAGTCATCATTTTGACAGCCCGGAAAAGGCTGCATGCACCATGTTTTGGGGTCATCAAAATGAAGAGCCCCAGACAGAATCGTTAGCCATATGCATATACCTAATATATAAAGCTGAGTGTATGTGTGTGTGTGTATATGTGTATGTCCGCTAAAAGAATCCGCACCGTCACATTTGCAATCATGAAATTGTGCCCAGATGCCTCATTTAACTGAGGGAACATCATAGACTATGTTTTCAGGGGAAAATTTAACCCTGCACTTTAGAATTATTTGCCAAAAAGCCTCCTTACATTAAAGTCAATGGAGCTGGGATCTACAGGTCATTAATAGGAGCTATTATAGGTTGCAGAAGTTGAACAGCTACAGGACCTTCCATTTCACCAGTCATGTGATCAGGCCCATGATTAGTCAGATGACCTGGAAGGTCCTTCACCTTCTCAGCTCCTGCAGCCGCTGGTCCAGTACACTTCCTGTCCTGCTCTGCATCAATCACATAGATTAGTGCAGAGCAGGAAAAGAGAGGGCAACTCTCTATGAATGGCCTGAGCCCCCCTCATTGCCCTGATGGTGGTCCTGCCCCCTGGGACTCGGTGAGCAGAGAAATGAAAGAAGAGGGGACAGGGTTGTAAGTGGCTGGGCCTCCCTCCTGGCTTCTGCTCCCCATACAGGAGTCATGGTTGTAAAGTACTGATGGCGGCCCTGCACACATAGAAGATTATCTCAGCACAGGAACTTATTATTCCAATATCTAGTGATTAAAATGTACCTTGTTTATAGGACAACTCCTTTATTGAGGTTGATTGTGTTTCAAGACAATAGTTTTGTTTAGTAGCAGTTGAGCATTAGAAAATAAACATTCGTAATTATCAATAAATGCTTTTCTTCGCTAAGTCAATTACATTCTTTGTACGGTACAAACAGAAATATTTGTACAATACTGTATGAACTCATATACTGTTAGGTCCAGAAATATTTGGACAGTGACACAAGTTTTGTTATTTTAGCTGTTTACAAAAACATGTTCAGAAATACAATTATATATATAATATAGGCTGAAAGTGCACACTCCCAGCTGCAATATGAGAGTTTTCACATCCAAATCGGAGAAAGGGTTTAGGAATCATAGCTCTGTAATGCATAGCCTCCTCTTTTTCAAGGGACCAAAAGTAATTGGACAAGGGACTCTAAGGGCTGCAATTAACTCTGAAGGCGTCTCCCTCGTTAACCTGTAATCAATGAAGTAGTTAAAAGGTCTGGGGTTGATTACAGGTGTGTGGTTTTGCATTTGGAAGCTGTTGCTGTGACCAGACAACATGCGGTCTAAGGAACTCTCAATTGAGGTGAAGCAGAACATCCTGAGGCTGAAAAAAAAGAAAAAATCCATCAGAGAGATAGCAGACATGCTTGGAGTAGCAAAATCAACAGTCGGGTACATTCTGAGAAAAAAGGAATTGACTGGTGAGCTTGGGAACTCAAAAAGGCCTGGGCGTCCACGGATGACAACAGTGGTGGATGATCGCCGCATACTTTCTTTGGTGAAGAAGAACCCGTTCACAACATCAACTGAAGTCCAGAACACTCTCAGTGAAGTAGGTGTATCTGTCTCTAAGTCAACAGTAAAGAGAAGACTCCATGAAAGTAAATACAAAGGGTTCACATCTAGATGCAAACCATTCATCAATTCCAAAAATAGACAGGCCAGAGTTAAATTTGCTGAAAAACACCTCATGAAGCCAGCTCAGTTCTGGAAAAGTATTCTATGGACAGATGAGACAAAGATCAACCTGTACCAGAATGATGGGAAGAAAAAAGTTTGGAGAAGAAAGGGATTCGCAACAAAATATTGAAAATAAAATTTTTTTTTTGGGGTTTGGTTTATTTGTCCAATTACTTTTGACCTCCTAAAATGTGGAGTGTTTGTAAAGAAATGTGTACAATTCCTACAATTTCTATCAGATATTTTTGTTCAAACCTTCAAATTAAACGTTACAATCTGCACTTGAATTCTGTTGTAGAGGTTTCATTTCAAATCCAATGTGGTGGCATGCAGAGCCCAACTCGCGAAAATTGTGTCACTGTCCAAATATTTCTGGACCTAACTGTATTCAAAATGAATAGTATCATCTATGGGATTTGAATGTTTAACACCAAAACACTTCAAATTATCTGTCTCTGTAAACACACTTCATGTTGTTGCGATGTAACGATTAATATTCAACCATTTCATTCCCTATTATTGTACCACAGAGACACTTGTCTGACATTCTTATGTTGTTTCTTAGCCATATACGTTGAAAAAACCTAGATCCATCAAGTTAAACCTTTCATCATCAATTATACATTTTTTTCCACAAAATTATCTATAACCGCAAGGTTATGTGTACTGAGGAAATCATCCAGAACTTTTTATTTTTTAAAAAAAGTTGTTACCGTGTCTGCCATTATGACTTCTTTTGGGATCCCATTCCACAATCTGACTGCTCTACCTGTAAGGCCTAAAACACACTTCCGCAAAAAAAAGTCCGTGTGACACGGTCCGTTTTTCGGGTCCGTGTTCCGTTTTTTTGGGGCGTTTCTCCGGTACGTATGGCATCCGTGTGATGGCGTATGCGAGACGTGTGTACGTGTAAAATGTCCGTGTTTGTGTGTAAAATGCCCATGTATATGTAGGTGGAATGTCCGTGTGGAATGTCCGTTTGTGTGTTGCACAATATCGTTGATACATGTCGGCTGCCAGCAGACAGATTTGCGCGACGACAATGAACTCGGGTGAACTTCACCCGACTTCATTGTCATGCTCTGTCTGTGTGTCGCGTACTGATTAGCGGTCACCTGTGGAGGATGCGTGAAGCTGACAGGAGCGGATGTGTCTTCTGCAGCTCCGGTCACCTTCATGCAGCACAGCTGGAAGCGACGCTGGACCATCCTGGAGTACACCGGACATGGAGGGCTTTTTGGGCTTATTAAATTGGTGAACAAGGCAATTTGTTAGTTTTTTTTTTCTAATAAAGGATTGTTCAGGTGTGTGTGTTTATTTACTGTAATTTACAGATTAATCATGGAAGGTATCTCGGGGAGACGCCTGACATAATTAATCTAGGACTTATTGGCAGCTATGGGCTGCCAAAAACTCCTTATTACCCCGATTTGCCAACGCACCAGGGCAAATCGGGAAGAGCCGGGTACAGTCCCAGAACTGTCGCATATAATGTATGCGGCAATTCTGGGCGGCTGCTGACTGATATTGTTAGGCTGGGGGGCTCCCCATAACGTGGGGCTCCCCATCCTGAGAATACCAGCCTTCAGCCGTATGGCTTTATCTGGCTGGTATTAAAATTGGGGGGGAACCGCACGCCGTTTTTTTTAATTATTTATTTATTTATTTTCCTGCACAGTATAGACACGCCCACCGGCTGCTGTGATTGGGTGCAGTGAGACAGCTGTCACTCAGCGTGGGGGGCGTGTCTGACTGCAACCAATCACAGGCGTCTGTGGGTGGGGAAAGCAGGGAATACGAGATTGATTAATGAGCGACCGGCATATTCAAAGTAATTGTTGCCGCGTATTCTCTGCACAGCTGTTCCTCACCGCGCTGGTGATCGGGGAGCGGTATGAGCTGGGGGAAGAAAAAAAAACGAGCGGCAATGTAAGTATGACTGAGAACAGCAGAAAAAAAGGTAAGTATACTGACTTTAATTTAAAAAAAAAACAAAAAATCAGATCGCTAGTGTAAAAATGCACACGCACGAAACGTGCTGAACACGGACATACTCCGTGTGCGGTACGTGCAGGCACGGACCCATAGACTAAAGCGGGTCCGTGCCTGCGTGCTGCCGGCCAAAAACGGACATGTCATCCGTGTAGAAAAGCGCACACACGTACTTACCACACGGTCAAACGTTCCGTGTGATTTTACGTGTGTGTGCCATCTACCATTGAACAACATGGGTCTCCGTGTGTACGTGTCTCCGGTACGTGCAAATACGTACCGCACACTTACAAATTAAACGTATATGTGTTGCGGGTCTAAAGAAAACTTTCCTACTTAGATGCCGGAGTTGCCTTTTTTCCACCCACAGTTAATTCCCCTCTGGTCCTTAGTATGGTCTTTGGAAGGAATAAGTCATTGCTGCTCACTCTCCCGTCTCACAAGCTCGTTGCCTCGGAGTAACCCTTGACTCTGTTCTATCCTTCAAGCCACACATCCAAGCACTTTTCACCTTATGACGACTACAACTCAAAAATATCTCCCAGATTCGTGCTTTCCTTAACCAAAAATCATCAAAAACATTGGTGCATGCCCTCATCATCTCCCACCTCGACTACTGCAACCTCCTGCTTTGTGGCCTGCTTTCCAACACTCTTGCAGCCCTCCAAGCTATCCTAAACACTTCGGCCCAATTAATCCACCTGTCCCCTTGCTATTCCCTCGTCTCACCACTCTTGCAATCCCTTCACTGGCTTCCTATTGCCAAAGACTACAGTTCAAAACACTAACCATGATGTACAAAGCCATCCACAACCTGTCTCCTCCTTACATATGCGACCTAGTCTCCCAGTACGTACCTGCATACAACCTCAGATCCTCACAAGATCTCCTTCTCTACTCCTCTCTTATCTCCTCTTTCCACAATCGGATACAAAATTTCTCCTGTGCCACCCCCATACCCTGGAACACTCTATCCCAGCATATCAGACTCTCGCCTACTGTGGAAAGCTTCAAAAGGAACCTGAAGACCCATCTCTTCTGACAAGCCTACAACTGACAATAACCCTCAGTCCATTACACCACTGCGCAACCAGCTCTATCCTCACCTATTTGTACCCTCACCCATTCTCTGTAGACTGTGAGCCCTCATGGGCAGGGTCCTCTCTCCTCCTGTACCAGTCTATTTTTGTAATGTTCCTGATTGTTGTACTTGTGTTTTATGTATACCCTTTTCACTTGTAAAGCACCATGGAATAAATGGCGCTATAATAATAATAAATAATAATAATGTGCCAGTCTTTTGTATGTATTTATACATATAAATAAGATCTCCTCTGAGACATATTTTTTCTAAGCAATACAAGCCTAACTTTTCCAACCTCTCACATATGGGAGGCCTTCCATTCCTTGCAATAATCTAGGTGCCTGCCTTTAGACTCTCTAACTTCTGAATATTATCTTAAAATGTGAAGCTCAAAACTGTATCCTATATTCTAGTTGTGGCATTACAAGTGATTTATAGAGGAGTAACAATTAGTGACAGACGGACCGGACTGTAAAAGGTTCAAAAGTACCAATGCACCAACCCCTGGCCTGGAGTTCTCAGGAAACTCCGGGTAATTGTCTGGATCTGGAAACTTGGGTAATTACAAAAAAAAAATAAAGATAAAAGTTACAAGCAAGCGCGTTATACTTGCCAGTCTCCCGTGCGGATGTAACACTACTTCTGGGGCGCGCATACTACTTCCGGGGCCACTCATTGTCCTTCACATATATGCATTGCTTTCCCTGCCCACCACTGGTTTCAGTCAGACAATGCCCCGACTCTGTGTAGCAGCGTGTCAGACTTACTTGCAATTACACACGCTGTCTGTGTATGTAAATTGATGTAAAATAAATAAAAAATTTGTGTAGGGTCCCCCACATTATGATACCCAACACAGATAAAGCAACCCTCAGCCATGTGCTTATCTTGGCTGTGTATCAAAATAAGAGGGACTGCATGTGGCTTTTTGTTAAATTATTTAAAAAAATAATTTAAAAAAGGCATGCGGTCCCCCCAATTTTAATTGGGATAATATGGGGTAAATGACAGCTCACAGCTGCCATTAAGCCCTAGATTAGTAATGGGAGGTGTCTATGAGACCACCCCCATTACTAATCTGTAGGTTAAAAGAAATAAAACACAAAATCCTTTATTTGAAATAAAATGCAAAACCCCACCCTTTCTCCCCTTTATTAACCCCCAAAACACCCAGTTCTGACTTAATCCACATGAGGTCCCACGATGATTCCAGCTCTGCTGCATACATACTGAAAGCATGGAGCACAGGCAGAGAACATGTCCACACACTGTGGGCTTCAGGCAGAGAATGAATGAGCAGCAGCGATGAGAGGCGACGTCACAATTTATTTGCAGTCACAGCTGGTGGTTCCCACATATTTTATTCACTGTGTTCAATATATGGTAAAACTGATGTGTCAGTGTGATGTTTGATTTGGTTGGTGTGAGTTCGTAGACACCAAACATGAATAGGTTTACTTTTATCTAAGGGGTTAAAAAAAAATCAGAAGTTTGTCCGAAAAAAGTGGTGTACGTTTTGGGCCATTTTCCGCAACCCATAGCGTTCTCATGTTTTGGGATCTAAAGCTCAGTCATGGCTTATTTTTTGCATCTCGAGCTGCCATTTTTAACAGTACCGTTTTGCGCAGATGCTACATTTTGATCACCTGTTATTGCATTTTGTGCAAAATTTGTGACGATTTAAAAACGTATTTTATATGTTATATTGTGATAGATCGGGCATTTCTGAATGCAGCGATACAATATGTGCGTATATTTTATTTTTTTAACCCTTTAATTTTCAATGGGGCGAAAGGGAGGGGGATTTGAACGTTTAGGCTTTTTAATTTTTTTTTATTTCTCACAACTTTTTTAAATTTTTTTTTAATTTTACTAGTACTCTTAGGGGGCTATGAGGATCAGCTGTCTGATCGCTCATTCATTTCTCCCGATCAGAGCAGCACCATTCAGACTGGGAGAAATAATCATCTCTTGTAACAGCCAGTTCTTGGCTGTTTCTTACAGGACTTGAGTCATGTGAGCTACAGGAGTCATCACATGACCCTTTGCTACCATGACAACCACCGGATCCACGTGATCACGTCACGTGACTTCCAGTATCGGCCTGTAAGTAAAGTTTTAGCGCAATTGGAATTATAATAGCGCTGTCCTGTATTGACAGCGCCATTTAAGGGGTTAAAAGGCACAGGCGGAACATGATTCAACTTGTGCCTGGCAAGCACACATGTCAGCTGTGCAATCACCTGATATATATGCTGATAGCCACAAGCTGCTTGCAGCAGCTCACGGGGATTAACACTATGATCGCTAGGACGTAATATTACCGCCCGCGGTCATTAAGGGGTTAAAATCAGTGACCTCACCTCAGGTTTTTTTTGCCAAGAAATGCAGATTTGGTGCTGAAATTGATACACCATATTTCTGCACCAAATCTGCATCTTTTGGCACAAAAACATATCCAAACATGATGTGGTTTTCATGTGGTATTGTTGCGATTTTTTTGCCATTAGATGCAGATTTGGTGCAGTAATATGGTGTAGACATTTCAGCACTAAATCTGCATCTCTTGGCCAAAGAATGCACAAAAACGGTTTTGACGCTGTTTCAGTGCGGTTTTCAAGAGTACAATGGCTAATAATTAGAGCAATACCCATAATTTGTATAATAGGTTGTAACTGATAACTGGATATACAAGTAAATGAAATAGGTTGAGAGTAAGTACTCATCTTCCTAATTAATAACACTAACCATTGGATAAAATGCATTTTGCCACTTTTTCCAAAGTGAGCATAGTGTAATATATCATGAAACCAGGGTGTTGCTAGCTTATGACAGATGATCCAAAATGAATGTAAATTGCAATATTCTATTCCCAGATCTGTTCCACTGTCTCACTTCATCCCATTCATACTATATGATATAGTTTTTTAAAAGTTTTTTGCCAATATCATAATGTATATAACTATGAATATGCAAACACGTATTGTAATTTAAATTGTGTCTAGCATTTACTGATCTGTAGATAGAAATCTTAGTAAATTTCCGTAATTAACAGCATTACTCACACATTTTTTTCTTGAGATATGTAATAATTAATGGGAAGTGCTCACAAAGTTTTCAAGAAGCCAATGGAAATTGCATTGCTTAGGCTTAAATATGATGTGCTGATGCATTGTCATGTGTCCCCAATGATTTCTTCCATTGTAAATTAAATGTATAATATATTGATATGTATGCTGAAGGTATAAAGGGAATAAAAGCATTCCAGCCATAATTGTGTGTTCATTAAAGGTTTCATCATGGGTCTCCTGTAGAATAGGTATTGCTTATGACTGGTATTGCAGTGTTTACTCCTCAAGCTTTACAAAATCTAAAGTTCATATGTTTTGAAGACCATGGTAAATGCCTTTTAATCTAGTGAGTTAAAGAAAGAAGAAAAACAAGATCAATTTATCGTTACTTCTAACCAAATCTAAAAGATATTTTGGGGCCGATTCATAGAGCTGGGTGTAGCACATGGTCGTACTACGCCAATGTTGATGGAGTACAAGAGCCACCAATTTCATTGAGACATAGACCACTTAATGGATGTGTACCGCCCCGGGGCTCAGTCGGCTGCCGAGCCATTCGGATCCGTGCTCGTTGGTGGGTGGCTCGAGCTCCTCACGGACCCAGGGGTCATATCGCTCTGAAAAGGGGGGTTTGGCGCTACATGTAGGGACTTCGGTGGGGAGGTCCACGGCCGGAGCCGCAGTTGTTTGTAGGAGATTTGAGTTCGTGATGCCACCCACGGGTTGTGGTGAATGGATGGACACCACCGCTGCTGTTGACTAGGCTCCCGGGGACGGTGTTGCACAGCTTGGTGTTGACCCCCTCCGTGGGTAGGGGGATGATGGTCCCGGGGGCCCGAGGGAAGTGCTGAGGTGGGGGAATGGATGGCACTGGCATGTCGGTGCAGTGCGGTGCGGTGCCTGGTCCGAAGGCACTGTTGTACTCACTATTACAAACACGCTGGAGTCTCTGGTAAACCAAACAAGATGGTGAACGGTGTCCGCAGCCGGCTGCAGTTTTCCCTTTATCAGGTTGGTGGTTTCCGCCTTTCTCCCGCACCTTACTTATGTAGAAAACGTTGACTCCTATGCCTAAGCAACGGTAGTCCGGTCCCCGGCTTGGTATGTGCCGGGAGAGCCCTTTTTGCCCACAGACGCTGGCCCCTCGGGTCTCTATGCCTGGGCGGTGGCGTTACCCTAATGGTTGGGCTGTTGTCTTCAGTCGGATCTTAGGTGGGATAGATCCTTAAATCCAGTCCTCAATCAGTTGATTTGACTCAGCCCGGTTGTTTCTGGGCCTCGTACAGGGTCTGAGTACCCCTCCTGGTGCTCCGGTTTCCAATCGGTTCTACGGTTCGGAACCCGGGCCACCGCCCGTCCCCTGTCCCTACGGTTCCACTGGCTGTAACCCCAGCTCCTGCAGGTGGCCACCACTGTCTGCCTCCTTGCCAGAGGTGACTGGGCTCCAACCCAGACACCTGGTGTAAACTGTGGCAGACCTCGGCACAGGTCTGCCCTTGAACTTCACTCCACCTCACTTCCCTGTCAAAGCTCAACTTCATACTCGTTTTTCCCGCCTCAGGGCCTGTGAACTCCTCGGAGGGCGGAGTCAACCGCCTGGCTCCGCACCCCTGGTGTGAACATCAAACCCGGAGGGTGGTGACAAGGTTTTGTAGTTTGGCTGCTGTCACCTTTCTAAAGGGGAGGGGCGTGTGTGTGCATGGGACTACCCGTGACAACCTGGCTAGTCCAGGCCGTCACAAAGGAGATATTTCTTCTGAGATACAGACACCTCTATGCATCATACCAGAAATGCTACTCAAGTCAGTAACTGGAATACCATTTCTGCTATACAAACTGACTGCAGTTTTGATATATTGGAGGGCCAGCCTGGCCACACTCTGTGCTGCCCTGGTTTCTCCACAGCTGTGCCCATGTCCGCAGAGCTGAGACAAACTGGCATGGAAAGGCCAAAAGTTGCTAAATTTTGGAGCAACTTTGTGCTGTGATGTAAAACTCTAGAGTTTATTTGATATGCCATGGATAAGAAAGAAATCTTAGTTATGGATGGTGCTCAGCCTAATTCAGACAAAATAGGAAAGATCATTTAACACATTCACACTAATATAACTAATATAACTACAAAAAAAAAAGAAAGCCTGTGGAGACACCATCACATACTTCTCAACGCTGGCAGGAAACTAGCCAGGTCTTTTACCGGGAAGGAACAACCACGGGAAGAGCAGTCTCCAGTCAATGAGACTACCTATGCCAAACATGGTATCCATCCACAGACAGCTGTTTTGGGGTATTTGCCCCTCATCAGTGTGGAGTAGGAAACTGGCTGGTGGGAGCATTGCCTAGTAGAAGACTACATGAGCAAGGATAGTTGACCTTAGGGAGATCAACATCCAACACCGCGGAGACACCATCACGTGTTTCTCAACACAGTGATTCTAGAGCAATGCCCCCTGGGAAATATTCAAAACAAGAAAGCCTGTGGAGACACCATCACATGTTCCTTAACGCTGGCAGGAAACTAGCCAGGTCTTTCACAGGGAAGGAACAACCACAGGAAGGGCAGTCTCCAGTCAAGGAGACCACCTATGCAAAACATGGTATCCATCCACAGACAGCTATTTTGGGGTATTTGCCCCTCATCAGTGTGGAGTAGGACACTGGCTAGTGGGAGCATTGCCTAGTAGAAGACTACATAAGCAAGGATGTTTGACCTTAGGGAGATCAACATCCAACACCGCAAAGACACCATCACGTTTTTCTCAACTCAGTAATTCTAGAGCAATGCCCCCTGGGAGATATTCCTGCCAGCATTGGGAAACATGTGATGGTGTCTCTGCAGGCTTTCTTGTTTTGAATATTTCCCAGGGGGCATTGCTCTATGAAATACTTAAAAAAGTGTGAAACAACTGAAAATACAGTTAGGTCCAGAAATATTTGGACAGTGACACAATTTTCGCGAGTTGGGCTCTGCATGCCACCACATTGGATTTGAAATGAAATCTCGACAACAGAATTCAAGTGCAGATTGTAACATTTAAAGTGAAGGTTTGAACAAAAATATCTGATAGAAATTGTAGGAATTGTACACATTTCATTACAAACACTCCACATTTTAGGAGGTCAAAAGAAATTGGTGTTTTTCAGCAAATTTAACTCTGGCCTGTCTATTTTTGGAATTGATGAATGGTTTGCATCTAGATGTGAACCCTTTGTATTTACTTTCATGGAGTCTTCTCTTTACTGTTGACTTAGAGACAGATACACCTACTTCACTGAGAGTGTTCTGGACTTCAGTTGATGTTGTGAACGGGTTCTTCTTCACCAAAGAAAGTATGCGGCGATCATCCACCACTGTTGTCATCCGTGGACGCCCAGGCCTTTTTGAGTTCCCAAGCTCACCAGTCAATTCCTTTTTTCTCAGAATGTACCCGACTGTTCATTTTGCTACTCCAAGCATGTCTGCTATCTCTCTGATGGATTTTTTTCTTTTTGTTCAGCCTCAGGATGTTCTGCTTCACCTCAATTGAGAGTTCCTTAGTCCGCATGTTGTCTGGTCACAGCAACAGCTTCCAAATGCAAAACCACACACCTGTAATCAACCCCAGACCTTTTAACTACTTCATTGATTACAGGTTAACGAGGGAGACACCTTCAGAGTTAATTGCAGCCCTTAGAGTCCCTTGTCCAATTACTTTTGGTCCCTTGAAAAAGAGGAGGCTATGCATTACAGAGCTATGATTCCTAAACCCTTTCTCCAATTTGGATGTGAAAACTCTCATATTGCAGCTGGGAGTGTGCACTTTCAGCCCATATTATATATATAATTGTATTTCTGAACATGTTTTTGTAAACAGCTAAAATAACAAAACTTGTGTCAGTGTCCAAATATTTCTGGACCTAACTGTACGTCTTATATTCTAGGTTCTTCAAAGTAGCCACCTTTTGCTTTGATTACTGCTGTGCACTCACCGGAAATGGTTTTCACTTCACATGTGTGCCCTGTCAGGTTTAATAAGTGGGATTTCTTGCCTTATAAATGGGGTTGTGACCATCAGTTGTGTTGTGCAGAAGTCTGATGGATACACAGCTGATAGTCCTACTGAATAGACTGTTAGAATTTCTATTATGGCAAGAAAAAAGCAGCTAAATAAAGAAAAATGAGTGGGCATCATTACTTTAAGAAATGATGGTCAGTCAGTCCGAAAAATTGGAAAAACTTTGAAAGTGTCCCCAAGTGCAGTGGCAAAAACCATCAAACGCTACAAAGAAACTGGCTCACATGAGGACCGCCCCAGGAAAGGAAGATCAAGAGTCACCTCTTCTGCGGAGGATAAGTTTGTCCGAGTCACCAGCCTCAGAAATCGAAGGTTAACAGCAGCTCAGATTAGAGACCAGGTCAATGCCAAACAGAGTTCTAGCAGCAGACACATCTCTAGAACAACTGTTAAGAGGAGACTTTGTGCAGCAGGCCTTTATGGTAAAATAGGTGCTAGGAAACCACAGCTAAGGACAGGAAACAAGCAGAGGAGACATGTTTGGGTTAAAGAACACAAGGAATGAACATTAGACCAGTGGAAATCTGTGCTTTGGTCTGATGAGTCCAAATTTGAGATCTTTGGATCCAACCACCGTGTCTTTGTGCAACGCAGAAAAGGTGAACGGATGGACTCTACATGCATGGTTCCCACTTTGAAGCATGGAAGAGGAGGTGTGATGGTGTGGGGGTGCTGTGCTGGTGACACTGTTGGGGATTTATTTAAAATTGAAGGCATACTGGACCAGCATGGCTACCACAGCATCTTGCAGGGGCATGCTATTCCATCTGGTTTACATTTAGTTGGACCATCATTTATTTTCCAACAGGACAATGACCCCAAACACACCTTCAGGCTGTGTAAGGGCTATTCGACTAAGAAGGAGAGTGATGGGGTGCTACGCCAGATGACCTGGCCTCCACAGTCACCAGACTTGAACCCAATCGAGGTGGTTTGGGGTGAGCTGGACCGCAGAGTGAAGGCAAAAGGGCCAACAAGTGCTAAGCATCTCTGGGAACTCCTTCAAGACTGTTGGAAGACCATTTTCGGTGACTACCTCTTGAAGCTCAACAAGAGAATGCTAAAGCTATGTGCCCATGCTGCGAAACATTTGCGGAATTTTCCGCAATCCTTTCGCGGAAATTCCGCAGATTTTTCAAAAATCCACAGTACTGCGAGTCCCATGCCATGTTTATGGCATTTGGGGAGTGCTGTGCTCATGCTGCGTTTTTTTCCGCAGTGGAAATAATACAGATTTCCCTGCGCAAAAATCTGCAGCATGTGAATTATTCTTGCAGATTTCTCCGCAGGGTCCATACTTACCTGCCTTGATACCAGACACCGGAGTCACTTCCTCTAGTGCAGAGGAGCACGGTGGAGCAGGACGAGGTGGGCGGAGCCTGCAAAGTTCCGGTCATGTGACAGCCGGAGCTAGTTCAGGCCCGCCTACCTTCTACCGCAAAGTGAAAACACGGCTGGAAAGTGAAGTGCTGCGTTATGGAGGTAAGTATGAACTCCCCGATCACTGCAGCACTTGTTCTGCATTGAGGATGCAGTGCTGAAGCCATGGTACTGTATCCTCAATGCAGAATACCGCAGCATATCCGCAGAGACATTCCGCAATAAAGCCGCAGCATTTAAACAGCCAAAGTTGTGCTGTGTTTTTCTGGGAGCTACTGTGGAATGTCCTGCGGATATATCCGCAGGACACTTTCCCCGTGGGCATATAGCCTAAAGGGGGCTTTACACGCTGCAACATCGCTAGCGATTGCTAGCAATGTTGCGAGCGATAACACCCGCCCCCGTCGTTCGTGCGACATGTGGTGATCGCTGCCGTAGTGAACAATATCGCTATGGCAGCGTCACACGCACATACCTGTTCAGCGACGTCTCTGTTGCTGCCAAACAATCCCTCCTTCAAGGGGGAGATGCGTTCGGTGTCACAGCGATGTCACAAAATGGCCGCCCAATAGAAGAGGAGGGAAGGAGATGAGTAGCCGGAACATGCCACCCACCTCCTTCCTTCCTTCTTTTCCGGTGGACGCAGGTAGGATGATGTTCGTCTTTCCTGCGGTGTCACACACAGCGAGGTGTGGTGCCGCTGGAACAGCGAACAACCAGCGGCATGCACCACCAACGATATTATGAAAAGGAGTGACGTGTCAACGCTCAACGATTTTTTTCTGTTTTTGCAATCGTTGATCATCGCTCCTAGCTGTCACACGCTGTTGCTAATGACGCCAGATGTGCGTCACAAACACCGTGACCCCGACGATATATCGTTAGCGATGTCGCAGCATGTAAAGCCCCCTTAAGAGTGTGCAAAGCAGTAATCAAACCAAAAGGTGGCTACTTTGAAGAACCTAGAATATAAGACATATTTTCAGTTGTTTCACACTTTTTTGTTAAATATTTCATTCCACATGTGTTAATTCATAGTTTTGATGCCTTCAATGTGAATCTACAATTTTCAGGGTCATGAAAATAAAGAAAACTCTTTGAATGAGAAGGTGTGTCCAAACTTTTGGTCTGTACTGTATATCAGTTGTAAGATTCTGCTATGCTAACATCACTTTCTGGTGTAAATTCTGGTAAATCTGTTTGAGCATTGGTGGTGCCACCCTTTCCATTAAGGAGCCCCAACTTGTTATAAAAGCCAATATTTTTTCAAAAAATTAAAAACTTATTAAACTCAGAAAACTGCTTACAAGAAGTTATAGATCAGATTGTCTTCTAAACAGACAATTGACCCTTAAACAGCAGATGCTGAAATAGCTCCAAGCAAGCGGTG
Organism: Anomaloglossus baeobatrachus; assembly: GCF_048569485.1. Taxonomy (NCBI): domain Eukaryota; kingdom Metazoa; phylum Chordata; class Amphibia; order Anura; family Aromobatidae; genus Anomaloglossus; species Anomaloglossus baeobatrachus. The sequence goes on from NC_134353.1 coordinate 192,830,258, forward strand.
AGTGAATTACTGCTCACAGGGCAGGTCGTCAGAATGTATGAACCCCAAGGGACCACTTAATAAAAGTCCTTCACAAAGCACATCTGCTGCTTCACCAAAAATTGGTAAATAAAGAAATCCCCTCCTGCCCCAGAGGATTTACCTGAAGTAAAACTCCGAAGGTAAATGTATAGGATCAGCTGCATATTTCTCCAGCTGTGTGGACTTGTCATGACTTTTCATTCTATTGTTTTGTTACAATTTAATAACAAATAAAGATAATGTTTATTTGTGATACTTTATGTTGAGCATTTATTATTTTCAGCGAGTTGATATATATTAGTGATTTGGACATATATTAGTGGAGTTTTGGTTATAAAGTATTAATGACTCATTTCAGGGTGTAGGAAAACTTTGCACACCAAAAATGAATATAAGGACTTTATTATTCATGCAATCCAACAAAAACCAAAAAATGTAACGTTTCAACCCCTATATTTGGGTCTTCATCAGACACAATAGATTCTTGAGTAGGAGGCGCTCTCCTTTCTGCTTGTAAGATGCTCGGCTATACTGCGCTAGTACAGTGCCTACAAGTAGTATTCAACCCCCTGCAGATTTAGCAGGTTTACACATTCGGAATTAACTTGGCATTGTGACATTTGGACTGTAGATCAGCCTGGAAGTGTGAAATGCACTGCAGCAAAAAAGAATGTTATTGCTTTCTTTCTTTTTTTTTTAAATTGTGAAAAGTTTAGAGTGTCATTTATTATTCAACCCCTCAATCCACCAGAATTCTGTTTGGTTCCCCTAAAGTATTAAGAAGTATTTCAGGCACAAAGAACAATGAGCTTCACAGGTTTGGATTAATTATCTCTTTTTCCAGCCTTTTCTGACTAAATAAGACCCTCCCTAAACTTGTGAACAGCACTCATACTTGGTCAACATGGGAAAGACAAAGGAGCATTCCAAGGCCATCAGAGACAAGATCGTGGAGGGTCACAAGGCTGGCAAGGGGTACAAAACCCTTTACAAGGAGTTGGGCCTACCTGTCTCCACTGTTGGGAGCATCATCCAGAAGTGGAAGGCTTATGGAACTACTGTTAGCCTTCCACGGCCTGGACAGCCTTTGAAAGTTTCCTCCCGTGCCGAGGCCAGGCTTGTCCGAAGAGTCAAGGCTAACCCAAGGACAACAAGGAAGGAGCTCCGGGAAGATCTCATGGCAGTGGGGACATTGGTTTCAGTCAATACCATAAGTAACGTACTCCACCGCAATGGTCTCCGTTCCAGACGAGCCCGTAAGGTACCTTTACTTTCAAAGCATCATGTCAAGGCTTGGCTCGTCTACAGTTTGCTCATGATCACTTGGAGGACTCTGAGACAGACTGGTTCAAGGTTCTCTGGTCTGATGAGACCAAGATCGAGATTTTTGGTGCCAACTACACACGTGACGTTTGGAGACTGGATGGCACTGCATACGACCCCAAGAATACCATCCTTACAGTCAAGCATGGTGGTGGCAGCATCATGCTGTGGGGCTGTTTCTCAGCCAAGGGGCCTGGCCATCTGGTCCGCATCCATGGGAAGATGGATAGCACGGCCTACCTGGAGATTTTGGCCAAGAACCTCCGCTCCTCCATCAAGGATCTTAAGATGAGTCGTCATTTCATCTTCCAACAAGACAACGACCCAAAGCACACAGCCAAGAAAACCAAGGCCTGGTTCAAGAGGGACAAAATCAAGGTGTTGCAGTGGCCTAGTCAGTCTTCTGACCTTAACCCAATTGAAAACTTGTGGAAGGAGCTCAAGATTAAAGTCCACATGAGACACCCAAAGAACCTAGATAACTTGGAGAAGATCTGCATGGAGGAGTGGGCCAAGATAACTCCAGAGACCTGTGCCGGCCTGATCAGGTCTTATAAAAGACAATTATTAGCTGTAATTGGAAACAAGGGTTATTCCACAAAATATTAAACCTAGGGGTTGAATAATAATTGACCCACACTTTTATGTTGAAAATTTATTAAAATTTAACTGAGCACATAACTTGTTGGTTTGTCAGATTTATGCATCTGTTAATAAATCCTGCTCTTGTTTGAAGTTTGCAGGTTCTAACTTATTTGCATCTTATCAAACCTGCTAAATCTGCAGGGGGTTGAATACTACTTGTAGGCACTATATATATATATATATATATATATATATATATATATATATATATATACAGAACAGCAATCTGATTTATGTATAGATCACACGGTGATTTTGACACTGTCACCATCTTAAAGGCATATCCCTACACAACAATCTATTGTGTCTGATGAAGACCCAAATATAGGGGTTGAAACGTTACATTTTTTGGATTGCCTGTGTAATAAATTCCTTATATTCATTTTGGTGTGTCAAGTTTTTTTGCATCTAATGACGGGTTTAAACCCTTCTTGAGCACTCAGAATTCTAAAGTCTGCTTTACACGCTACAAGATATCTTACAATGTGTCGGTGGGGTCACGTCGTAAGTGACGCACATCCGGCATCGTAAGGTATGTTGTAGCGTGTGACAGCGACGTGCAATTGCGATTGAACGAAAAAACGTTCATCGCATGCACGTCGTTCATTCCTGACGAATTGAATGTCAGATTGTTCATAGTACCCAGGGTAGCGCACATCGCAGTGTGTGACACTCCGGGAACGATGAACAGATCTCACCTGCCTCCTGCGGCTCCCGGCCCACAATGCGTAAGGAAGGAGGTGGGCGGGATGTTTGCGTCCCGCTCAGCTCCGCCCCTCCGCTTCTATTGGCCGACTGCCGCGTGACGTTGATGTGACACCAAACGTCCCTCCCACTTCAGGAAGTGGACGTTCACCGCCCACATCGAGGTCATATGGAAGGTAAGTACGTGTGACGGGGGTTAATCGTTTGTGCGGCACATTCAACAAATTGAACGTGCTGCAAATACGATGGAGCGCGTTGCAAATCGCATACGATATCGTATGCGAAATTGCAATGTGTAAAGCAGGCTTAAGTGTGCTATAAACCTTATTCTACTCATTTCAGGTTGTAGTCTTAATGAGGGTCTTCTCAGGATGAGAACAGTGGATACAAAACAGCAGCACAGAGAGGTTATATAAGTAACGATGTTCTGAAGCACTGATTCAATATATTTGATTGTTAGACAAGGCAGGTTTGCTACCAAATACATGAAGGCAGAGAACACTGCAGAAGCAGATAACAAGGCTTTATCGATATCTATGTCATAGACATATATGACAGGAAACAAAAACAAAACAAAACTTGCTATTTCTGGCTCTGATTACATCTGTGTTACACAATGAAGTAATTTGAAGCTTGTGGACAACAATGTATAAACTCCAACATAGCCTCAAACTATCTTTAATAGTATTGGTCTTCTAACATGATCTGCAAGAACATTTTGTTCTTCCATAGGTTAGAGGCCCAGGTGAAACTGCAACCCCTGCACCCACAAGAGCTACACCCTGATGTATTAGTTTAAATTTATAATGGAAACCCTAACAAAAGTTCTAGATCTCTGCTATTGGTGCCCAAATGGAGTCCATTAGGTTTATCCAATGAATATGTCATTTAAGTGCTGCATTATACATTGTTTGTCACATCAAATAAAACAATTTTCAATTGAACTAATATTGGCACTGTTTTTTATGTCCTAATGACAGGTACAACCTCCGAACTTGATAAACTTTATTATAACTTACAGTCATTGCTGAAAGGGTTGGCACCCTTGAAATTGTTCCAAAAAAATACATTTATTTCCTTTGTGTGTATTTGAACAACACAATAAAAGCAGAGAAGAAAAAAAATGCAAACTGGACATAATTTGGACTGAAAAATCCAAAAATGAGCTTGAGAATATTGTTGGCACCTTTCCAAAATTGTGGGTAAACAATTTTATTTCAAGCATGTGATGTTCATTGAAACTCACCTGTGGCAATTAACAGATGTGGAGAATATGAAAATCACACCTGAAACTAGATAAAAAGGGGAGAAGCTGAATCACTCATTGCATTGTATGTCTGTGTGTCTGTCTGAGGACCAAAATTGTTGCACAATATCCCCAATCAGTACACGTCCATCTTCAGAGAGCTTGATGTTCCTTTATCCACAGTGCGTAACATAAATCAAGAAGTTTACAACCCATGGCACTGAAGCTAATCTCCCTGGACGTGGATGTCAGAGAAAAATTGTTAACAAGTAGCAATGCAGGATAGTCAAGATGGTGGATAAGCAGCCCAATCAAGTTCCAAGGAAATTCAAATTGTCCTGCAGGCTCAGGGTGCACCATTGTCAGCGTGAACTATCCATCGACATTTGAATGAAAAGAAAGGCTATGGCAGAAGAGCCAGGAGAACACCACTGCTGACACAAACACATAAAAAAATTAGACTGCAATTTACCAAAGGTACATAAGAAGCCAAAATCCTTCTGCGTGTTGTGGATAAATGAGACAATGATAGAGCTTTTTGGTAAAGCACATAATTCTAATGTTTACTAAAAATGAAATGAGATCTACAAAGAAAAGAACGCAGTACCTACAGTCAAATATGGTGGAGGTTCAAAAATGTTATGAAGTTGTCTCTGGCATTGAGTGCCTTGACTTTGTGCAAGGCATCATCAAATCTGAAAATTACCAAAGGATTTTTGGTCACAATGGCGTGCCCCATGTCAGAAAGCTGGGTTTCCTTCCTAGGTCATGGATAGTTCAGTATGATAATGACCCCAAACATACTTCAAGAATCACCCAGAAATGAATGGAAACTTAAAGCTGGACAGCTCTGAAGTGGCTAGCAAAGAGTGTGGAGCTTAAAATTTCTGTTGATAGAAGGCACCCTTCAAAGATGAGAGACCTGGAGCAGTTTAAAAAAGATTGGTCCAAAATTACAGTTGAGAGGTGTAAAAAGCTTGTTGATGTTTACAGCAAGCGATTGATTGCAGTTATTAATTCCAAAGGATGCCAACATTTTTGGCCATAACTGTACAACATTTGTCAGGCGTGAGTGGTAATAATACAAGAATTGGGGTGGTATGTCTATCATAGTTGTGGGCTATTTGACATAATTGGCTTAGCTAGGATATTTTTTCTCTGAGTCTTCACAATGCAAAGTAGATTATTTCTATGTTATGTTTTAACATTTAAGCAGGCAGATTCCATCAAAGGTCTAGCTAAATGTGCCTACAAGTTTCAAGTATCCTTAGCTAATTAATTCAGCAATATTCCGACTGCAGCCATGGTATCAATAACGACAATATATATTATTTATGTGACTATATGAAACTTAAATGGAACACTTTTAACCAGATTATGCAGTGTAAACTGGCCACATCGTGGAATCATGAATACAGAGCTGAATAAAGCTGATTTTGTTTTTCAGTTTCTCTTCTACATTGCAGCAGAGATATTACTTTGTAAAGATTAGGTTTTGTGATGGGTGGACTTGCAGATACCTGGGATCGGCGAGTCCAACCGGGTTTAACCCCCTTCACCTCCGGGCGATTTTTCATTTTTCCATTTTTTTCCCTCTCCTTCCGAGAGTCGCAACTTTTTTATTTTTCTATCAATTTTGCCATATAAGTGTATGAGTTCATAGACACCAAACATATATAGGTTTCCGTTTATCTAAGGGGCTAAAAAAAGTCAGAAATTTGTTAAAAAAAGGCACACTTTTTTGCCTGCTTCCGAAACCCGTAGCGTTCTGATTTTTCAGGATATGGGGCTCAGTGATGGCTTATTTTATGCGTCTCGAGCTGACATTTTAAACAGTAGCATTTTTGCGCAGATGCACCATTTTGATCACCTGTTATTACATTTTGCGCAAAATTTGTGGCGACCAAAGAATGTAGTTTTGTCGTTTGGAATATTTTTGCTACTACGCTGTTTACTGATCAGGTTAATTGATGTTATATTTTGATAGATCGGGCATTTCTGAACTCGGCAATACCAAATGTGTATATATTTTTATTTTTTTAACCCTTTAATTTTTAATGGGGCGAATGAGGGGTGATTTTAACTTTTAGGTTTTTTTATTTTTGTTCAATTTTTTTTTACTTTTTTATTTTACTAATCCCCCTTTCGGGATATAAGGATCAGCAGTCTGATTGCTTGTTCTATTATCCTTATCGTAGCTGCACAGCTCAGAGCAGGAGAAATGCTGCTCTCCTCTCACACACTGCGCTCTGCTAGCAGTAAGAGGAAGTGACTCATGATAGCTACAGGAGTAATGACATGACAATGTGCTACCATGGCAACAATCGGCTCCCCGTGATCACGTCACAGGGCCTCCGATGGCGGCGGGGAAAGACGCTGCCATTTACATTACACTGTCACAGTTAGACAGCGCGATCTAGGGGGTTAACAGACACAAGTGGATCACGGATCTACCCATGCTTGATAGCCGCACATGTCAGCTGTTCAAATTAGCTGACATGTCCGGGACTCACCACAGCAGCTGCAGATGAATATACTGACATGATGCAGAACATAACCAGTACGTCCAATGTCGGTAAGAGGTTAAAAAAAAAACCTGATTCTTGCCCGAAATTGATCACGGATATCTGGCCAGATGCTGGTACCCATATAAGCTATTAGCTGAATACTTTTAGGTAGGCAGTGTAGGGTGAAATTGACATCTATATACTTAATCATATGAATTAATAAGGCATTTGTCCATTTGTTAGTGATCTTCAGTCCATGGCTGATTATTGCACTTTGTAAGTGATGACTTCATTTCTCACCCCACATGTTAGTTAGTTTTGGTAATAATAAAAGTTAAATTTTATTGATCTTTAGTTAGAGTACCCCTAGTTGCCCCTTTGGGCAAATTGTGCTTTGTAATTACGAACACCTCTCAGCTTTCATCTCATAGCGGGCAGTGTGGTGAGAGCAGGGTACTGCAGAGCTGAACTGTGTCTCATTTCAAACACTTCCAGCAGAGGCAACTCTCATTTCATAGTGCATTCAGCTCTGCTGTGCTGCCCATCCTCCCACACTAACTGCTATGAGATGAAGGCTAAAAGGTTTATGTAATGTTTATCAGACACAGAACTGCTGTGAGACCAGTGAGGAGAGTTGACTGTCTGTCATTACATGTCTCACACTGAGAAACCTGGTTGCTTCCTGACTGGTCAACCTCACGCAGATAAAGAAGTGCTTGGCCCCTGATAACACCCCCTTGAACTTAACATAAATTACAATTTGTGCAGAATTATTAGGCAAATGAGTATTTTGATCACATGATACTTTTTATACATGTCCTACTCCAAGCTGTATAGGCTTGAGAGCCAACTACCAATGAAGTAAATCAGGTGATGTGCATCTCTGTAATGAGGAGGGGTGTGGTGTAATGACATCAACAGCCTATATAAGGTGAGCTTATTTATTAGGCAACTTCCTTTCCTTTGGCAAAATGGGTCAAAAGAGAGATTTGATGGGCTCTGAAGAGTCCAAAATTGTGAGATGTCTTGCAGAGGAATGCCGCAGTCTTGAAATTGCCAAACTATTGAAACGTGATCACCGAACAATCAAGCGTTTCATGGCAAATAGCCAACAGGGTCGCAAGAAGCGTGTTTGGCAAAAAAGACACAAAACAACTGCCCATGAATTGAGGAAAATCAAGCGTGAAGCTGCCAAGATGCCATTTGCCACCAGTTTGAATATATTTCAGGGCTGAAATGTTACTGGAGTATCAAAAAGCACAAGGTGTGAAATACTCAGGGACATGGCCAAGGTACGGAAGGCTGAAAAACGACCACCTTTGAACAAGAAACATAAGATAAAACGTCAAAACTGGGCCAAGAAATATCTTAAGACAAATTTTTCAAAGGTTTTATGGACTGATGAAATGAGAGTGACTTTTGATGGGCCAGATGGATGGGCCAGAGGCTGGATCAATAAAGGGCAGAGAGCTCCACTCCAACTCAGATGCCAGCAAGGTGGAGGTGAGGTACTGGTATGGGCTGGTATCATCAAAGATGAACTTATGGGACCTTTACAGGTTGAGGATGGAGTGAAGCTCAACTCCCAGACCTACTGCCAGTTTCTTCAAGTTCTTTAAGCAATGGTACAGGAAGAAGTTGGTATCGTTCAAGAAAAACATGATTTTCATGCAGGACAATGCTCCATCACATACATCCAACTACTTCACAGTGCGGATGGCCAGTAAAGGTCTAAAAGATGAAAAAATAATGACATGGCCCCCTTGTTCACCTGATCTGAACTATATAGAATACCTGTGGTCCCTCATAAATTGTAAGATCTACAGGGAGGGAAAACAGTACCCCTCTTGGAACAGTGTCTGGGAGGCTGTGGTGGCTGCTGCACGCAATGTGGATCGTAAACAGATCAAGGAACTGACAGAATCTATAGATGGTAGGCTGTTAAGTGTCATCATGAAGAAAGGTGGATATATTGGTCACTAATATTTTGGGGTTTTGTTTTTGCATGTCAGAATTGTTTATTTCTAAATTTTGTGCAGTTATATTGGTTTACCTGGTGAAAATAAACAAGTGAGATGGGAATATATTTGGTTTTTATTAAGTTGCCTAATAATTCTGCACAGTAATAGTTACCTGCACAAACAGAAATCCTCCTAAGATAGCTAAATCTAAAAAAAAACCACTCCAACTTCCAAAAATATTAAGCTTTGATATTTATGAGTCTTTTGGGATGATTGAAAACATAATTGTTGATCAATAATAAAAAAATCCTCTAAAATACACATTGCCTAATAATTCTGCACACAGTGTATAACCTAAATTTTACAAACCTATCTCTGCAACAGAGAGAAGAAATTAAAAAAATAAAAGCTATGATGTTTTCTCAGCCATAGTTCCATGTTCAAACTGGTGAAAGGAGCCCATGAATACTGCTTATTTTAGTCTATGTTTGCTTACAAAAGAGTATGCAGGGAAAGGATAGAACAGAAAAGGGGACATGGCCAACTTCGATGGGGTCTTCTCTCTCTAGGAGCCCCATTATGAGGGACCCAGTTTATTACTATTATACATTTTCCATTGGCTAACATGACAAGAAACTAATGACTTCTGCACTATACATCACTGTTCCTACTCTTAAATAATACACTTCTAGTCATCTTTGTGGACTTTTTCCTCTTTTTCCATGTTACCATAAATAATTAATTAATAGTTACCCATCCATCATAACATTGTTTTCTTATTGTTTTGTTAAGCCTACCTAAAGAAACTATAGAAATACTGTATATGAAAGTTGTTATGCAGAATGTTCTTGTGTTCATGACTCCATTTCCCTTCTGTAATAAAGCCATTTCTGGGCAATCTTTACAGTAAGCAGCTTATGTCTATGAAAAGAGAAACAACCTTTGTGTGTAGTTTACCAATGTAGTAATTTGTAAGGTCATGATCATTTTGCAATTGAGTTGACGGCAAGAACAAATTGTCTTTTTGACAAAAATATGAAATACAATTGAGGTTGATGTATGGCTCTAAGATACGAGGATGGATGTCTTATGCCTGGAGCATGGTTACATATTAAATTCCTGGAGGAAATATTTTACATCCTAAGGTTCAGTCCATTTCTATTCCCATCTGGATCACAACTACATAGCCATGACCATGGCTCTTAATTTTCCTATAGACCCCAGGTAAACCTGCCTAAAGCTAGAAAAGTTCATCAGACGCAAAAACAGAATACTACTTTGGTAACTGTTGAGTCCTGTGTTTGAAACTTGCCAATTACTTAATTTATAAAATAAAGTGATTCCTGAAACATTTAGAAATCACTGTTTTTGCCCTTTAGAACACATATTTACTTATTTCTAAACAGTATTAGATGTGCCAGTTCTTTAACAAATTCATCCTTGGCGTCAGTTCAGTAATTTTTTTTCAAAGCGTTAGTCCATTACTTTTATTACATTCACTCAGATAAGTCATTAAAGTAAGTTAGGTGGTTAGGTAACGGCCAAATCTCCTTAATATCCATGGAGAAGTGCAGTGCATGCTCCTCCTGATCTCCAGTTAAGAACTGGGATTTGTATCTTCTTGGCAGCAGAGGGGGTCATAAAGGTAGGACCTCCATCTAACCTTTTTTTTTGAGTTCTAGAAGTAAAAAAAAAAGTACTACGGAAGAATAAATACCCAAAATAGAATATAAATTTATATCATTACATGCCAAAAAGTATGAAAGGGAGTATAATGTATGGGTAAAGTTAATATAAGGTAAATTTCTAGAGAAGGGCAGATTATTTATTGCTCTTTTTGAATACAAGAAAGTAACATCTTGGAATAGTACCAGAAAATAGGAAGACAAACCCGACCAAGAATCTGATAAATCTGGACCCTTCAAGTTCATAAAGCAATAAAAATTATAATTATAAAAGTCAATTCCAATAGTCGTAGGTTCAGTTCTGTTAACACAAAATGTTGACACGTGACTTACAAATTAACATAACTATTTGATAATTCATATTTAATGAATATACACAAAATATTACCCCATGATTTGTCATGTAAAAAGCATCTCTGACATAACACTACTTAAAATCATCAAATCACTGCTGCAGATCAATAGAACCTCAGAGCCATGTAACAGAACGATCTGCAAATCTACTTCCATTCTCTCCATGTAATTACCTCTTCACATAGATTCCAGTGCCTTGTATTTTACGTTACATTGTTATTTAAGTTTATTTCTAGCTCCAAAATAATGATAAATTCAGTCCGATGCTAGTTATACTTCCAGAATACGCATTGCATGAACACAAGTACAATGAGTAAGTTATAGCATATTTACTTACAGTTTATTCCAATAATCCAGACGAGATAAAGAAGGAATCCTGGTAGCATATCTGTGAGGCAGAAGGTACTGAATGGAAGAAAGGCTGCCTGCCCTATTCGGAAAGCAGATCATTCAGTGGATTCAGTAGCCAATATTCCTGACTGCAGCACCACGAGCTGTCACAATCCGCTTCCCTCCCTTTCCAGCCTTCTCTAGTTCTGTTTGTTCAGCTACCTCTTTAATTGCTCCTTATTCCTTGTATCTTTTCTGACCCTACTGCATACACATTGCAAAGTGAATGAGAGAAGAGAGGGAGAAGTGAGGGGGAGGAGAGAAGGAGAATGCCAGAGTAATGTAGAGAAAGACTTTCCTTATTTATACTCTGCTCTCTGAAAGTTGTAAATTGAGTAAAGCACAGACTATCACGATCATGGGTTCAAACTAGAAACGTTCAGCACATCCATCAATTATATTAATATAATCCATCCTTTATTGTTCCACTATAAAATGAGGAGATAACGATATCACCAACTGAATTATCCATACATTTCCCAAATAGACGGATTATGCGTTTTGGGGATATACCCCTTATTTATAACCTTCAATCACGATCATGGGGTACACCATAAAAGGTGGGAGTGCCCCTTTAATGTTTGCATCAGATTCTAAGTGACGGATTAGAGCTTTAAATAAACCACTGACCAATATCTGAAACACATGCACAAGTAATGAGTGGCGGTTGTAACCGGGCAAACTGGGTGAATACCAGACAGATAATGACTTTAATACACAGCCAGGATCTGCCTATAACAGCCACGATTGTTAACCTGGTAAATTCCACTGTCAATTTCTGATAGAGTCATTAACAGCACCCCAACATGACAGCTGGGATCTGTTAAAGACCTCCCCACTTGGCATCATGGAGTTCCATTGAAACCCAGCCAGTAGATGAGCCTTAAAGGAGACTGTGATTTTTGATATATACAGCAATACAGGTGTCAGAACTGTAAAAACAGAAATTGACTCTAAATTCAAAAATCATACACTGATCTCATGCTGCTAGACAAATATCTATAAAACTGAACTTGAGACTATTAGTTTAACACTCTGATCAGACTGTATGAAGCCCACTGCCATGCCACAGTGAACCTCTCGGTTGGTCTCCTAACACAGGTTTGGTATCATACGTCAACCATCGTCACAGTTACAGTGCACCGGCAGGGCAGGTGAACGGGGGCCCCACAGCACCCATGCTGTGCGGCTCAGTCCCCACAACTCCAGGCCAGACCCCTCCACAAGCACAACACTACAGCAACAATGCCTGCCACACAGCACCAACACCAAATAACTAGATCTAAAAAATTCACCTTCCACGTTCTCACACTGTGAGCTGAGGGTAAAAAATAGGTGGATATCTTTTTGCATTCTCTTGCTAATTTTAAAACATCTGGGTAAAAGGGGTTTTCTATGGTTCTCACATACAGCAATACATTTATATTCCTGTATATAGTGCAAGCAATCAGAAGATTCAAGCTTCAAGTCCCCTATGAAAACTAACAAATACAGTAAAAAAAAAAAAAAAGCTTAAAAAAATAGAAAACAACATAAATTTTCAAATCATGTCTCTTTTCCTCCATTAAAAATAAATATATTACATAGTTACATAGTTACATAGTTACATAGTTACTTAGGTTGAAAAAAGACCTAGGTCCATCTAGTTCAACCTTCCTCCACCAGTTCTACATTTAGTCACTAAAGCGGGCTTTACACGCTACGACATCGCTAATGCGGAGTCGTTGGGGTCACGGAATTCGTGACGCACATCCGGCCGCATTAGCAAAGCCGTTGCGTGTGACATCGATTAGCGATTTTGCATCATTGCAAAACAGTGAAAAATCGCTAATCGGCGACACGGGGGTCCATTCCCAATTATCGTTACTTCAGCAGTAACGAGGTTGTTCCTCGTTCCTGCGGCATCACACATCGCTGCGTGTGACGCCGCAGGAGCGAGGAAGCTCTCCCTACCTGCCTCCCGGCCGCTATGCGGAAGGAAGGAGGTGGGCGGGATGTTACGTCCCGCTCATCTCCGCCCCTCCGCTGCGATTGGGCGGCGGTTCAGTGACGTTTCAGTGACGTCGCTGTGACGCCGCACGGACCGCCCCCTTAGAAAGGAGGCGGTTCGCCGGTCACAGCGACGTCGCCGGACAGGTAAGTATGTGTGACGGCTCTGGGCGATGTTGTGCGGCACGGGCAGCGATATGCCCGTGTCGCGCAACAGATGGGGGCGGGTACGCACACTAGCGATATCGGGACCGATATCGCAGTGTGTAAAGTAGCCTTAAGTCATTTATAACCAACAATGTTTTGTGTACTGAGGAAATCATCCAGCCCTTTTTTAAAAGCTGTTATAGTATCTGCCATTACTACCTCTTGTGGTAGTGTATTCCACAGTCTGACCGCTCTAACTGTAAAGAACCCTTTCCTATTTAGGTGTCGGAATCGCTTTTCTTCCACTCGCAGTGAGTGCCCCCTGGTCCTTAGTATTATATTGTATTGTATGTATTGTAAAGACATAAAAAATATACATGTGGCATTGGTGCATCCATAAAAATCAGCTCTTTCAAAATATAAAATTAATTAACCTGATCAGTAATCATCGTAAACAAATAACTTAAAATACCAAAATTGTTTTTTTTTCGGTCACTGCAACACTGTAAACAAATGCTGTAAGAAGTATCAAAATATCATATCTGCCCTAAAATGATATCAATAAAAATTTAAAACTGTTGTCTCAAAAAAAAGCATGCATCATACAGCTTCATCAACAAAAAAAAATGAAAACGTTACAGGTCTCATAAAATGACGTACACATTAAAAAAAAATTATTATTTTTTATTTATTTAGTTTGTTGTTTTTTTTTTTACAAATTTCCATTTTTCTGTTTTTACTACTAATATATATATATATATATATATCTACTGTACAAGTTTAGTATTGCCATAATCATACTGGGAGGGATAATCAAACTGACAGGTGATGTTACCACACAGTGTATGCTCTAGAAGTAATTCTCAAAAGACTCTCTCAGAATTTAGTTTGTTTTTGGTTTTCTTTCCTGATTTTTAGTACAATATGTGGTGACATGAATGATGACAATCAAAAGTAAAACTCTTCCTGCAAAAATCAAACCCTCATACTTCTATGTGGAGAGAAACATAAAGAGGTTATGGCTCTTGAAGAAGGGGAGGAAAAGAACAAAACTGAAAAAAATGGAAATTGACCATGTCAAGAAGGGCTTAGAGGGAATCTGTTACCGGGATTTTGCTGCCTCCTCTGAGAGAAGCATAATGTAGGGGATGGGAACTTACTTCCAGAGATGTATCACTTACTGGGCTGGTTGTTGCCGTTTTGATATAAATCCATTTTATCTGGCGCAGCTCTACCAGTTCTTTTAAAAAGGACCAACCACCAGGATTATCCCATATAAACTACATCTATTGCTATACTGGCACTATCATGCTGATTCTATACATACCTTTAGTTGTGAGATCGGATGTATAGTTTATGAAATATAGGTAAGGATAGTTTGGGAAATTCACTGTTAGTTGATTGATAGGTGCAACAGAATACCTAATAGGTGGGTTGGGTTTTGATAGTTATTCCCGCCCCTGTCTGCCTGCCTGTCCTTCCTCCCACTGTGTCTGTTATTACAGGGGAGGAAGGAGGGACGATGGACAGGGGGAGGAAGTACAGGCAGGCAGACAGGAGTGGGAATAACTTACAAAACCCAACCCACCTATTAGATATTCTGTAGCACCTATAAATCTAGTAATAGTGTATTACACAAACTTTACTTGCCTGTATTTCACATATGATGCATCCGATCTCACAACTAAAGGTATGTTTAGAATCAACATGATAGTGCCAGTATACATGTAGCACTGGCTTTAGTTTACCGTATATATGAAACTCCTGGTGGTTGGTCCTCTTTAATGCTGAGCCCTGTATATCCCCACCCACACTACTGATTGGTAGCAGATAGGCAGCTTTCAGCTTATCAGTGGTGGGGTAGAGTTTTACAGAGTTCTTGAATATGGAGGAAAACAAATGTCAAGCAGCTCAGTAAGTAACATATTGCTCAAATCAGGGTTAACATCTCTACAGTATGCCGCTCTCAGATTAGGTGAAAAAAAAACTGGTGACAAATTCCCTCTAACAAATTTTCTCCTTGACATAACGCTCATAAAAAATATTTCACAGCGAGGTAAAGAAGTGATTGCACCTAGTTAGGGTAAAATAATTTATACACTCATTAAAATCTGTAATGATGCTTTCCTTCTTTTGTAGGAGGATCACATAAAGAAAATGCAAGAGATAAAGAAGATGTATTTCAAGTATTTTTGCAAATTCCTGAAATGCTATAGATTGTGTCTTCTATAATAAAATGTTGCATTTTGCGGGGTTTTTTCCAGTTAGTCAGACTAATAATATATATTGGATAGAAAGCATTAAAAATAACACAAAAGTATAACATGTTCTTTTTTTTTTTGCAATGTCTTTATTAAAGTGTATGGTGACCTTTGACATAAAGACACTAATATAGTTCTACTGTCAGAATCACCTTCTTTGTGAATTTGAGCTGATAAAAAAACAGGGAAACCACAGAGAAATCACATTTTTTTTTAAAAGTTCCCTTTAGACCATCGACCAATAAAGTATACTCAAAAAATATGCAACTTGTATTTTGCTGATGGATTTGCAATGTTCAAGATGAGAAAACTAATGATAATTGGGCTCAATCTCTACTTAATTTCAATAAAGGAATTAGGAAGCTGCTAAATGATCACATATGCATTTGCACAGTATACAAACTAGGGATAATCTTAGGCATACCAGACATTAATCTTTTTAAGACCTTATCAGAATGCCTTAGAATATATAAGGACATTGGAGAGGTTGAAACTTTGATGATTTGCCTCTCTAAGGGTAAATTCACATAGAATTCACACAAATTCTCCTTAAAAACTGCTTCATAAACACTTGGAAAACCCTTCCTATTCATTTAACGGTGAAATCCACATTGCTTTTTATATGAAGAGGTTTTTTTTAGCAGACACATTCTAGAAAAGAAGAGAACGTGTCACTTCTTCGAAGAGGATTCAGATGGAATCCACTTTAAACTACGTGAAATCAAAAGTATGCAAACACTTCAGGGAAAAAAAAACCTCTTCAAAAGCTTTTAAAGGGAACCAATCACCAGGATTTTCGTTTATAACCTAAAGCCAGTGCTATACTGGCACAATCAGGCTTATTCTCTGTATACCTCTAGTGGGCAGCTCAGATGTATAGATTTTGAAACCTAAGAAAGTAAAGTTTATAAAATCATCAGCTTCTTGGGTGTCAGCAGCTGAGGATCAGACAATATCTGGGGGAAAATTCGGAGTTATCGCCTTCCCCTGTTAGAATTAGCCCAAGTATTATACAATCAATTTAACTTTTCACTAGCAGGACCTGTGTAAGGTCATAGCTCTGTGACCAGAAGGGGCGGGGCCTAAGCCAACAAAGCTGATACTATGAAGCAACATTTTTCTGTAGGCTAAGGCTATGTGCGCACTAGAAATGTGAAGTTTCTCAAGAAAATTTCTTGAGAAACTTCTGCCAGTGAAAGATTTCCGGACCTGCGGAAAAAATCCGCACCAAATCCGCATGCGTTTTTGCCGCGGATTTGCCGCGAATTTGCCGCGGATTTACCGCGGATTTACCGCAGGTTTGTCCCTGCAATAAATAATAAAGATAATCGATAGACAGATAATGGATAGAGGGAAAGATGGATAGATGAATAGATAGATAGATAGAGGGATAGATAGATGAATAGATAGATAGATAGATGAATAGATAGATAGAGGGATAGATAGAGGGATAGATGGATAGATAGATAGATAGATAGATAGATAGATAGATAGATAGATAGATAGATAGAGGGATAGATAGATAGATAGATAGAGGGATAGATAGATAGATAGAGGGATAGATAGATAGATAGATAGAGGGATAGATAGATAGATAGAGGGATAGATAGATAGATAGATAGATGGATAGATAGATAGATAGATAGAGGGATAGATAGATAGATAGATAGAGGGATAGATAGATAGATAGAGGGATAGATAGATAGAGGGATAGATGGATAGATAGATAGAGGGATAGATAGATAGAGGGATAGATAGATAGAGGGATAGATAGATAGATAGATAGATAGATAGATGAGAAAAACCTATATAATGTTCCACCTCCCTGCATTTTCTAAGCTGGCACCCTTTAGTGACTTTCATGTGGCACTTAGGCTACTTTCACACCTCCGGTTTTTGCTATGCGGCACAATCCGGCACTTTGCATGAAAATCGCAACCGGTTTTTTTTGCTGCCGGTTGCGATTTTCCTGCATAGACTTTAATTAGTGCCGCATGGCCTTGCGTTCCGTCCGTTTTTTGCCGCATGCGGCAGATGTAGCCGATGCGGCGGCCGGATGGAACGTTGCCTGGCACGTTTTTTCGTGCGGCAAAAAAAACCGCATCGCGCCGCATTCGGCCGATGCGGCACATTTTTCAATACATGCCTATGGCGGCCGGATGCGGCGCGATGCGGCAATAACCGCATCCGGCCGCCGCATGCGGTTTTTGCCACTGCGCATGCTCAGTAGCATGCCGCAAGCGGCAAAAACCGGACTGGCCGCAAAGGAAAAACCTATGCAAAGGATGCGGTGTTTTCACCGCATCCGTTGCATAGCTTGCACAGCCGGATTGAGCCGCAGAGCTCAAGCCGGATGTGTGAAAGTAGCCTAAAGGGTGCTTAGCCTTGTATTTAGCCATAAAATAAATAAATAATTAAAAAAAAATGACGTGAGGTCCCCCCATTTTTTGTAGCCAGCTAGGGTAAAGCAGACGGCTGCAGCCTGCAGACCACCGCTGGCAGCTTCACCTTGGCTGATAATCCAAAACAGTGGGCACCCCACGCTGTTATTTTAAATTATATAAATAATTTAAAACAAAAAACGTGGGGTCCCCCCCATATTGGATCACCAGCCAAGGTAAAGCGGACAGCTGGGGTCTGATATTCTCAGACTAGGGAGGTCCACTGTTATTGGACACTCCCCAGCCTAAAAATAGCAGGCCGCAGCCGCCCCAGAAGTGGCGCATCCATTAGACGTGCCAATCCTGGCGCTTTGCCCCAGCTCATCCCGCGCCCTGGTGCGTTGGCAAACGGGGTAATATATGGGGTTGATGCCAGATGTGTAATGTCACCTGGCATCAAGCCCTGGGGTTGGTGAGGTCAGGCGTCTATCAGATACCCGACATCACCAACCCAGTCAGTAATAATTAAAAAATAGACAACAAAATGTTTTATTTGAAAAAACACTCCCCAAAACATTCCCTCTTTAACCAATTTATTGAAAAGAGCACAATCAATTCCACGTCCGGCGTAATCCAATAAGGGGGGGGGGGGCACGGCGATCCATACCATAGTCGCTGTCCCAGTCAATGAAAAACAGAATGTTCCCCATTGGCTGGGAGAGCAATGCAGTGACCTGAGCTAACATCAATAGGTCAGCTCAGGTCACTGCAGGGGATGACGAGCGCTGCCATCAGGAGCATAGATGAGATCATTACCTTCTGTGATCATCTCCTGTACTGCTGACGTCAGCGCTGTCACTGACTTATCGCGAGAGCCCGTGACGTCACCGCTAGTGACAGTCTCGGGCCGCTCGCGAGTCGGCCCTAGACAGCAGTGACAGCGCTGACGTCAGGAGGCAGGAGATCGTCACAGCAGGTAATGATCTCACCTCCTGACAGCAGCGATCGTCATCCCCGCGGCTCCCAGCACTGCAGGATGTCCGTGTCTGCCTGCGCTGCAGCGTGACAGGCTGCTGACACTGCGGGAAGACACTGACACCCTGCAGTGCAGGCAGCCGCGAGGCCGGAGCAGGACACACACTGCACGGGCACCTGGAGGTCGCACGGAAGTGCTTCTGTGCGGCGTCCAGGGAGTGCGACGTGTGTTTCCTCTGCTCCTCTTCCTGGCATAATGACATCGCTTCCTGCAAAACCGCAGGCAGCGATGGGCATTACCGCAGGTAAATCGCGGCTATTCCGGTGGTATACCGCACATCATTGCTACCTGCGGAATACCCCCGGAATACCGCAGGTACCTGCGGAAATTAATGGACATGCACATTTTCTCAAGAAAGTTTCTCGAGAAAATTTTCTCAAGAAATTTTCTTGAGAAAAATCCGCACAGTGCGCACAGCTATTTTTTTTTCTCATTGAATTTCATGGGAAATGTCTGCACAAAGATTGCAGACATTTCTCAAGAAATTTCCGGGGCAAATCCGCGGGTAAATCCGCGGGAAAAACGGTCTAGTGCGCACATAGCCTGAGGCCCCACCCCTTCTGGTCACATGGGTATGACCTCACACAGATCCTGCAAGAGAAAAAGTGAATCGTTTGTATAATACTTTGGAGGATAACTTTGAATACTCCCCCAGATATCTGATCATCAGCTGCTGTCACTCAAGAAGCTGGTTATTTTATAAACTTTACTTTCTTGTTTTTTAAAACCTAAACATCGAAGCTGATTACTACAGGCAAGTAGAGAATCAGCCTGATAGTGGCAGTATAGCACTGACTTTAGGTTATATACAAAAATCCTGCTGATTAGTTCCCTTTAACAACTAGAGAAAATACAAGTACCAGTAGCTAAAGGTAAATACATTTTATCCTTCTTACCTCACCTGTACCTTAATTTATAGTCTCATTGTCTATTGTAAAGTTCTAGTTACTGTCAGTCACTTCTTAGACTGGTATTAAAGGGTTTTCTACAAGTTTTGATAATTAGTATTAAAGGAACACTGCTCAAATTGGAAAGGATGAGCACTTGTCCATCTGTCACCTTAACTATCTGCAAATGATTACTCTATAATTAGTGATGAGCGAATATATTCGCCACTATTTGTTACGTGCACGAATAGTACAGTATTCGCGATATCCACTACTCAGTGAGCATTTTGGTATTTGCCTTGTGAGTTTTGAGTCTCCTCCCCTAAAGTTTGGTGTCTGATTTTCGGCCACTAAACATTCAGGGATTACTTAACAATCATATTAATGCTATAGCTCTCTTTACTAGAGATGAGCGAACCGGTCGCGGTTCGGCTCGAGGTTGGTTCGCCGAACGGACCTCCCGTTCGAGTTCGGTTCGTCGAACGTTCGACGAACCGAACTCGAACTGCATAGGAAACAATGGCAGGCAATCACAAACACAGAAAAACACCTAGAAAACACCCTCAAAGGTGTCCTAAAGGTGACAAACAACTCAAACACATTGGAAAGTGACAAGGACATATACTCATGCGAAAACAAAACAGCTGGACAAGGAAAAAGAGGAGGACACACAGATATAGGCATGGCACGCCCTTCTAAAATCATGTAAAACACCGCAAGGTGACTCCAAGCGGAGTCTCCATTTTTTCCAAAAATTGGGCCACACACACACCCACCCCTTCAGTGGCAGCAGTTGTGCCCCAGTTGTACACTTCACAGCTACATTTGCATCAAGCACATTCAAAAATACGCCATTCTTATCCATCCCCAGGATGACACCGGGGTAGGTAGCAAAGTCTTTGCTGACCCATGACTTGTTCATCTTGGCTTCTTTTAAAAACAATGTAAGCAAGGGTTACTCCAAGCGGAGTCTCCCTTTTTTCCAAAAATTGGGCCACACAGACACCCACCCCATCAGTGGCAGCACTTGGGCCCTAGTTGCAAACAGGATGTTTTGATTTGCATCAAGCACATTCAAAAATACGCCATTCTTATCCGTCCCCAGGATGACACCGGGGTAGGTAGCAAAGTCTTTCCTGATCCCAGCTCTGTTCATCTTGGCTTCTTTTAAAAACACATCAAGCAAGGGTTACTCCAAGCGGAGTCTCCCTTTTTTTCCAAAAATTGGGCCACACAGACACCCACCCCATCAGTGGCAGCACTTGGGCCCTAGTTGCAAACAGGATGTTTTGATTTGCATCAAGCACATTCAAAAATACGCCATTCTTATCCGTCCCCAGGATGACACCGGGGTAGGTAGCAAAGTATTTCCTGATCCCAGCTCTGTTCATCTTGGCTTCTTTTAAAAACACATCAAGCAAGGGTTACTCCAAGCGGAGTCTCCCTTTTTTCCAAAAATTGGGCCACACAGACACCCACCCCATCAGTGGCAGCACTTGGGCCCTAGTTGCAAACAGGATGTTTTGATTTGCATCAAGCACATTCAAAAATACGCCATTCTTATCCGTCCCCAGGATGACACCGGGGTAGGTAGCAAAGTCTTTGCTGATCCCAGCTCTGTTCATCTTGGCTTCTTTTAAAAACACATCAAGCAAGGGTTACTCCAAGCGGAGTCTCCCTTTTTTTCCAAAAATTGGGCCACACAGACACCCACCCCATCAGTGGCAGCACTTGGGCCCTAGTTGCAAACAGGATGTTTTGATTTGCATCAAGCACATTCAAAAATACGCCATTCTTATCCGTCCCCAGGATGACACCGGGGTAGGTAGCAAAGTATTTCCTGATCCCAGCTCTGTTCATCTTGGCTTCTTTTAAAAACACATCAAGCAAGGGTTACTCCAAGCGGAGTCTCCCTTTTTTCCAAAAATTGGGCCACACAGACACCCACCCCATCAGTGGCAGCACTTGGGCCCTAGTTGCAAACAGGATGTTTTGATTTGCATCAAGCACATTCAAAAATACGCCATTCTTATCCGTCCCCAGGATGACACCGGGGTAGGTAGCAAAGTCTTTGCTGATCCCAGCTCTGTTCATCTTGGCTTCTTTTAAAAACACATCAAGCAAGGGTTACTCCAAGCGGAGTCTCCCTTTTTTTCCAAAAATTGGGCCACACAGACACCCACCCCATCAGTGGCAGCACTTGGGCCCTAGTTGCAAACAGGATGTTTTGATTTGCATCAAGCACATTCAAAAATACGCCATTCTTATCCGTCCCCAGGATGACACCGGGGTAGGTAGCAAAGTATTTCCTGATCCCAGCTCTGTTCATCTTGGCTTCTTTTAAAAACACATCAAGCAAGGGTTACTCCAAGCGGAGTCTCCCTTTTTTCCAAAAATTGGGCCACACAGACACCCACCCCATCAGTGGCAGCACTTGGGCCCTAGTTGCAAACAGGATGTTTTGATTTGCATCAAGCACATTCAAAAATACGCCATTCTTATCCGTCCCCAGGATGACACCGGGGTAGGTAGCAAAGTCTTTGCTGATCCCAGCTCTGTTCATCTTGGCTTCTTTTAAAAACACATCAAGCAAGGGTTACTCCAAGCGGAGTCTCCCTTTTTTTTCCAAAAATTGGGCCACACAGACACCCACCCCATCAGTGGCAGCACTTGGGCCCTAGTTGCAAACAGGATGTTTTGATTTGCATCAAGCACATTCAAAAATACGCCATTCTTATCCGTCCCCAGGATGACACCGGGGTAGGTAGCAAAGTATTTCCTGATCCCAGCTCTGTTCATCTTGGCTTCTTTTAAAAACACATCAAGCAAGGGTTACTCCAAGCGGAGTCTCCCTTTTTTCCAAAAATTGGGCCACACAGACACCCACCCCATCAGTGGCAGCACTTGGGCCCTAGTTGCAAACAGGATGTTTTGATTTGCATCAAGCACATTCAAAAATACGCCATTCTTATCCGTCCCCAGGATGACACCGGGGTAGGTAGCAAAGTCTTTGCTGATCCCAGCTCTGTTCATCTTGGCTTCTTTTAAAAACACATCAAGCAAGGGTTACTCCAAGCGGAGTCTCCCTTTTTTTCCAAAAATTGGGCCACACAGACACCCACCCCATCAGTGGCAGCACTTGGGCCCTAGTTGCAAACAGGATGTTTTGATTTGCATCAAGCACATTCAAAAATACGCCATTCTTATCCGTCCCCAGGATGACACCGGGGTAGGTAGCAAAGTCTTTGCTGATCCCAGCTCTGTTCATCTTGGCTTCTTTTAAAAACACATCAAGCAAGGGTTACTCCAAGCGGAGTCTCCCTTTTTTTCCAAAAATTGGGCCACACAGACACCCACCCCATCAGTGGCAGCACTTGGGCCCTAGTTGCAAACAGGATGTTTTGATTTGCATCAAGCACATTCAAAAATACGCCATTCTTATCCGTCCCCAGGATGACACCGGGGTAGGTAGCAAAGTATTTCCTGATCCCAGCTCTGTTCATCTTGGCTTCTTTTAAAAACACATCAAGCAAGGGTTACTCCAAGCGGAGTCTCCCTTTTTTCCAAAAATTGGGCCACACAGACACCCACCCCATCAGTGGCAGCACTTGGGCCCTAGTTGCAAACAGGATGTTTTGATTTGCATCAAGCACATTCAAAAATACGCCATTCTTATCCGTCCCCAGGATGACACCGGGGTAGGTAGCAAAGTCTTTGCTGATCCCAGCTCTGTTCATCTTGGCTTCTTTTAAAAACACATCAAGCAAGGGTTACTCCAAGCGGAGTCTCCCTTTTTTCCAAAAATTGGGCCACACAGACACCCACCCCATCAGTGGCAGCACTTGGGCCCTAGTTGCAAACAGGATGTTTTGATTTGCATCAAGCACATTCAAAAATACGCCATTCTTATCCGTCCCCAGGATGACACCGGGGTAGGTAGCAAAGTCTTTGCTGATCCCAGCTCTGTTCATCTTGGCTTCTTTTAAAAACACATCAAGCAAGGGTTACTCCAAGCGGAGTCTCCCTTTTTTTCCAAAAATTGGGCCACACAGACACCCACCCCATCAGTGGCAGCACTTGGGCCCTAGTTGCAAACAGGATGTTTTGATTTGCATCAAGCACATTCAAAAATACGCCATTCTTATCCGTCCCCAGGATGACACCGGGGTAGGTAGCAAAGTCTTTGCTGATCCCAGCTCTGTTCATCTTGGCTTCTTTTAAAAACACATCAAGCAAGGGTTACTCCAAGCGGAGTCTCCCTTTTTTTCCAAAAATTGGGCCACACAGACACCCACCCCATCAGTGGCAGCACTTGGGCCCTAGTTGCAAACAGGATGTTTTGATTTGCATCAAGCACATTCAAAAATACGCCATTCTTATCCGTCCCCAGGATGACACCGGGGTAGGTAGCAAAGTCTTTCCTGATCCCAGCTCTGTTCATCTTGGCTTCTTTTAAAAACACATCAAGCAAGGGTTACTCCAAGCGGAGTCTCCCTTTTTTTCCAAAAATTGGGCCACACAGACACCCACCCCATCAGTGGCAGCACTTGGGCCCTAGTTGTACACTTCACAGCTACATTTGCATCAATCACATTCAAAAATACCCCATAATTAACCGTCCCCAGGATGACACCGGGGTAGGTAGCAAAGTCTTTGCTGACCCATGACTTGTTCATCTTGGCTTCTTTTAAAAACAATGTAAGCAAGGGTTACTCCAAGCGGAGTCTCCCTTTTTTCCAAAAATTGGGCCACACAGACACCCACCCCATCAGTGGCAGCACTTGGGCCCTAGTTGCAAACAGGATGTTTTGATTTGCATCAAGCACATTCCAAATCCACAAGCATTTACTCTCCCCAGGATGACACAGGGGTAGTAAATTCCTTCTGGATCCATGACTTGTTCATTTTGATGAACGTCAGTCTGTCCACATTGTCACTGGACAGACGCGTGCGCTTATCTGTCAGCACACACCCAGCAGCACTGAATACACGTTCAGAGACAACGCTGGCAGCTGGACACGACAAAATCTCCAAGGCGTAACTGGAGAGCTCTGGCCATTTTTCTATGTTTGAAGCCCAAAAGGAGCAAGGCTCCAGTTGCACAGTCATGGCATCGATGTTCATTTGGAGATACTCCTGTATCATCCTCTCCAGCCGTTGAGTATGTGTCAGACTTGTTGTCTCTGGTGGCCTTGCAAAAGAGGGTCTAAAAAAATTATGAAAAGATTCCATAAAATTGCTGTTACCGGCACCAGATACGGTCCTACTGGTACGGGTAGACTGGTGAAGATGACGAGACCGTCCCATGTTTGTCAAGTTACAACTGGGAGATTCCCTCCCTGCACCTGCACGGTTGTTTGGTGGAAAAGCCGAGCTAAGATCGAGTAACAGCTTCTGCTGATACTCCTGCATACGTGCGTCCCTTTCTATGGCTGGAATTATGTCACAAAATTTGGACTTGTACCGGGGATCTAATAGTGTGGCAATCCAGTAGTCATCATCACTTCTAATTTTGACAATACGACTGTCATGTTGGAGGTAGTGCAACAAAAAGGCACTCATGTGTCTTGCGCAGCCATGCGGACCAAGTCCACGCTGTGTTTGTGGCATAGAGGTGCTACCCGTTCTTTCTTCCTCTGACATCTCCCCCCAACCTCTTTCAACTGAAATTTGACCAAGGTCTCCCTCATCCGCTAAGTCTTCCATGTCCATGGACAGTTCGTCCTCCATTTCTTCATGTTCTCCTGCACCTTGCTCAACATTTCGCCTGCTACTATGCGCCCTTGTCGATCCCTGTTCCCCATGGTCCCATGCCTGCTGCGTTGGTGATGATGAACGTCTGGACCTTGGTGATGTTGTTGTCCCTTGCACATATGAATCCTCCTGTAGTTCCTCCCCTTCATGTTGTCCCACCCCCTGACTCCGAATAGTGTTTAGCGTGTGCTCCAGCATGTAAATGACTGGAATCGTCATGCTGATAATGGCATTGTCAGAGCTAAACATATTCGTCGCCATGTCGAAACTGTGCAGAAGGGTGCATAGGTCCTTGATCTGAGACCACTCCATCAGGGTGATCTGCCCCACCTCTGCATCTCGTTGGCCCAGGCTATACGTCATGACGTATTGCACCAGGGCTCTGCGGTGCTGCCACAGTCGCTGTAACATGTGGAGAGTTGAATTCCAGCGTGTCGCCACATCGCATTTCAGGCGATGAACCGGCAGGCCGAAATACTTCTGTAGCGATGCAAGTCGCTCAGCTGCGGCGCTTGAACGAGGGAAGTGAGCAGACAGTTTTCGTGCCCTGTTCAGAAGGCCATCTAGGCCGGGATAGTGTGTTAAAAATTGCTGCACGACAAGGTTCAACACGTGAGCCATACAAGGTACGTGTGTCACCTTGCCCAGGCGAAGGGCCGCACCCAGGTTTGCAGCATTGTCGCACACGGCCTTACCAGGCTGCAGGTTGAGTGGAGACAACCATTTATTAAACTCGGACCGCAGAGCTGACCACAACTCCTCAGCTGTGTGACTCTTATTACCAAGACATGTCAAGCTAAAGACCGCCTGATGCCGTTGCGCTCGGCTGCCAGCATAGTAATGAGGCGTGCGTGATTCCTTCTGCGCAGTGAGAACGCTGGTGGCCTGACCAGGCAGCCTTGGGGCGGAGGTGGAGGACCCAGATGAGGTGGAGGATGCAGAAGCTGTGGCGGAACTTGGACAGACAGAGGATTGACACACAAGTCGTGGGGACGGCAAGACTTGTGCAGCAGACCCTTCACCATCTATCACCATAGTTACCCAGTGCCCAGTCAGCGACATGTAACGTCCCTGTCCATGCTTACTGGTCCAAGTATCGGTGGTGAAATGCACCCGTTCACACACAGAGTTTCTCAAGGAAGCGGTGATGTTGTGTGCGACATGCTGGTGTAGCGCGGGCACACCTTTCTTAGAGAAGTAGTGGCGACTAGGCATCTGGTACTGGGGCACAGCGACAGACATAAGGTCTCTAAAATCCTGTGTGTCCACTAGGCGGAAAGGCAGCATTTCGGTAGCCAACAGCTTACAGAGGGATAGAGTCAACCTCTTAGCTTTGTCATGGGTCGGAGGAAGTGGCCTTTTATTTGACCACATCTGAGGGACAGAGATCTGGCTGCTGTGTGTAGACGGTGTTGAGTAGGGTGTCCCTGGAAAAATGCAGGTTTGTGAGGAAAGTGCAGGCGGAGACATGATGTTGCCTTCATCCAACGTTGGTGCTATCGATGTCTGAGAGAGCTGTACACACTCACTTGTTTCCCCTTCCAAACCAACTGACGACCTTACAAGCAAACTGCCTGTTGCGGTTACAGTGGTGGAAGTTTTGCGTGGAAAAACAGGTGTGACAGCTGTCCCCACAGTCCTAGAAGATGAAGAGCGCGCGGATGCACTGGAAGGGGCGGGCGGTGGATGGTTCGCTCCGCTAGCCGGCATTGCAGCACGGTGAGCTTCCCACCGGGACTTATGATATTTATTCATGTGACGATTCATGGAAGAAGTTGTCAAACTGCTGAGGTTTTGACCTCTACTAACAGAATCATGACAAATGTTACATATCACATGAGTTGGGCGATCTTTTTCGATGTGAAAAAAGGCCCAGGCTAGGCAAGGCTTAGAGGCCATGCGACCTGTTGATCCACCCCGAATAATGCTCATAGGCAGAGTGGTGGCTGAGGATGCAGTTGTAGACGTGCTACCAGTGCTCCGACTCTGTCCAGGAAGGCGCAAGGTAACTTCGTCGTCGGTTGCATCCTCCTCCACCGCCTCTGTTGACCTCCTCGAGTGCCTGACTGGGGGTTGACAGTAGGTGGGATCTAGAACGTCATCATCAATTGTTGTGTTCGCACTCCCCTCCCCCTCAGACCGAGCCTCTTCTTGCCCTGACCGAATATTTAAGTTGTCATCCCAATCGGGTATCTGCGTCTCATCTTCATCAGTATGTTCCTCATTGTCTATAACCACAGGTGTTACAGTTTGTGACAAAGGGTCAACATTATGCTCAGAAACTTGGTCCTCACGGCCTGAATCTGAGTCACAAAGGTTCTGGGCATCACTGCAGACCATTTCCTGTTCTGTACTCACTGTAGCTTGGGAGCAGACCTCTGATTCCCAGGCTATAGTGTGACTGAACAGCTCTGCAGACTCAGCCATCTCAGTTCCACCATACTGTGCAGGGCTGATGGAGACTTCAGAGCTGGGAGAAATCAAGTGTGATTGGGATGACAACTCAGAGGAATGGTGTTTTTTGGATGCGGTACTTGAAGTGGCTGAGAGGGCACTTGTTGGACCACTTGAGATCCATTCAAGCATTTTCCTTTTTTGCCCATCATCTACCTTTGTTCCTCTTGTTCGTGTCCGTAAAAAAGGGAGCACATCGGATTGTCCACAATAAGTAGTAGACATCTTACTTTTGCTAGTAGATGGTCTATCTTCAGCAGATGATAATGGAGCTTTGGCACCTTCCCCACTGACAAAACCTTTTTTGCCTTTTCCACCACGCCTCTTCCCCTTTCCACCAGCATCTGTCATTTTGCCACTCATGTTGATTGCGACAAGATTGTGGACTGAAAATGTGGTAGTAAAAATTGAGAGGTGGTGAAGATTGCAGTGGTGGTCTAGCTTTATTAACAGCAGAATAATAAAGAATAAATATCCCTGACAATGTAACTTAGTTATAATTCGTTGGAGTGTGCAACGCAGGCAGACGTGCTGCAAATGTCTTGGCACTAGTGGGACTATAGCAAAGTCCAATAGCCACGTATAGGATGCCACTAGGTACACTGAGTGTGTGCTAGTATAATGGCTTAGTTATAATTAGTTGGAGTGTGCAACGCAGGCAGACGTGCTGCAAATGTCTTGGCACTAGTGGGACTATAGCAAAGTCCAATAGCCACGTATAGGATGCCACTAGGTACACTGAGTGTGTGCTAGTATAATGGCTTAGTTATAATTAGTTGGAGTGTGCAACGCAGGCAGACGTGCTGCAAATGTCTTGGCACTAGTGGGACTATAGCAAAGTCCAATAGCCACGTATAGGATGCCACTAGGTACACTGAGTGTGTGCTAGTATAATGGCTTAGTTATAATTAGTTGGAGTGTGCAACGCAGGCAGACGTGCTGCAAATGTCTTGGCACTAGTGGGACTATAGCAAAGTCCAATAGCCACGTATAGGATGCCACTAGGTACACTGAGTGTGTGCTAGTATAATGGCTTAGTTATAATTAGTTGGAGTGTGCAACGCAGGCAGACGTGCTGCAAATGTCTTGGCACTAGTGGGACTATAGCAAAGTCCAATAGCCACGTATAGGATGCCACTAGGTACACTGAGTGTGTGCTAGTATAATGGCTTAGTTATAATTAGTTGGAGTGTGCAACGCAGGCAGACGTGCTGCAAATGTCTTGGCACTAGTGGGACTATAGCAAAGTCCAATAGCCACGTATAGGATGCCACTAGGTACACTGAGTGTGTGCTAGTATAATGGCTTAGTTATAATTAGTTGGAGTGTGCAACGCAGGCAGACGTGCTGCAAATGTCTTGGCACTAGTGGGACTATAGCAAAGTCCAATAGCCACGTATAGGATGCCACTAGGTACACTGAGTGTGTGCTAGTATAATGGCTTAGTTATAATTAGTTGGAGTGTGCAACGCAGGCAGACGTGCTGCAAATGTCTTGGCACTAGTGGGACTATAGCAAAGTCCAATAGCCACGTATAGGATGCCACTAGGTACACTGAGTGTGTGCTAGTATAATGGCTTAGTTATAATTAGTTGGAGTGTGCAACGCAGGCAGACGTGCTGCAAATGTCTTGGCACTAGTGGGACTATAGCAAAGTCCAATAGCCACGTATAGGATGCCACTAGGTACACTGAGTGTGTGCTAGTATAATGGCTTAGTTATAATTAGTTGGAGTGTGCAACGCAGGCAGACGTGCTGCAAATGTCTTGGCACTAGTGGCACTATAGCAAAGTCCAATAGCCACGTATAGGATGCCACTAGGTACACTGAGTGTGTGCTAGTATAATGGCTTAGTTATAATTAGTTGGAGTGTGCAACGCAGGCAGACGTGCTGCAAATGTCTTGGCACTAGTGGGACTATAGCAAAGTCCAATAGCCACGTATAGGATGCCACTAGGTACACTGAGTGTGTGCTAGTATAATGGCTTAGTTATAATTAGTTGGAGTGTGCAACGCAGGCAGACGTGCTGCAAATGTCTTGGCACTAGTGGGACTATAGCAAAGTCCAATAGCCACGTATAGGATGCCACTAGGTACACTGAGTGTGTGCTAGTATAATGGCTTAGTTATAATTAGTTGGAGTGTGCAACGCAGGCAGACGTGCTGCAAATGTCTTGGCACTAGTGGGACTATAGCAAAGTCCAATAGCCACGTATAGGATGCCACTAGGTACACTGAGTGTGTGCTAGTATAATGGCTTAGTTATAATTAGTTGGAGTGTGCAACGCAGGCAGACGTGCTGCAAATGTCTTGGCACTAGTGGGACTATAGCAAAGTCCAATAGCCACGTATAGGATGCCACTAGGTACACTGAGTGTGTGCTAGTATAATGGCTTAGTTATAATTAGTTGGAGTGTGCAACGCAGGCAGACGTGCTGCAAATGTCTTGGCACTAGTGGGACTATAGCAAAGTCCAATAGCCACGTATAGGATGCCACTAGGTACACTGAGTGTGTGCTAGTATAATGGCTTAGTTATAATTAGTTGGAGTGTGCAACGCAGGCAGACGTGCTGCAAATGTCTTGGCACTAGTGGGACTATAGCAAAGTCCAATAGCCACGTATAGGATGCCACTAGGTTCACTGAGTGTGTGCTAGTATAATGGCTTAGTTATAATTAGTTGGAGTGTGCAACGCAGGCAGATGCGCTCTGCAAATGTCTTGGCACTAGTAGGACTATAGCAAAGTCCAATAGCCACGTATAGGATGCCACTAAAAAACACTTAGTGTGTGCAAGTATAATGGCTTAGTTATAATTAGTTGGAGTGTGCAACGCAGGCAGATGCGCTCTGCAAATGTCTTGGCACTAGTGGGACTATAGCAAAGTCCAATAGCCACGTATAGGATGCCACTAGGTACACTGAGTGTTTGCTAGTAAAATTGCTTAGTTTAAAAAAGTTGTAGTGTGCAATGCAGGCAGACGTGCTCTGCAAATGTCTTTGCACTAGTGGGACTATAGCAAAGTCCAATAGCCACGTATAGGATGCCACTAGGTACACTGAGTGTTTGCTAGTAAAATTGCTTAGTTTAAAAAACTTGGAGTGTGCAATGCAGGCAGATGTGCTCTGCTAATGTCTTTGCACTAGTGGGACTATAGCAAAGTCCAATAGCCACGTATAGGATGCCACTAGGTACACTGAGTGTGTGCTAGTATAATGGCTTAGTTATAATTCGTTGGAGTGTGCAACGCAGGCAGATGCGCTCTGCAAATGTCTTGGCACTAGTGGGACTATAGCAAAGTCCAATAGCCACGTATAGGATGCCACTAGGTACACTGAGTGTTTGCTAGTAAAATTGCTTAGTTTAAAAAAGTTGTAGTGTGCAATGCAGGCAGACGTGCTCTGCAAATGTCTTTGCACTAGTGGGACTATAGCAAAGTCCAATATCCACGTATAGGATGCCACTAGGTACACTGAATGTTTGCTAGTATAATGGCTTACTTAGAATGAGTTGGAGTGTGCAGAGGACAAGAGGGTACAGTGGCAGGATTGTGGTGCTCTGGGTAGAGGAATGGAAGCCTGCCTTTCTATTCCCTCCTAATGGTGAAATGCAGGGAGGAAATCCCTGACCTGGGCTACACAGACGCTGTTGCTGTTTGCAGGACCTGTCACTTATGGCTCTCTGACCCTGCCGCTTTGAGCCCTTAAAAGGACTGCTAGAATGTGCTCTCCCTAAGCTGTCTAACGCTGTGTATGCAGCGCATACAGCTGTATCGGCTATAGGACTCAGGAGGACGGAGCTGCGACACTGATGTCTGACACCAAAGACGCAGAAGGCAGATAATGGCGTTCGTGAAGAAAATGTCCGGTTTTATAATGCAGGGACATGTGACATGCAGATCCTATCACACATGCCGTTGCTTCTCTGGCTCAAAGTCCACTTAGGTGTGTGTGTGTCTGTGATTGGCTGACATGCTGGCCCGCCCCACAAGACGCGCGCGCTTAGGGAAGGAAGACAAGAAAAAAAAAAAAAAAATGGCGATCGCCATTTTAGAAACAGCAGTGATCTGAAGGCGCTGTTCACGCACACTATACACTGAAATGTGATAATAGTTTGATTCACAGAGTGACTTACACTATTACAGCAGAAACCAAGCTAGGATTTAGCTGTTTTTTGGCTGCTAGAACCGTTCTCGAACGTTTCTAGAACTATCGAGCTTTTGCAAAAAGCTCGAGTTCTAGTTCGATCTAGAACATGCCCCAAAATCACTCGAGCCGCGAACTGGAGAACCACGAACCACGAACCGCGCTCAACTCTACTCTTTACTACTGGTATTACTGACATGCAGTCATTAAAGCATGAGAATTAAACTAACTGAGTTTCCCCACCGCTGTCACACTGCTTCAGGGTTCGATCATGAAAGTTCATGAATATGAACTGCTTCTGTTAGAGTGTCTCTGATTGGTTACAGTCCTATTTCCCCCGCCCACCCTCTGGGCCGGCGTCTATGATTGGTTGCCCTCACACTAGCTGTCTGGATCCCCAAAAAGGAGTGTAAAACTAAATAAATAATTGGAAAAAATGGCGAAGGGTCCCCAGTATTTTGATGCCCAGGGCTGATAAAGCAGACAGCAACAGGCTGCAGCCCCCAGCTGTCCAGCGTTATCTTGGATGTGTATCAAAATATGACAGACCTCCATGAGTTGTTTTAAAATTATTTAAATAAATAATTAAAAAAAAATGTTTCAAGGTCCCTTCTAATTTTGATACCCAGCCAAGATAAAGCAGACAGCGGAGGCTGGTATTCTCAGGCTGGGAAGGTCCATGGTTGTTGGGCCCTCCACAAACTAAAAATACCAGCCTACAGCCATCCCAGAATTGTCGCATCCATTAGATGCTTCAATTTCGGCACTTTACCTGGCTCATCCCAATTGCCCTGGAGCGGTGTAGGTCGGGGGTATTTCAGGAATTAATGACAGCTGTGAATTGTCAAAAAATCCAGCTGCCACTAAAATCAAGGTTAGTAATGGGGAGGGGTCTATGAGACACCCCATTACTAAGCCATTAAGTCAAAAGAAATAAACACAAAACACAGAAAAATCCTTTATTTAAAAAACACCCTCTTTCTCCTTTATTAGCCCCCAAACACCTCTTCAGGTTTGACATAATCCACACAACATCCCCTGACGATCCCGAGTCGGCTACAACTGAGGTCACAGTGCATGGTCACATTAGAAAATGCGACCGAGCACTGTGGTATCATGGACACACTGATGGAGCTGCAGATGAGCGGTGATGTCACTGAGTTAACCTGATGTCACAGCTGGGATTCCCGTGGTACCTCAGATCTGACCTCAGGTGAACTGACCTGAGGTGAATTCATTGAAGTCAGTGACATCATCTCAGGTGAAGCTGTTGAACATAATGCCAAATTACCAGACTGCACAATGAATATTTGGCTGCAGGCATTTGTGCATCAAATCTGCAACTCCTGGGAAAAAAACACACCAAAACTGCATAAAAATGTGTGTGGTATCAGTACAATTTTTGCCAGGAGATGCAGATTTAGTGCAGAAATGTCAGCAACCAAATACTGAACATGTGCACATAGCCTAATCCGGTAATTCAGCATCGAGTTCAATGACTTCACCTGAGGTATGGTGGCAATCGGGGTAATTTAAGTGGTTAATGACAGCCTTGATTTGTCAAAAATCACAACTGCCCCTATACCATGGATTAGTAATGGGGAGGGATCTATGAAACCCCCATTACTAACCCTGCAAGTAAAAAAATCCGTTATTTTACAGTGGCATGCAAATGTTTGAGCACCCCTGGTCAAGTTTACTGATATTCTGAACAATTAAGCAAGTTGAAGATAAAATTATCTGTAAAAGCCATAAAGTTAAGGATAACACATATCCTCTGCATTTTAGACAAAAAAATATATATATATATATTTTTACATTTTTAAATCCACAACAAAAAATAAAGTTGGCCAATGTAAAATATTGGGTACCCTGCATGGTTAGTACCCTGCAGCACCCCCTTTGGCAAGTATCGAAGCTTGTAAATGTTTTTGTAGCCAGCCAAGAGTCTTTCAATTCTTGTTTGAGGGATTTTCATGCTTTCTTCCTTGGAAAAGTCTTCTTGTTCTGTAAGATTCCTGAGTCATCTTGCATGCACTGCTCTTTTGCGGTCTAGCCACAGATTTTCAATGATGTTCAGATCAGGGGACTGTGAGGGCCATTGTAAAACCTTCAGCTTGTACCTTTTGACATAGGCTAATGTGGATTTTGAATTGTGTTTAGGATGCTTATCCATTTGTAGAAGTCATCCTCTTTTCAACTTCAGCTTTTTTACAGATGGTGTTATGTTTGCTTGAAGAATTTGTTAAACTTTAATTGAATCCAATCTTCCCTCTACCCGTGAAATGTTCCCAGTGCCATTGGATAGAACACAACCCAAAGCATGATTAATCCACCCCCATGCTTAATGGTTGGCGAGATGTTCTTGTCATGGCATTCTGTCTCCTTTTTTCCCCAAACATTTGGTTTGATCATTGTGGCCAAGGAGTTCTATTTTAACCTCATCAGTTAACACGACTTGTTTCCAAAATACATCAGTCTTGTTTAGATGTTATTTGCATACTTCTGATGCTAAATTTTCTGGTTAGGACGCAGGAGAGGTTTCTTCAAATGACTCTTCCATGAAGGCCATTTTTCTGTAGGTGTCTCTGAACAGTAGAACAATGTACCACAACTCCAGAGTTGGCTAAATCTTCCTGAAGGACTTTTGCAGTGAAGTGAAGGTTCTGATTTGCCACTCTAGCAATCCTACGAGCATCTCTCACAGAAATTTTGCTTGGTTTTCCAGACCTTATCCTGACCTCCACTGTTTCTGTAAGTGCCATTTCTAAATTACTTTTCGAACTGAGGAAAGGGCAACTTGAAAACGCTTTGCTATTTTCTTCTAGCTTTCTTCTGCTTTGTGGGCCTTCACCATTTTGATTTTCAGAGTGCAAGGCAGCTGCTTTGAAAAACCCATGGCTGTTGTTTTATTTGCACAAGGTTAGAAGAAGCTGGGTTTTTATAAAGCTGTGAAATTTGCATCACCTGCCCTTTCCTAACTATAATAATGAACAAGCCACAAACCTAACAGGCTAATTAAGGTCTGAAATGATAGTCAAAGTTATCTGAGCACACAAATCTCCAAGGGTGTTCAAACTTTTGCATTGGCCCATTTTAATTTTTGTAGTTTTTAAAATGTTAAAGATGAAAATATTTTTTTGTTCTTACCTAAAATATAAAGGAAATGTGTCATCTTTAACTTTATGCCTTCTATTATTATTATTATTATTATTATTATTTATTTTTATAGCGCCATTTATTCCATGGCACTTTACAGTGAAAGAGGGTATACGTACAACAATCATTAACAGTACATAAAAGACTGGTATAGGAGGAGAGAGGACCCTGCCCATGAGGGCTCACAGTCTATAGGGAATGGGTGATGGTACAATAGGTAAAGACAGAGCTGGTCTCGCAGTGTTGTACTGGACTGAGGGTTATTGTAGGTTGTAGGCTTGTTGGAAGAGGTGGGTCTTGAGTTTCCTCTTGAAGCTTTCCACGGTAGGGGAGAGTCAGATATGCTGTGGTAGAGCGTTCCAGAGTATGGGGGAGGCACGGGAGAAATCTTGTACGCGATTGTGGGAAGAGGAGATAAGAGAGGAGTAGAGATTTTAGAGATCATCTCATTTTCAACTTGATTAACTGTTCACAATAACAGTAATTTTGACCAGTGGTGCTCAAACTCCTGCATAGCACTGTAAATTAAAAAAACAAACACCATCTTTCACCAATTTATTAACCCCTAAAACACCCCTCCCGGTCCAACGTAATCCACACTGGGTCCCACGACAATCCCGGCTCTGCTACATCCAGAGTCTGCAGTGACTGATAACATGGCCAATCACTGCAGAAGCACTGTGAAACACTAATGGCAGCAGTGGGTCCAGGCAGTGAGAAGCGGTGACATCAGTCACGTCAGCACAGGTCAGACTCCGGGCTCTCACCTGCTCTCAGTGAAAGTGGAACCCAGTGCCGGATTGCCATGTGGCCATGTCCCACAATCCGGCTGCAGGTTCCATTTTCACTGAGATCAGCGGGGAGCCCCAGTGTGACCTCCACTGACCTTATTGAAGGATTGTCAAAATGCTATTGCGCTATTGCGCTGTGTCCCGCAGTCCAACAGTCCGACAATCCAGCAGCTGTGAGGCCTGGTAACCTTAAAGGAGCCCTTTAGAGCCCTTAAGAGCACCTTTAAGTTTTTTTGGAGTTCCCAGCCCTTAAGAACACCTTTAAGTTTTTTGGAGTTCCCAGCTTTGTGAAGCCTGGAGGCTATGAACTCTGGTAATAGATCACAGCCTCCAGATGTCAAAGCAGCTGGGAACTCAAGGAACATAAAATGCTCTCTTAAAGGCTCTATTAATGACTTCTTTAAGGTTTCCAGGCCTCACAGGTGCCGGGAGACCCAGTGGCTGTGAGTTCCGGTAACCTTTAGGTTACCAGAGTTCACAACCACTGGGTTGACATCTGCTTAACTTTAAGGGAGCCTTTAAGAAAGCCTTTAACATTCTTTGAGTTCCCAGCTGTTGTGAAACCTGGAAGCTGAGAACTTTGGTAACCGATCACAGCCTCCAGATATTCCAGCAGCTGGGAATTCCAAGAAACTTAAAGGCTCTGTTAAAGGCTCCTTTAAGGTTTTTTGGTCTCACAGCTGCTGGGTGACCTGGTGGCTCTGAGCTCTGATAACCTTTAGGCACGTTTTGCGGCAGCTGTCAACTCTGTAACTTAAAGAAGTTTTTAAGAGAGCATTTAACGTTCCTTGAGTACTCAGCTGCTGGGACATCCAAAGGTTGTAAACTGTTAAAAGAGTTCACAGCCTCCAGGTGTCCCAACAGCTGGGAACGCCAAAAAACGTAAAGGCTCTCTTAAAGGCTCCTTTAAGATTTTCGGGCCTCACAGCTTCTGCGACACCCGGTGGCTGTGAGCTATGATAACCTAAAGGTATGGTTTTCTACCAGGAGATGCAGATTTGGTGAGAAATATCTGCACCAGATTTCTGCATTAAATTTACACCTCCTAGCAGAAAACTGCGCTCCAATTATGTGAAAACCGGGATTTTTGTATGGTTTTCTGCCAGGAGATGCAGATTTTATGCTGAAATTATACACAAAATTTGTGTACCAAATCTGCAGAAATACAGATTTGATGCAGTAATTTGGTCTATAAATTTCAGCACCAAATCTGCATCTCTTGGCAAAGAAAAAAACGCAAAAAAAAGGTTTTGACACTGATTTGGTGCAGTTTTCTGCCAGGAGATGAAAATTTGGTGCAGAAATCTTCTTTCTTGTAAGTTGCATGCTTCTCATTCACTAGTTTGTTGTTCTCTGTACTTTCTTGATCTATGTTTTGCGGAAATTACA
Organism: Anomaloglossus baeobatrachus; assembly: GCF_048569485.1. Classification (NCBI taxonomy): domain Eukaryota; kingdom Metazoa; phylum Chordata; class Amphibia; order Anura; family Aromobatidae; genus Anomaloglossus; species Anomaloglossus baeobatrachus. The sequence goes on from NC_134353.1 coordinate 192,867,487, forward strand.
TTTTTTGGTGATAAATTGGAAGGTCATGCATACAATGAGATTACAGTTTAATTAGGAATACAGTAACACTGTTAGAACATCAGAACATACATTTGGTAAGAAGTAATGTAATGTGTAAATCACGCAACATGAAACCTGAATAGATGTGGATTTCTACAATCTCTGATCAAAAAGAGTAATTTTAGAAGACCAACCAACCTTCGTTTAAAGTACTTCTTAAGCTACATCTTAGAATGTCTTGTAAAAAGAGAGTCGTCGATCAAGTGTCTAGTTCTCCCTAGTTGCCCAATCTTGTGTGTTCACCTCTGCCCGTGAAACAATTATCACACATGGGTGCTTTCAGGCTCTGAAAAGAATTAGGTTAAGATTTTCTGCTGTTCTTCCCACTTTCTGCTTCATGATCATCTATATTATTAACATAAACATTTTCACAGGACTCACACCATGCAGAGAACAGTCGGGTCCCGATACCCGGCCTACTCCTAGCGTCATCTACATCTAACGTGATGGCTCTTTCATCAAATTACACAGCTTGTTTCTGACAAATGTATTGTTCCCTTATTGCTCATTAGAATTACTTCATTATATGCTCTTATATACTCTTAAATATCACTGAAGCACCAATCTTACCAAAGGTTTCTTAACATTTCAGTTTTTAACCATTTTTATATTTAATATGTCTCTATGACACCAAAGGAACTTTGGATCCTATCCCCTCTTCTAGGTAATCGGATTGCAGTTCATGTCTTTTATTATGAAAACTGTTGCAGAAAAGAAATTGCCATCTGCCTCTTATTACAAGCTTGTTGCTACATAACTAATTTGGCTCTCACAAGCTGGTTGTATGAAGCTAAATTCTATTTTCACATGATTTCAGAAATATAACTTTTCCCACTGATAAAGTGATTGAAGATAGTTGTGAAAATAACCATTACAGCGGGAATCACACATGCAGTTTTTTATGTTGGGTGGATCCATAAGGGAGGATGAACAAATCCTTTTTTCACAGTTTTCTATCTTCTTGAATTCACTTAACTAAAAAAATTCCATCAAAAACTGCAGGTTTTTAACATTGTGGGTTTTTTATCCATTTCTTGTGGCGAATGTCATGGGGAACCAGCAGAAAGTTGTACATATTTAGGCCTTCCTTCATGTTCTCAAAAACAAAGGCATAGACAACACCATTACACCATGTTCCAAATTATTATGCAAATTGGATTTCAGTGTCATAGCAATTATTATTATTTTTTATTCAATGAAACTCATTGATGGTATTGTGTCTCAGGGTTCTTTGGATCACTGAAATCAATCTCAGATACCTGTGATAATTAGTTTGCCAGGTGAGCCCAATAAATAGAAATCTGGATGTTCCTCAATATTAAGCAGGCCACGCTTTTCACATAACATGGTAAAGAAAAAGGATCCCTCTGCTGTGAAAAAGCATCAAATAGTGCAATGCCTTGGACAAGGGATGAAAAAATTAAATATTTCACAAAAACTTAAGAGTGAAGAGATTTGTGGCTGATTCAGAGCACATATGTGTTTGTACTGATAAAGGCAGAATGAGGAAGGTTTCTGCCAGGCAAGTTCATCGGAATAAGAGAGCAGCTGCTAAAAAGCCATTACAAACCAGCAAACAGATATTTGAAGCTGCTGGTGCTTCTGGAGTACCTCGAACCTCAAGGTGTAGAATCCTTCAAAGGCTTGCTGTGGTGCAAAAACCTACTATTTGGCCACCCCTAACCAATGCTCACAAGCAGAAACGGTTGCGGGTGCAGTGGGTCCAGACATACATGAAGACTAATTTTAAAACAGTCTTGTTTACTGATGAGTGTTGAGAAACAGTGGATGGTCCAGATGGATGGAGTAGTGGATGGTTGTTGGATGGCCACCATGTCCCAACAAGGCTGCGACATCAGCAAGGATGTGGAGGAGTCATGTTTTGGGCTATAATCATGGGGAGACATCTGGTAGGCCCCTTTAGGGTTCCTGAAGGTGTGAAAATGACATCTGCGAAGTATATAAAGTTTCTGACTGACAACTTTCTTCCATGGTACAAAAGCAGAAACCTTCAGAAGCAAAATCCCCTTCATGCATGACAATGCACCATCTCATGCTGCAAAGAATACCTCTGTGTCATTGGCTGCTATGGGCATAAAAGGAGATAAACTCATGGTGTGGCCACCATCTTCCCCTGACCTCAACCATACAGAAGACCTTTTGAGTATCATCAAGCAAAAGATCTATGAAGGTGGGAGGCAGTTCACATCAAAACAGCAGCTCTGGTAGGCTAATCTGACATCATGCAAAGAAAATCAAGCAGAAACTATCCAAAAACTCACAAGTTCAGAGGATGCAAGAATTGTGAAGGTGATATCAAAGAAGGGTTCCTATGTTAATTTGTAACTTGGCCTGTTAGGATGTTTTGGATTTAAATAGCTTTTTATTTCAGTGCATGTTGACCTCCTAATGCTGCAAATTCCACAAATGAGCATTTTTAGTTCTTTAAAACATATACAATGTTTAGAAACTCTACTGTGCCTAATAATTTGGAACAGTGCATTTTGAGTTTTTTCAATTTTGAAGATTATACTGTTATCATTGGGAGGTTTCTTCAATAAAATTTGATGTATACTCTAACGGGTGATGACTTTTATTAGACTCTCATTTGCACCGACCATTTAGGAAAATCAGAGAAAAATATAATTTGCATAATAATTTGGAACATGGTGTTTGGGGGCCCAAAAGCTGCCAAAACAGCTCAAAACTTTTTTACATTGGAGCCACACTGTTATGGCAAAGCCATTAACTTCCTAGACTATTTACATAAAAAATATTGGATGATTGACAGTAGTAGGCCTGTTTCTCTGAAAACCTTGCCACTACAAACAAGACATATACAGTGCCTTGCAAAAGTATTCGGTCCCCTTGAATTTTATAACCTTTTCCCACATTTCAGGCTTCAAACATAAAGATACAAATTTTAATGTTATGTTGAAGAATCAACAACAATTGGGACACAATTGTGAAGTTGAACAAAGTTTATTGCTTATTTTAAACTTTTTTTAAAAAATAAATCACTGAAAATTGGGGCATGCATTATTCATCCCCTTTAAGTTAATACTTTGTAGAGCCACCTTTTCCCGCGATTACAGCTGCAAGTTGCTTGGGGTATGTCTCGCTCAGTTTTGCACATCGATAGACTGAAATTCTTGCTCATTCTTCCTTTGCAAATAACTCAAGCTCAGTGAGGGTGGATAGAGAGCGTTTGTGAACAGCAGTTTTCAGCTCTTTCCACAGATTTTCGATTGGATTCAGGTCTGGATCTTGACTTGGCCATTCTAACACCTGGATACGTTTATTTGTGAACCATTCCATTGTAGATTTTGCTTTATGTTTGGGATCATTTTCTTGTTGGAAGACAAATCTCCATCCCAGTCTCAGGTCTTTTGCAGACTCCAACAGGTCCTGTATTTGGCTCCATCCATCTTCCCATCAATTTTAACCATCTCCCT